>NC_137651.1:17066101-17448601 GCF_963422515.1 Blennius ocellaris
TAATCACATCAGTTCAAATCAATAGCACAGCTGAACAACAAAAAATAAACACGGCCGTGACTGTGGTCTGTCCAGCTCCACTGGTTTCTGTGCTCCGGTCTCTCAGATGCCGCTGCTCACCAGATTTTAAATGGCAGCGTTTCATGTTTCCGGCCGTGTCCCACACCAGCATCTCTGCCTTCGCGGAGCAACAGCTGGACGTGTACCTGACCCAGAGTGGCTGCGATGAGCTGGGCACCCATTCAGAGATATTCAGAGGAGGGTCTCCATACTTTAATCTGGCTTTATGCTGATGATGACGGTTTCCGCTGGTTGTCTCTTCCCTGTGTACCTGTTGCTGATCAGGGCCTGACTGGGTCTTTACTGGGGTCTCCTCCATGGGTGGAGGACTATGGAATACGGTTAGATCCCCTCCACCTTTCTGCAGCTGGAGAGCAGCGAGCCCGGAGCGGCCGACATCTGACACGGCCAGGGACACACTCCAGCTGGACTCGTTGCAAACAGAAGAACAGCTTGCCCGCACTCGTGCTGCAGTACAGGACGGCGGGGAGGTGTCCGGATCCTGACGGGGAACACAGCGAGAGTGCACAACTATCTTAGATCAAGCATGAATGACTTGCGCAGTCAAAGACGAAAACAAAATGAAACCATAAATCAATAAACATAGACTACGAGTTTCACAGTGTAATTTTGTGCGGCGGTGGTTATTGTGCAGGTATTTCTTTTTTGAAATGGTATCATTATAGACAAGGGGTGGAGTTCGAAACCAATATAGAAAGATGTGCTCTTCCTTTTTGCTTATTATTGAAGCTGCATCTAATCGTCCCACACCTGGTGTATATAACACTGTCCCAGTAGGGTCCCTGGTCAGCTTCATGTTAATTATTTTAATAAGATTTGTGTGTATCTGAACAGGTACAGCGCTGATATGGAACTTTTGGTCACTACTTACCGGGGGCACCACGGTCAGGTAGGCCACTGCATAATTTGTGTCTGGAGAATCGAGAGCATGCACAGTGAAGGTGAGGGTGACGGAGGCTCCTGCCTGAGCTGTGGCAGGAGTGTGGAGGTCTACCTGGTCAGGAAATGACCCTTGTGCTCCAACAAGGAACCTGAAGTTTAAAAACAACAAAAACATATTTCTATGAAACATACTGAAAACCCCCCCCCCCATCAAAATGCTCAAGAAATATTTTAATTCCTTCCTTTTTGCAGTAAGACATGGTTCTGTCAGTGAAGGATGACAGGAAACTTCACTTCTGTTTATTTCATGATTTATGCTTCCTGGTTCTACCTGTGCGGTCCCCTGGTGTGAAGGTATCCACGGTCATCATCAGCAGTCAGACTGAAGAGTCGGGCTGGCCCATGGTTCAGGATCTTGAAGGTCACCATTGTGCTGTGACCTGGTACCAGACGAGGGATGGTTAGCACCTGGAGAGAGAGAGAGCGAGAGAGAGGTTTGGGATTTAACAGATGGTATCACATAATGAACTTGAAAATAGATCAAAGCTTTGATTTCTTGAAAATAAACACTACAACTGATAAAGTAACAATAATATTTTAGTATTTGTCCACCTTGGTCCAGAAAAATGAAAAGTATAGGGTCAGAAGAAAGTATGGTTTATTTCTATTTTATACTGACCTATACTACCTGCTTACCTGTTCCCTTAATTCTTTACTAGCATTCAGTAAGTAAATATACCAGATGTTTTATTCAACCTTTTCGTTTCCCCCCAAATCAGACTGTAGTCTATCGCAGCAAATGGCAGCCTCATGTAGCATTTCCGCTGCTGATTACCTCTATCTGAACGTAGGTGGGCTGCACCATCTCTGCAGAAACCCTTTCCAGCTTGTTTCCTCTGCTGTCCTGGCCTGTAAGTCGAACGCAGAAAGGAACTCTGGGAACCGGGTCCACCAATCCCACAAGCTCCTCCGTGGAGTGAAATGAGGAAGAGGAAGAAGAAGAGGAGTTCAGCTTCACCCGCTGAAGGCTCTCCCCTCCGGCTGCCAGCAGTGTTGCATGACTGAAAGATGCCTCCTCCTCTGAATCCAGGCCGGTGACAGCCAGCACCAGGAAGGCAGGGGCACCTGAAATCAAGAAGGAAAAATTGTTTTGCTCATCTGCAAGTACTTTCAAATTTGTCTCAGTAGCTATGCTGTAATTGGTCCTTTATTGCTACAGCTATCTTTATATTTAGAGAATATATGCAAATTTCTGACCTGCCACAGGACTGCCCTCGACTCTGGCCAGTCCTGGGTGCGTCTCATTGGTAACAGTGGCAAAGTAATACAAGAAATCGACACTGCTGTCACCTGGTGGCGCAGAACAAAAGTTTCATCTGAAAACAGTTCATGCTTCTGATAATCTCTTTCAGGCAAGTCCTGTTGTTCTTTTTTACCTTTTGCATTGAATGTGAGGTGTCCGTCACTCTTGGCTTGTAGCTTCCACTGACCAGGCTGAATTGGTTGAAGCAAGCTGATGCGGTACAAACCCTGGAAGTGCTGCAGCTCAGCAAGGGGGCCTTTTCGATTGTCATTCAACAGAGACTGGTTTTGGCCTGACCGGAAGAAGAATGTGAACAGATGGATTCAGTGTAAGACTAAACTTGGTATGAAAAAAGTTGTAGTAGACAGAGTATTATAGTAACACTCTAATGGGTCAAAACAATTATATTACAGTTCGCCAATCAACGGTTCACGTAGCAGAATAATGGTTCTAATACGGTTTCTGATGGGATTATCTAGAAGTGCATGCTATGGTGGATACCTGAGGGATTGGTTAGGATGCACTCTGTCATAGTGCCAGAAACATGGAGAGTGACAATTTTGACTGAACCATCAACTCTGAAGGAATGAAGAGACATCAGCTCTTGGTCACTTTCCACATGCAGAAGAGTCACCTGGAGAGTTGAAAGAAAACAAAAACATGCTAAAAACAAATGATTTCAGGTGGAAAAGAGTTATAAGAGAAAGGGGGAGGTTTACCATTTGAAGTTCCATTATTAGAAATGTACCCTAAGGTAATGTGACCAAAAGCTGACTTCATAGTGTTTGAATTATCTTCTAGCACAGCTGTAAGTGAATGGGAGGAACTGATTGTGTTGCCTCTGGAACCTTTTTTCAGATTGACACCAGAAGTGTATCAATGATGTACCTTCTCAGCGGCTGTGTTGTCCTCCACTATGCTCGAGACCCTGTGGATGTCAGAGTTGGTGGTGAAGATAGTGAGGCCGCCTGATACGAAGGACAATGAAGAGTAGAGCGAGAAACGATTAGGGGAAGGAGCTTCTCGACTCCTCTTTCTCCTCCCGTTCTTCCTTATTGCTCTGCTGTCTCTTGTATAGTTGGGGTCTTCGGTTAAGAGAAATGTCACCTGTGGGAACATCAGATCAGATCCAAGGTGGTTGAGCTGAAAGATGTGTGTTTTTTGTGCAAACATGGCCTTCCTCTGAGAGTTCCATAGCATATGAAGATTAAAACATTAAAACACATCGGAGGAATATACTTCCGGAAAAGAAATGACCTGGTCTTATCAGTGATTCAACAAACCTTGGTCTGTTTTTCCAGGGCGAGGGCTTTAACTGCATCAAACAAATGAGCATCTTTGGGGGATGCGTCAGTGAACACAAACACCTCAGACAGCGGCGGACTGTGAGTGAGAGCCAGCTACGGAATACACAGGAAAAGAGCTTTTTTGTCACAGTGAATGCAAACTGAACGTTTGCCTTGGGAATTTTTCAGCATCAGAACGTACCTGAATGGCCGAGAGGCACATCTCAGGTTCATCGCCTCCTCCCAGGGCCATCAGGTCCTCCATGTGCTCCATAAACTGGTTTGGATCTTCCGTCTCATACACTGGTCCAACCTCTGTAGAAGAAAACCTATGTAAACTGTGTAAACTATACAGTCTTGTGATTGGAAGGAAACCTGCTCTACCAACTGAGCATAGTTATGCACTATTTTCACGTCAAGCGTGGCCAACCAATTCCTCATAGCAGCTTTGCAGTTACGTTTCACATGACATCATATCTTCAAAATTAGTCTCTGATTTGATCATTTGTTGACTATTGTCTTCTGTCCTGTGCGGCTTTCTCCATTTGCAATCCAGTGCATCATTTGGAATGTTAAAGAGGGACTTGTGTCCACATGAATGCCCAAAAGGCCTTTTTAAAACCTTCTGAACCAGGACACTGCAAATCATTGTTCTAATTATTTATAATACAACATGTTCGTCCAAAAATAAAGAAGGTCTGCCTTCACCTGGATCATGGAAGGGCACAAGTAGAAAAGTTCCAGCCTGGCCAGTGTTTTTGGCCCGGCTCTGGATGATGGAGTGAGCGCGGAGGCGGGCGGCGGTGATCTCTTCAAACATGCTGCCTGTAGTGTCCATAACAAACACCAGCGCAGGAACCTGCCTTACGCTGAAGAGTCTGTGAAAGGAAGTTTTGCTGAGATATTCAATTCAAAATGCAAAAAGCTTGTTTATTTTAATGAGGCATTTATTTCCTGCTCACCTGAGGAAGGCTTTGTGACCAATGGTGTCTCTCAGATCTCTAAGTACAGTCAGTGTTGCCTCAGTAGCCAAAGCAGCAGCTTTAGCATGAAGGTAATGATGAGGGGAGAAGAGAGGCGAGGTGCTGTCCTTGTTGATGCCTCCTTTGGCCATCGAGTGGCGACTGCTGTCCAGTATGCCTCCATGACTGCATTTGCCTGAAACGTGTAAAATGTCGCATTGTGGATTTGAAAACCTATTGAAATCCAAGTTCGTTTCTTTCTCACAAAATGCTGTTTGTGCTGACACACCTGCAGGCTTTGGAGGAAAAGTGTTGAAGTAGCCTGTGGTGAGCAGCACAGGCTCGTCCTGTGGATTCATCAGTTGTGGCAGTAGGTTGTTTCGACACGTGATGCTGAAGCACTCCATGCAGGTGGGAGTGCCTTCTGTCAGTAGGAGGAACTGGAGCTTAACTTCACGCCATTATGCAGGAACAATATAAATTCTGATTGATGCTTGGCAGTAGTGATTCAGTATAGCTTATCAATTTATATATCATTGTGAAGTGAGAAAGACTGTAATTTGTGTGGAATCTACCAGCTAATAGCACAACAGTGATATAGTTTTAAAATAACACACAAATAGTTTAGTCTGAGGCTTGGATACTTTACTAGTTCAACCAACAAGGACAAACATACATGCACATATAATCATCCATGCATACAATTAGCCAAATGGGCCATTTAAAGATACCAGCAAAACCTGTCTTCATACTGTAGAAGGAAGTTAAATGGGAGAACATGCAAACTCCACACAAGGAGGACCATGGCGTCCTCAAACCAAGGTGTTCGAGTTGTTGAAGAACGATCTACCTGCCACAAGATCCGTGTCAACAAATGGGCCTGTAGTGAAATCACAATGTGTGAGTTACCATTGGCTACAGGGACGGCTGGCTCCTCTGGTGAGAGTAGGTGGAGGTAAATGGAGTGCTGGCCCATCTCAACCCAGTTACTGTGGCTGTAGAAGTCCTGAGAACACAAAGCATTTATTTATTTAGCAGTTATTTCAATATAGAAAGCAAAACGGGTCTGGAAGGATTTAGTGACGACGGCTACGTTTTATGCAAGTTGTAATTCCTTTAACGCTTTTCAAACCAGAAACTATCAAATGTTTCGTGAAAAATTAAAGCAAATTCAATGTGTACCTGCATGGAATGAAAAAGCTGTCCCAAGCTATGACGGGCACTTTGGTACTCTTTCGCTCTGACAGAGAGCACAGTCTGGGTCCACAACTGCCGTAACATGACCTTGGCGCTGTCGATGCGCTCAGAATCAAAGTGGTAGTTTGGGTCTGACCGCGTGGTGCTCAGGAAATCCATGGCTGCGTTGGACTTCACCACTTCTCCAACCGCTCTCCAGAAGCCACGGCCCAATCTGGTCTGGGAGACAATAAAGGATATAGAATAGTAATTCACTTTATACTGAACTGTTGATAACTATTTTATTATCATGTGAATGCAGTTAGCGTCCCCTCACCTCCTCCTCCGAAAGGCTTCTGTCGTGACTTTTGATTCCATTCAGAGTCTCCAGGGTGACATTAAGGATGGCCTGCTCGGTGATGTACTGGTGCGTGTGTGAATCCCAGGACAGCGTTAACGCGCGCGACCAGAAGTTTGGAAGGAAGCATGTGCACGGCAGGGCCAGGAGGAGCAGGCAAGCAGGGATAAACATGTGCACCTGCATTCCACTTCTCTCGAAGATTGTTCTCCCATGTAACATTATGCCTCTGAGACGCCGTCACGTCGCATCTGCATGAAAACAAAGCAAAAGTTTTACAAAAAGTACACTCTGACGGCTGATTTGAAGGCTTTTAATAGACTGTGTGGCAAATATTTGATTAATTGCAAATTTATCTGTACAGATTGAGAGCCTGGATGAAAACATTGTCACATATTGAGATATTTGGCTGGGCTGAATAATTGCCACTACGTGAATTCCATAAAGCGTTTCTCGCTTGGCTGTCAAATGACCCAATCCCTCTTGTTCAGTAATGTCTTGTGCTAAATTGTTCATGTTGTGCTGGTCATCCGTGTGTCCTTTCTTGCCGCCGCCCGCTCCTTGCCGCCACCACCCCCGATGCGTCCGCTCAGATTCTTCCCAGCCCTGTCCCCACAGAGGCTCCTATTGTTCTTTCTAATCTTTATTCAGATACAATACTTTGGGTTTGTTCTCACAGTTTTTTTTTTCTCTCACAGGGGAGTGACTGAAACAATGCGTGAGGCCTACAGTTCCCTCTATTCTGCCAGACCCCATTCAGCCAATCGG
Organism: Blennius ocellaris; assembly: GCF_963422515.1. Taxonomy (NCBI): domain Eukaryota; kingdom Metazoa; phylum Chordata; class Actinopteri; order Blenniiformes; family Blenniidae; genus Blennius; species Blennius ocellaris. Next base: position 17,072,918 of record NC_137651.1, read on the forward strand.
TTTCAAATGACTGGGGCAGACTCTTAAACTGTGTCTCCCGGTTTCGCTCATTCTTCCAGGACGGATGCAATGCCCGATCCTCGATTGATAATTGTAAGATCCACGTTTGTCTTCTATGGCGAAAGGTTTTTATATCGTTATTCACTTTCAGCCTAATATCTTAATCATTTGGCTCATGAATATAACAGAATAACGCCAAACACAACTTTACCTGTCTTCACAGAGCTTCACTGTGGGACATGTACACATGAAATGAATCATAGAAGGCATCAATGTATAGTTTTGCATGCTATGGCACTTAATTTGAACTTAAGTTTGTTAACCGTCAGTTGTAAATGAACCTCTCTAAAACGTGCTTACCTTTGTACCAGCAGAGATGTCTCAGTGCAGAGAAAAAGTCTTGATGTGACAGCAGAGGCTTTCAGCACAACCTGTCAGCCCAAGTGTCGACTCCAGTGTTGCTGCATTCTTCTCTCTGGAACAAAGTTATTGAGTCTTCTTGTTGATTTGTCCCTGAACTCTTGTCTCAGACGGAGTCCTCACAAAACATCCACAAGATAACACTGGGTAACACTGGGAAAGGCACTTTGTGGATCTGGGATGAGACTCGAGTTGGCATGGCGTGGTCTTGGGTGCACTTGTTAGGCTGAAGAGTGTGGGGAGTTGGGCAGGGGGTGCAGGGGTGATCCAACATGAGGCTCAAGGCATCTCGTCATAGCTCCCCTACAACCCCTTGTCCCCCCCCCCCCCCCCCCCCCCCCACCACCACCCCATTATTGCACGGTGCATTGATTCACCACAATAGGGCCGCATATATTACTGGACAGGGTGTTCAGCCTCGGCCTGGCCCACTCCCCCCTTTGCCCTCCATCCATCACTCTCTCTTTTCCTCACAAAACCAAAGGAAACTTTTCACAACTGCAAACTCCACAGCCCTTTCCTCTCTCCCTACAGGCACCCAGACATCTAACGGCATAGCAGAGAGCGGCATCAGTTGCTAGCCAACAGCAGGGTCAACGTTGAACTTCAGTTTATGAGAGAGGGAGTGGTGAAAGGTAACGGTTGGAATATTTCTCAGCTTTGGTGCTGTGTTGTTTGTTTCAGGAACATCACTGTTTTCCATCCATTCAATGAATGATCAAAAATACCTTACCTTATTCTTTTTTAACACAATAGTTGTGTGTCTATATATCTGGTGTTCAAACCATAAAACACCCACAATGAGGTTGTGGTGAAGCTGCACAACTATAAAGGAAATGGAAAACATGAAGAGGAACCACACTACTTGTACTTGGCTGTAATAAAGTGTCATAATCCTGCCAGTTTACTGGAAATAAGTTGCAGTTGAGGTTAAAGGTTTCCGTTCATTTGCTGTTGGGAAAAAATTGTTTTTGTGTGAAACTCAGGTTGACCTATATCACTTTTCTGTCCTATCAACTACAAAGTGTTGGTGTACTAAATTCCCAGATGTGGAAATGCACCTGTTTTCTCATAATGGCTGCTTGTGTAGGAGAATTGGAGCAGACTGTGTGGTCGTTTTCTTTTTTTTTTAAGCCCACCATTGGAGAGTTTCCTGTTGTTGCTGCTGTGAGCATAACTCTCAAACTTCAGCAGACAGGTGGAAGTACAAGGACATGACGGCTGACATGGTTGTTTCAAAGAGAATATGGAAACGCCACTGAGCGCCATTCTCCACGAGCTTTGGTTCAAAAATATAAAACATTCTGAAATCAAGATGGGAGATGATTTACTAAAGATTCAGACTGGACATGTACTCAGGTTTTTCACTTTATACAATGAGATAAGGCTTTACAAACATTTATTATTCTGTGGTAAAACATGAAACAGGACTCGGCGCACGCCCTTGTAACAATATACAAGTCATGTATAAACTCTCCTGTTCCATCTGTTTGACTTTACTGACCGAAATCGCCAAAGAAACACCGCATTAAAAAAACAAAACAAAAACAGTTGGTCATTTGTCTTCAAAACACCTACAGATAATTCTCTTTTTGAGTCTCACTTAGCTCAGATTGACTGAGCTCCAACCAACACTTACTTAGAAGGAGCAGATAAAAAAGAACGATGATCGCCCACAACCTTATTCTTGTAGTTGACCTCAATTAAAGGCTGCAAGCAACCTCTCAGGTCCTTGACTTTCGAAAACATGACAGTGACACCCCCACTCTCGAGAACACGCAAAGGGAGTTTTCCCAAGCGTACTTCAGAATCTAGAAATGGTATTATCATTGTTACTGCGGTGAACACACATCCATTTCTCGGTGACTAATTTTGCTGAGTGAAATGCAGTGGACTCAATGTCTCCAACCTCCCTCGGGATCTGTGAGAAGCTCTCCCGGAGGTGGGAGTTGAAGGCTGCACGGACGGAGGGCTCGGCCAGATGTTCCCAGCAGACCCTCACAACACGTTTGGGCCTGCCGAGTCTATCCGGCCTCCTCCCAGTCCAGCGCATCCAACTCACCACCAGGTGGTGATCAGTTGACAGCTCTGCCCCTCTCTTTACCCGAGTGTCCAAGACACGCGGCCAGAGATCAGATGACACGACCACAAAGTCTATCATTGACCTCCGGCCTAGGGTGTCCTGGTGTCATGTGCACTTATGGACACCCCTGTGCTCGAACATGGTGTTCGTTATGGACAAGCTGTGACTGGCACAGAAGTCCAATAACAGAACACCGCTCGGGTTCAGATCGGGGAGGCCGTTCCTCCCAATCACCCCCTTCCAAGTCTCGCTGTCATTGCCCACGTGGGCGTTGAAGTCCCCCAGGAGAACAATGGAGTCCCCAGTTGGGGCACTATCCAGCACCCCTCCCAGGGACTCCAAGAAGGTTGGGTACTCTGAGCTGCTGTTCGGTGCATAGGCCGAGACAACAGTCAGAGACCTGTCCCCTACTTGTAGGCGTAGGGACGCAACCCTCTCGTTCACCGGGGTGAACTCCAACACATGGCGGCTGAGCTGTGGGGCAATAAGCAAGCCCACTCCAGCCCGCCGCCTTACACCGCGGGCAACTCCAGAGAAGTGGAGTATCCATCCCCTGTCGAGGAGCTGGGTTCCAGAGTCCAAGCTGTGAGTGGAGGTGAGCCCGACTATATCTAGCCGGTATCTCTCAACCTCCCTCACAAGCTCGGGCTCCTTCCCCCCCAGCGAGGTCACATTCCATGTCCCAAAAGCCAGAGTCCGTGTCCGGGGATCGGGTCGTCGAGGCCCCTGCCGTCGACTGCCACCCAATCCACACTGCACCCGACCACTTCCATTGTCGAAGCTGCTGCTCGGAGCTGTGGCCGCAGGGTCTCTGGCGCCTGTCGTGGCGGCAATCCCCGAACCCGGTGGTGGACACCGGAAGTAAGGGATGCCGTCAAGCTGAAGAAGGAGTCCTACCGGGCACTGTTAGCTCATAGGACTCCCGAGGCAATCGACAGGTACCGGCAGGCCAAGCGAGCCGCAGCCCGGGCTGTGGTGGAGGCAAAAACTCGGGTCTGGGAGGAGTTCGGAGAGGCCATGGAGGAGGACTTTCGGTCGGCCTCGAGGAAATTCTGGCAAACCGTCCGGCGCCTCAGGCGGGGGAAGCAGTTCTCCACCAACACTGTTTACAGTGGAAGTGGGGAGCTGTTGACCTCAACTGGGGACATTGTTGGGCGGTGGAAGGAATACTTCAAGGACCTCCTCAATCCCACCACCACGTCTTCCATTGAGGAAGCAGAGACTGGGTTCTCAGAGGTGGACTCGTCCTTCTCCCAAGCTGAAGTCACCGAGGTTGTTGTGAAGCTCCTCGGTGGCAAGGCACCGGGAGTGGATGAGATTCGCCCAGAGTTCCTTAAGTCTCTGGATGTGCAGGGACTGTCGTGGCTGACTCGTCTCTGCAACATCGCGTGGCGGGCGGGGACAGTGCCTCTGGACTGGCAGACCGGGGTGGTGGTCCCTCTCTTTAAGAAGGGGGATCGGAGGGTGTGTTCCAACTACAGAGGGATCACACTCCTCAGCCTCCCCGGGAAAGTCTATTCCAGGGTACTGGAGAGGAGGGTCCGGCCGTTAGTCGAACCTCGGATCCAAGAGGAACAATGCGGTTTTCGTCCTGGTCGTGGAACACTGGACCAGCTCTATACCCTCCACCAGGTGCTTGAGGGTTCGTGGGAGTTCGCCCAACCAGTCCACATGTGTTTTGTGGATCTGGAGAAGGCGTTCGACTGCGTCCCCCGAGATGTCCTGTGGGGGGTGCTCCGGGAGTACGGAGTCCGTGGTCCCTTGTTGAGGGCTGTTCGGTCCTTGTATTCCCGGAGCAGGAGTCTGGTTCGCATTGCCGGCAGTAAGTCGGACCTGTTCCCTGTGCACGTTGGCCTCCGGCAGGGGTGTCCTTTGTCACCGGTTCTGTTCATCATATATATGGACAGAATTTCTAGGCACAGCCGGGGGCCGGAGGGGGTCCGGCTTGGGGACCACAGAATCTCATCTCTGCTATTTGCGGATGATGTGGTTCTGTTGGCCCCATCAAGCCTGGATCTCCAGCGTGCACTGACACGGTTCGCAGCCGAGTGTGAAGCAGCTGGGATGAGGATCAGCACCTCTAAATCCGAGGCCATGGTTCTCGACCGGAAAAAGGTGGCTTGCCCCCTCCAGGTCGGTGGAGTGCCCTTGTCCCAAGTGGAGGAGTTTAAGTATCTTGGGGTCTTGTTCACGAGTGGGGGAAAGATGGAGCGTGAGATCGACAGGCGGATCGGTGCAGCGTCTGCAGTTATGCGGACGTTGTATCGGTCCGTCGTGGTGAAGAAGGAGCTGAGCCAAAAAGCGAAGCTCTCGATTTACCGGTCGATCTTCGTTCCTACCCTCACCTATGGTCATGAACTATGGGTCATGGCCGAAAGAACGAGATCCCGGATACAAGCGGCTGAAATGAGCTTCCTCCGTAGGGTGGCTGGGCGTACCCTTAGAGATAGGGTGAGGAGCTCAGTCACCAGGGAGGAGCTCGGAGTAGAGCCGCTGCTCCTCCACATCGAGAGGAGCCAGCTGAGGTGGCTCGGGCATCTATTTCGGATGCCCCCCGGACGCCTCCCGAGGGAGGTGTTTCGGGCATGTCCCGCCGGTAGGAGGCCTCGGGGCAGACCCAGGACATGCTGGAGGGACTATGTCTCTCGGCTGGCCTGGGAACGCCTTGGGGTGCCACCGGAGGAGCTGGAGGAAGTGTCTGGGGCGAGGGAAGTCTGGGCAACTCTGCTCAGACTGCTGCCTCCGCGACCCGGCCCCGGAAAAAAGCGGTAGCCAATGGATGGATGGATGGATGGAAATGCAGTGGAGTCAGTCTTCTGAATGTCACACAACATTAACCCTCATTTTAGGTGTAAAACCTGGTGATAGATATACTTGGAAAATAATCTCTGCTTACCTAAAATATGATAGAATAGAAAAGATTTTTAAAAACCTAATAAGTTAATATAGAGTGAGCAGAATGAGTACATCATTTCAATGAATTATTGATAAAATGTGTTTTATGAACAATATATTAATTTGCTACCAACATTGAACATATAAACCTATCAGCAAACCTGCACTCACTTATTTGTCTTTATAATAAATCTAATTTCACAGCAATAAGAGTGACCGACTAAATATTTTGCTGTTATCAGTTAGAGATGTTTCAAGTATTATGTGTCACGTTGATGAAAACACACGTACATTCTTTCCCCAGATGTTTGCTCACACACTTGAAAACACATTTAACACATTTTCAGTGATACAGTCGACCACATAGAAAGAACTGAAGCTGTTTTCAAATGTGGTTTTCTTCACAACTTCAGTTCTAACAGTGGAGGAACCATAATGTTGCTGTATGTACTTATGTTTTTCAGGTACCTCGCTACCAACCCTGAGGTTGGTAGCGAGGGTTGTTATCTATTGTTCTTATGTTACTTTATGCACACAAAACATGAGGGTATTCAAATGTGTTCATGACAAAAAAACAAACATCCAGCTAAATGTCCTATATTATAATTTATTCACAGCAATGTAGTATGTAAAAGTCCCATCTGAAACTTTTGTCTTCACTAATGTCTACTCAAACAGGATTGGATTAATTTCCAGTTGTTTCTCGTGTTGTTTGCAGGTAGTGAAGGACCCTCTGTCCAGGTGACCTCTGTTCCAGCCTCTCTGGTTCCTTACAGTCTGTCTTTTTCTGCTCGAGTGTCCTCTCCTCGTCCCATATCTAAGGTGGAGTCCAACTCTTCCCTGGATCCTCTCCAGTACCTGAACGCAGACCAAACCCAGGTCACGGTAGGTCGCGGGCCCATGTGTCCGCTGTGTGAGTGTTGATCCTCTGCACTAAGAACAAGGCATCATATCATTATTTATCATAATGTATTTGTAACCTGCAGGTGAAGCTGAGTGCAGGACACAAGTTTGACAGAGATGTTGAACTACTGATATATTACAAAGATGCCCACCAGCCCACTGCGGTGGTGGAATCAGGACAGGCCTCTGCAGCACCTGGTGAGTGCAAATGTTTTCAGTTAGCGTGGTAATAATGACTGTGATGTCTTCACCCTTCAAGCAACAAACAGATTTTTGGTGTTTTCTCTGTGCTATGTCTCAGGCACTCTGATGGGTGATCCAGTGGTGATGGTGAGCCTGTACCCTGAGTTTCCTCAGTCCGTCATGTCTTCAGTAGCTTCCTCTGGAGAGTTTGTGTTCCTGATGGATCGATCAGGAAGTATGGGGGCCCATATGAATGCCAAAGACAGAAATCAGACTCGCATAAGCAGTGCACGGGTATGTTATTGCTGTTGTTAACTCTTTCATCGCCTATCTATGCAGTGGCCTTCATATTTTCCTCTTTCTTGAAGGATACGCTGCTGCTGCTGCTGAAGAGCCTACCAATGGGCTGCTATTTCAACATTTACAGTTTTGGATCCAGCTTTGAGCACATCTTCCCGTGAATAGATCCTCATTCATATAGTCTTTTTTTCCGCTTTGGTTTAAAATAGATACATGCTTGACTTTGCGTGTGTCTGTGTGATTGCAGTAAAAGTGTGGAGTACAGTCAGCAGACCATGGAGGAGGCTCTGAAGAAAGTTGGAATGATGGAGGCAAATTTGGGAGGAACAGAAATTCTGAGGCCTCTCGAGCATATTTATGACCAGCCCTGCATTCTCAGTCAGCCGAGACAAGTACATACACACACACACACACACACACACACACACACAGACACACACACACACACATACACACACACACACACACACACACACACACACACTGCTGCCGGGGAGGAGAGAGGTTTCTAGTCCATGATGGGCCTCAGGTGTGTCTCAGCTCCCTCCTTCGTACCTCACCTGTGTCGCCTCGCTGAACCCCCACCTTCACCAAGATTGAATGATTGAAGCGTGATTTCTGTCTATGTAGACAAGTTCCCACAATGTGAGCGTTCAAACAGGTTCCCAGTTCCTGTAACTAATAATACATGTACACTCTCGCCACACACATACCTGGACAGGTTGTGCTGGTTGGACAATATGTCTCCAGAACTTCTTTCCATTGTAACAGTTTTCATGCTTGTGTCCACTTTCATTGTGCGGCTGGCAAACTTGTTTTTTTCAAAGCTCGTACTGACCGCACCTCATTCTTAATAATTTACCATACACCTTGTGTATTTCTGAAACGGATGCCTCAATAGATTTTCAAACATGACGATGTGACGTGTGCCGCAGACCTCTTGGCCTGGTCCCCCTTGTAAAAGAGATCTTGATTTTAATTGATTTCTTCCTGGTTAAATAACGACTAGATTTAAAAATGTTTTACTGTACTATACATTTAAGCGAGCATTCTAACAAGGTGACAAACCTCTTTTGTCTCTGGTTTATTTATAAATTAGTTAATAAATTAATACAGGCTCACTCAGTATCTAGTGGATGTGTATCTGGGGAAGGTGCAGGAGGGCAGCAACATATTAAGTTTAAATAAGCTGATTGAGATGGAGCTTCTTGGGGGGTGGAGACTAACTATAATGTAAGGCTAAGTTTCAGTCAGCCAGTGTGCATGAAGAAATGTTGTTTATTTAACCCTATTGGGTGATTTGACTGCTGCAATAGTTGAGGTCACACTTGAATGTTTCAGGCCGCTCAGATCATTGGTGGTGTCCGGTCGTTCCCAGTGTACAGTGGACACTTATTTATGTTTTTTTTGTGTTTTTTTCCAAACTCTCCTTCTCAGCTGTTTGTCTTCAAGGATGGAGAGGTGGGGAACACCAAGGCAGTCATTGATCTGGTGACGAAGAATTCAGGCTCCCACAGGTAAACCCACAAAAACAAATCCAGCAGTGCAGCTCATGTGATAACAGATATTTAGATTTTAGGAGAAAACTGTCGTGTTGCAGGTGTTTCTCCTTTGGGATCGGGGAAGGATCGAGCTCTGCTCTCATCAACGGATTGGCCAAAGAGGGAGGGGGTCACGCTCAGTTCATCACAGGAACTGACAGGATGCAGCCAAAAGTACAACAATACACACACACATGATCTGTCACATCAAATCATACAACACTACATGTGTTTGAGATTATGATCACAGCATGTAAAGCTGAAATGCCTTCTACAAACAGTTTTCATTGGAATATTTCAGGTGATGCAGTCGCTGCGATTTGCTCTGCAGCCGGCCGTGGTGGACATTTCCACCACATGGGATTTGCCAAAGAACATGTCTGTCACTGTCCTCTCTCCACCAATCACAGCACTTTTCCACGGTCAGCGTTCGCTGATTTACGGCCAAATCACTGGACAGGTGTGAGCGCCAATATCTCATGATGATTTTTCATTTAATTTCATCAAGTTGTGTCAACAGTGATGTACCACAATCTTCTCATCCTAAATGTGGTATCAGAGCTCAGAGGCTGCAACGGGCTGTGTGACGGTGAAGTACAGCCTGGCAGGTCATCTCACTCAGAACCGGCTGAACTTCAGTCTGAAACCTGAAGAAGATACTGGGTAAAGCAGGATTTAGTTTTCACAGCAGCTTCACATTGCACAAAAGATATGAAATAAGAATAATAAAGAATAATGGGTATTTAAATACTATGGCTATTTAAAGTGGAAAAGGGTTAATTAAAAAGAATTTACAATAAAAACACATTGCAGTATTTATCAAATAAATTAACATTTTTAACTATTTTAAAAAGTTCAAATGTATATATTTGTTGGGGGCCAATCAACCTCACGGAAGGGGGAGGGGAGACCACGTTTTGAGAACAAAGGACCACATGCCTACAACTGAAAAAGTCTGCCATTGGTCACGTGATCACCCCCTGGACCCCCCCGTCCAAGGTGCAATACTAGAGGCCAACGGCAGGGGGAGCCCGAGAGCTCCCTCACCAGCTGGAAGGTCCAGGGCGGGCCCTCCGTCAGGATTGGTCCACATGACCCAGAGCCGACCGGTAACACGAAACCACAACAAGAGGTATAAAACACCCCCGCCGGGGTGATTTCTGCCTCTCCAATGTTGAAACCTGCGTAAAGACGGACGCATCCGTTTCGCACGGAGACGAAGTGCCACGTGTGCCGCTGACCGGGCCCGGAGTTCCACACCCGGCCGGACGAGCCGACAACCACCGTGGAACTACTTCTACTTTTCCCTTTTTCCTTTTTTTCTTTCTTCACCGGAGTCCGAGTGTGCAGCTGCCAGCGCACCCTCCTCCCGCCTGCAGACCTGAAGCCGCTTCTTCTCCCCCTCCTCAAAATAAGCGCTTGATCCTCCTCGGATCATCCTGTGGACTTTTCCCTGTCCACAGACCATTTGAGCTTGTTTTCCCTGGGACGCCAGAGAGAAAAACAATCTCCAGCCGGGAAATCAACGCACTTTCCCCGGCCGCCGGCAGCACGTTCACCCTCATCAAACTGAGTAAGGCTTAGAGTCTGGGCAGGCAATGAGAATAACGTGACTGTAATATTGCTGTGTGTTTATTATTGTGTTGAAGTCAGGGACGCCGATCCCTGTTTCCAACCAATCTGTGTCTGCGCGTTGGATTTACATCCACGCGAACCTCCGCACTGTGTAACCCGCTCTCTCTCTCTCTCTCTCTCGCTCTCTCTCTCAACTTGCACAGACCATTTCTAGATGACTGTGCAGTCCAGAGACAGTGTGCAGAGCTGAACATATTCTGTCCACTGCCCTTCTCCCTCCCTCCTTTTCATTTTTCCTCTCCTCCTCATAAACGATCGCGTAAAAGCAGCCGCGCGCTGCTGCACCCGCTTCTGTGACCGTGTGTAGTTCACTGTCCCTGGGATTTCTCAGCCACGAGCCCCCAGGCGCGCTCCGAGCAGGCTCACGAGCCGTGCACGAGCACAGTGACGTCACGCTGTCCAGAAAGAGTGCACCAAGCGCCTCTGGTGGCCGCGTTGGTGATTGCAATCTCTTGAAAGACCGCCACTCGGTGGACAAGTCGAGTCATTGCATTCTCCCTCCGTGCGCCGCCGCGCCCCTAGTGGTCGTTCCGGTTACTGCCTCGAACTAGACGCCTGCCGCCATCTAGTGTCCGTTCGAGGTCATTACACCCACACACACTGACCCTCCAACGCCTGCCGCCACCTGGTGGACGTTCGTGGTCATTACATCCCACTCAGGCTTCCACACATTCACTCACACACACTCACTCATACACACTCTCACACACACACACACCCTCTTTCGTTGTACATAGTGTTTGCTGTTTAATAGATTAGATCTTCGTGTTTGATTGTTTATTACTTAATTGTGTTGTTTTAATAAATAATTTATGAATTATTTTTGAATAAATACTTTTTGTTAATAAACGCATTTTAACTGAATTGATCGATTCTTGGTTATCATTGTGTATTTATTGTTGACAATTCACTGGTTTGTAACAGTCTGTGCTCGAAGCTCACACCTTCCTTGTTATTTAACATTGTTATATTTACACAGAAATATTAACTTTACTTAAATAACCCTTTTTGACAAACGAGACTGAAATTTGGTATTAGCTATTTCCAGCTTAGCTGGTGGTGCCCCGATTTAATTATTATTTGATAAATAACCAATTTATGCAAATTAATAATTTTTATTAATAAATTATTTTTGATAATTTATTAACTTTTGAGTAATTACTCAATTACTCTAGGAGTTGCTGATGAGTAGCTAACCGTTTACTTCATTAGTAATTCCAATTTTTCCTAAATTACTTTCAGTAATCTATTACTTTCAGTAATCCATTACTTACAGTAATTATTTATGCTAATTACCAACCATAAATCCCAACATAATGGTGCCCCGTGTGAGGCTGTTTTAAAACCAGTATTGTCACAATATCTGCATAATTTATCCAGAATTGTCTGTTTAGTTTTACAACCGATAACTTTGTTTTTCTCAGAACTTAGTTTTTCGAAGAACACGTTACAGCACTGCTAAGCAAAATCAATTGTGTTTGTGAAGTGGTAAAGCCTTCTTTTGTCTTGCATTTCCATGCATTCTTTTATTTCTGGCATAGAGATAAATGTACACTAACCCGCTATTGCTCACCCAAGGTGCTAACACCACCCTGTTAACTTGAGAGAGGTTACAGTTAGAGCAATTAGCAACCCACAGAGTTGTAAGCCACAGGTGTAACCATCACCTGTGCATTAACAACATTTTGGCACTTTTCAAAACACAGCTTTCGCGTGACTCCTACCATGAGTAGTCAGAGACACTGCGGGCTCGGAGCAGAGACTCCTCGGGAGCCACATGACCCAGCCCTGCAGACTGGTCGCTGGGCTCCTATGCCTCTCCACACAGGAGAGAAGAAACCTCAACAGCTACAGCTTAGAGACCTGTGAAGCAGAGATCAGGCAGCTGTTAAGCTATGTGAGGAACCCGGTTGGTCAGGTAGAGCTCACCATTCCGGATGTGTTAGGCCACATTGCACTGCTCTACCAGCGCAAGGCCGAGCTGCAAGCTCTGGAAGCTCAAGAGCAGCTCTCCCAGCTGCAACTTTACAGTTCGCAGCTGAGGATTAACAGTGCCCAGCTGAAGCTGGAGAACTCCCGCCTGCGACAGGAGATCCAGGCCAGGGACCATCAGGCTCCTTATACGGAACCTATTGGGTTACTAACCCGAACTTCTGCGAAAGAAGTCAAAACAAACACATCATCTGATGATTCATCAGACGATGAGTCAGGTTATGGCTCTCAGCACAATGAGCCAAACCACATTGGGGTAAAACCTGGTGCAGCTCTCAGCAGAGATGCAGCACACCTCCGCAGTCTGGAAAATGTCCAGTCAGATGGACAAATGACCCCAGTTATGCGCATTCTTGAAGCTGTCCAGTCAGGTGGACAGCCTCCTCCAGGTCTCTACAATCCTGAGGTGGTCCAGTTAGGTGGACCGCCCACCACAGGTGAGTGTAGACTTGGAGCTGTCCCGTCAGGGGGACAGACTGCATCAAGCTTCCCCGCAGCCATGGCGAGGGGGGGGCTTGACACACAGCCAGGGGGGCGTGGCACAAGACACCTGCCCAGTGTTGTGGGAGTTGACTGCATCCCACTGAACCGACACTCAGTCCACCCAGCTTTTCACTTTAAGGACCGCAGGGTCCCGGTGTGCTATGACACACATCCATCGGTGCTTAGCCGCACCTCAATGCGCTCTCACAGCTCTTTCACTCCTGTCCAGGAGAATGAAAAGAGTTATTCTGCAGCACCTCACCGTGCTATCAGCTTTGGTCCTCCACTCACTGGAGACCCTCTTGGTCATCATGACCCTCACTCTCTCCACCGGAGAGAACCAGGGGGGTCCAGCTCAGATGACTCGGACCATTCCGGTCCCCCAAGGGAACGTGGTCTTCGGACCCGCCAGCTTGAGTCCCTTGCAGAGGACATAGAGCAGTTCAACCCAAACAACCGGGAGGTTAGTATAGAGGACTACCTCCGGGAGGTTGAACGCTGCCTCCTCGACCTGCCTCATCCTTCGTCACGTGAGAAGCTGAAGCTTCTCTGGAAGACGACGTCCAGGAGCGTCCATGTTTACATGGAATCCCTCCCACCTGCCGTCAGAGACCATTACTCATCCCTCTGTCATGCACTTAGGGAAGAGTATTCTCTGTACAATGATCCTGCCTCTTCAACCCTTGGTGCACTTGCCATTACTCAGAAGGAGGCGGAGCCTCCCAGAGAGTACTATAGGCGCCTTAGGGCCGCCTACTTCCAAGGCCGCAGTGCACCGGGGTTGGATGAAGACCAGACTTTAAAATCGCTCTTCATTAACAACCTCCACAACAGTGTGCGGTTCGATGTCGCTCTTTTCTGCAGGACCAAAAACCCCACCATGAAAGACCTCCGCAAACACGCGCAGATGGTGTGGGAGCTGCGTCACAGTTCAGGTGAAAACCATGATGGTGACGCAGGCGTCCTGAGAACGCAGGCGACTGGAAACACGAACCTGGCACCTGTAGGTCACGAGGTCCCCTCCCCCGCACTTGCTGTGGATGGGGGACCCGTTAGATGTCCACAACCTCGACCACGAGGTGGACAACGGCCCAGAGGTAAGAGATCAGGCAGACCGAGACCTCACCACTCCCAGCGGAGAGGTAAGTCTCACAACCGAGGCCGAGGTCAGACCCAAAACCACTGGGACGCAGACGTCCCACAGTGGGTTAAATCCTGCCTCAAGGAGGTGATGCGGGACCTGGACCCGCCTGGTCAGAAGGGACCCGGCTCCCCTGAGGAACCGGACTCCCGGCCCCTGACCACATGACTAGGCCGGTCGCCTCTCCCCTCCGCACACAAAGTTTGCTTTGTCAGGAGGAGGAGGAGGAGATCCAGGAGGTCAAAGAGGCCCTCAGAACCAACAGAGGAGCCCCCTTTGACATTCTTGGGTGATCTTGTACGCAATGGCAATGCCAACTGCGTATACACTTCAGTGATGGCAGGGGGTGTAGACACCCTCGCCCTGCTTGATTCTGGGTCAGAAATCACCCTCATGTGTTCAGCCACCTTCACGCAGGTTGCTAGAACCATGCGTGCCCTAGGAAAGCCACTTCAGGTGGAAGAGTGTAGCATAAACATCAGAAGCTTCACTCAGGACGTGTCTCCCATCACTAAACGTGTCTGGGTCGACATGACTTTCCAGGACATGTCGGTGACACATCCCATCTATGTCACTGACCTGAACACAGAGGAACTTCTTATTGGTCAGGACCTCTTAAACCGACTGGCCGTGCTGATGGACTGCAACCAATGGCGCCTTTGGTCCCAAGTCACCAGCCCGACTCCCCTTGGCCCTGAACCAGGCCACCAAGCTTTCAACAGCAGAGTCGATGCCATCCAGTCCAGAGGTCCCCTACCAATACTTGGGTCTCTCCCAGAGTTTGACCCCAGCCAATCCACTTCAAGGCTCCCTGACAGTCAGCATCCGCTGCAGGTGACGAGCCGAGACCCAGTTCAAGCACACCACTCTATACTCTTGTCACTGAAGGACGTGAGTTCTTCTTTGTACATGAGTACTTCTTTGCACACCCACCACACCGTGGGGGGTGCATACATGGATGGAACCTCGGTTCCGGAGGCACCTTTGGCGCGCTGGTCCGAGAAATCGGCCACCGACGCCGGCCTGCTTAAAGTTCCGAGCCACCGCTCACTTTCAGCACGGTCACTTCAGACCTTAACCAAGGTCCCTGGTTCATGTGCCTCCTCGACTCGCTGTCCAGATCCCGTGCCGGTGATCTGTGACACATCTCTTCTGGAGCTGAACAATCATTCAGCCAACCCGCAGGTCCACAATCTGACACACGGTCAGATTAAAGTGACCGCATTCCCACCTTTAGAGATGTCAACTGACAGTTCATTTCACAATCTTGAACTGAGGGTGCCTCTCACTGACAACCTGCCGTCGTCCCCCACCAGTGACGACACGCATGACACCGCTCTCCTCATTCCCACAACCAAAACCATCACCAGCGCTCACCACGTTAACCTTGACCAGGTTCTCCATGGAACAAAACCGAGCACTGAAGGTGACCTGGTTGTGCACGCTCCGATGACTCAACCAGAGAATACAGACACTTCAGGGAAACAGACCGCGTCTGTACCAGAAGAACCTTATTCAGGTTTCGAGTCAAAGACCGAGCCACACCCTGCTAAAGCTAGCGCTTTACACAGCAGAAACGAGGAGATGCATTCATTGAGGTCTTCCGCGATTATCACACGATCTTCGCGCGGGTCTCGCACGAAAGGGGGGTCATAGACCCCCACCTGGCGTGCGTCCCCACTGACCTCGAGGCACCGCCATCTTCTGTACACCAGTACATACTCTTTCTAGCTGTATACGCGGTAAAGTGGTGCTGGACCACAAAGGTGGTCCCCGCTAACCAGTAGCAGCTAGCTTCTTCCTTTGGCAACCGCCAGTTCGCCTGGAACCGGTGCCACTTCGGCTACTTAGACCCACCATCGGTGTCTACCATCCTTCTCCACACCATGATGAGTAACATTGCTGCTCACGGCAACCCTCATCTATGTGGATGACTTCCTCATGCGTCACTGCACCTGTGAGGAACATTTAGCCGAGACACGACACGTCCTTTATCAACTTCTGGTAGCGTGAACCAAACTTGCTCTTAGCATAGTTTGGGGTGCCGCATCAAAGTTGAATTCATTGGGCTCATAGGTGGCGCTGATGGGACTGAACCCCAGCAGGGAGAGTTCATGCCAGCCAAAACCTCAGAGCCCGACTAACGTGTCATAACTTGGGAGCCTCCATCTTGACACAGCCATTCCGGCTGCTGCCCTCCTTCTGAACCAAGCGTTCAGCCATTGGAGCTTCCCATCTTTGGTCGACTCAGACAGGCACACATGCCACACGCAGTGTCATGGCTGCCCTGTACGACATTTTGGTAATGGAGGCCAACCTCCATTCACCATACCACTCCCAGTCATTCTCCCAGGTTGACAGAGTCAACCACAGCACCACACACATACTCCGGTATGGCAACAGCGGTGGTGCAGATGGAGACGTGAGCCTCCAACGGGTGTTGGTGACCAATCGGTCCACCATACACCACTTCACAGGTTCCACTCCCTCCAAAGAATGACTGGTAGAGATATGACCTTACACTGCACCTTCTGGACCAGCCAGAAGAGGTCAGTGTTGTCACGGCCTGCATTGCAGAGCCACTCAATCAATTTACTCCCTCGGAGTAAGGTCAACTCCTCCCCTAGCGAGGGGGGAGAACATCCATTCCAGGAGCATAACAGATTTTAATCAGTAGGGTTTAGTGCCAGCATGCTCAATTCCCATCAGATGCATGTACTAACCCCTGCCACCATCAGAAATCTAACCCTGCCTCCTTAGACAACGTGAGCAGTTACAAAGCTCGAGTTGAACCATTCAGGGAAATATAGTCACTGTAAACTCATATCCAGCTCTGTTAACACCACTTAGCATGCCTTAGACCAGTCAAGTATTGTTTAGGAGAAATAACCCCTGTGTATAGTCAGAAATCTCACACGAGATCGAAGGGAGATTAGCTCCTCCGTTAGCAGCTTCAGTACAGGTAGAACCACCTTACTTAGCTCCACTAACCCGGGTTGAGCAATTTCTCAAGACTAACACCACCACGGTTATACAACCTTCACAGATACATCTGACAGTCTCGGCAGTGCTATTTTAACCTCTGTGAAACCACAGAGCCAAGAGTTGTGATTTCTTCAAAACTTAGCCATTATTAACAGAAATAATGTGTACAGTTTTAAGCCTCTGTAGTGAAAGTTGGGGTATTGGAAGGGAACACACACGTGCACCTCCACACACCACACTTCACTCTCACTCCTCACCGGAGCAGGTGCACCAAAAGCCCCAGACGGCTGGTGGCTTTTGGACACTTGCTCACTGGTGCAACCACATCCACAGTTTACAGGTCAGACTCTACTCCTTGTATCCGGTACCTCCGCTTTTGTAAACTTGTCCTCGAGCTGCCTACTAACCCATCTCCCTCCTGTTCTTCAACTTTCCTGCCCTTTCCTACCTCTTTCATTTTCACTGGTGATGCACTTGTAAGAAATGAAATGTATGAAGGCTTAGATAGTTAGAACAGGAATAGTAGGTCTGCCCAGACTAGCCTTACCCTGCCCAGACTAGCCTTGCCCTGCTCGGACAATAACCTCATGTATGAACTGTTGGACAGAAAATGACCTTGTGTTCCACAGGACATTGGGACATTCACAGACTCATAGACGTTTCGGCCCAGGTTTGCTCCAAAGCCTGAGTTCCGCATCCCACTCTTCGGACCAAAGGGGGGATGTTGGGGGCCAATCAACCTCACGGAAGGGGGAGGGGAGACCACGTTTTGAGAACAAAGGACCACATGCCTACAACTGAAAAAGTCTGCCATTGGTCACGTGATCACCCCCTGGACCCCCCCGTCCAAGGTGCAATACTAGAGGCCAACGGCAGGGGGAGCCCGAGAGCTCCCTCACCAGCTGGAAGGTCCAGGGCGGGCCCTCCGTCAGGATTGGTCCACATGACCCAGAGCCGACCGGTAACACGAAACCACAACAAGAGGTATAAAACACCCCCGCCGGGGTGATTTCTGCCTCTCCAATGTTGAAACCTGCGTAAAGACGGACGCATCCGTTTCGCACGGAGACGAAGTGCCACGTGTGCCCGCTGACCGGGCCCGGAGTTCCACACCCGGCCGGACGAGCCGACAACCACCGTGGAACTACTTCTACTTTTCCCTTTTTCCTTTTTTTCTTTCTTCACCGGAGTCCGAGTGTGCAGCTGCCAGCGCACCCTCCTCCCGCCTGCAGACCTGAAGCCGCTTCTTCTCCCCCTCCTCAAAATAAGCGCTTGATCCTCCTCGGATCATCCTGTGGACTTTTCCCTGTCCACAGACCATTTGAGCTTGTTTTCCCTGGGACGCCAGAGAGAAAAACAATCTCCAGCCGGGAAATCAACGCACTTTCCCCGGCCGCCGGCAGCACGTTCACCCTCATCAAACTGAGTAAGGCTTAGAGTCTGGGCAGGCAATGAGAATAACGTGACTGTAATATTGCTGTGTGTTTATTATTGTGTTGAAGTCAGGGACGCCGATCCCTGTTTCCAACCAATCTGTGTCTGCGCGTTGGATTTACATCCACGCGAACCTCCGCACTGTGTAACCCGCTCTCTCTCTCTCTCTCTCTCTCTCGCTCTCTCTCTCAACTTGCACAGACCATTTCTAGATGACTGTGCAGTCCAGAGACAGTGTGCAGAGCTGAACATATTCTGTCCACTGCCCTTCTCCCTCCCTCCTTTTCATTTTTCCTCTCCTCCTCATAAACGATCGCGTAAAAGCAGCCGCGCGCTGCTGCACCCGCTTCTGTGACCGTGTGTAGTTCACTGTCCCTGGGATTTCTCAGCCACGAGCCCCCAGGCGCGCTCCGAGCAGGCTCACGAGCCGTGCACGAGCACAGTGACGTCACGCTGTCCAGAAAGAGTGCACCAAGCGCCTCTGGTGGCCGCGTTGGTGATTGCAATCTCTTGAAAGACCGCCACTCGGTGGACAAGTCGAGTCATTGCATTCTCCCTCCGTGCGCCGCCGCGCCCCTAGTGGTCGTTCCGGTTACTGCCTCGAACTAGACGCCTGCCGCCATCTAGTGTCCGTTCGAGGTCATTACACCCACACACACTGACCCTCCAACGCCTGCCGCCACCTGGTGGACGTTCGTGGTCATTACATCCCACTCAGGCTTCCACACATTCACTCACACACACTCACTCATACACACTCTCACACACACACACACCCTCTTTCGTTGTACATAGTGTTTGCTGTTTAATAGATTAGATCTTCGTGTTTGATTGTTTATTACTTAATTGTGTTGTTTTAATAAATAATTTATGAATTATTTTTGAATAAATACTTTTTGTTAATAAACGCATTTTAACTGAATTGATCGATTCTTGGTTATCATTGTGTATTTATTGTTGACAATTCACTGGTTTGTAACAGTCTGTGCTCGAAGCTCACACCTTCCTTGTTATTTAACATTGTTATATTTACACAGAAATATTAACTTTACTTAAATAACCCTTTTTGACAAACGAGACTGAAATTTGGTATTAGCTATTTCCAGCTTAGCTGGTGGTGCCCCGATTTAATTATTATTTGATAAATAACCAATTTATGCAAATTAATAATTTTTATTAATAAATTATTTTTGATAATTTATTAACTTTTGAGTAATTACTCAATTACTCTAGGAGTTGCTGATGAGTAACTAACCGTTTACTTCATTAGTAATTCCAATTTTTCCTAAATTACTTTCAGTAATCTATTACTTTCAGTAATCCATTACTTACAGTAATTATTTATGCTAATTACCAACCATAAATCCCAACATATTTTATGGTAAATCAAGGTGGATTCTGTTTGCCACTGAAAGAGCTGTTCGTAGCATCCTTAAATACAGATTACAAGAACTTTGACGTGAACTAACTTTGATCTGTTGTTTAAAACAGTGAGACAAGTAAGAGTGTGACTGACAAGAGAGAAGTTGCTTCGAGACGTGATGTGAAATGTGTCTTCAGATTAACAGTCCACAGGCTGGGCGCTCGGACTCTGATTCGCTCTTTGGAGATGGAGGGAAGAGAGCCCAGGGGGAACCACCAGGCAGGAGTGAAGGAGAAGGTGGTGGCTCTCAGTATCCAATCAGGAGTGAGCAGTTGTTTCACTGCCTTCATTGCAGTCAACAAAGGTGATGGCGAGCCGATCCAAGGACCTTTGGTGCGTCGGAATGTTCCAGTGCCTGGTGAGTGTATTCCCAATTTCCACTTTTCTGTATGAGTTTGGGCAATTTGTGTGTTTGTTTTTTCTTTTCATTTTTTGAGATGTAATCTCTCTCTCTCTCTCTCTCTCTCTCTCTCTCTCTCTCTCTCTCTCTCTCTCTTCTCTCTCTCTCTCTCTCTCTCTCTCTCGACAGCAATGATGTACTGTTGTATGGCATCTCCCAGTAAGTAAAACGTTTATTTGCAGTCAAACGATGGTTAAAGCACGATATGTTTGGTAGGACTGGTTCATTCTCTTGCTCTCATTTTGTCCTTATATTATAGGAAGTTTTGGTGGTCAACGAAAAATGCGTAAGTACAAAGTTTATTTGCAATCCACAAAACAATGAGGTTAAACCGTAATCCACACTGAATCACAATACACATTGTTTTCTGACTTTAATTACAGAACCTCACTTTGATACAGTTGTAGTCTCACAATATAATTGTGTACAAATGTAGGTTGATACATGATGTGTTTGGTAGGACTGGTTCATTCTCTTGCTCTCATTTAGGCATCATGTCTTTCTTATTTCATAGTATCTCTGTCAGCTAAGGCATGTCCTCCACCACAACCGTGTAAGTACAAATATAAATGCAATACATCAAACATTGTTGAAATTAGATTCCAAACACATCAACTCATGTTTCCTGTTTTTTTTTTTTTATTATTTTAGAACTATGAAATGTGACAAACATAACATATAATGCAAAATAAATTATGTTAATTGAAAAACAATTTTGGCTCTTGACTTAATTCATGAAGGCATGAGGCATGTGGCCCTAAAATGAAATGAAATCTTCCAGGTGTGCTGGGCATCACTTCCAATAAGTTGGGGCGGCCATGGATTAGCTGGAAGATTAATATTTTTTCTTAACTTACTTTCATCGATTTTTCTAATGTTATTCTCTGTTCTTTTTTCAAAATTTTAGGTTCATCGAAAAAGTCTTCACTTAAAGCATGTAAGAAACAAAATCTTGAATGAACACAAACATAAACATTTAAGGCTTGTCATGTTTCATATTTAACTCTCACTACTAAAAACTAAATTGACAGGTTTTTCAGTTCTTTGTTTTGAATTACATCAATGATTACCTCTTTTTTACCTTTTTTTTGTTAGTGTGGCCATGGCTTAGCTGGAAGATTGCGCCAGCTCACATTTCCAGGGTTGTTGGCGAACTTGGCTTAAATCTCCATAATAATGTCCCCAAGTGTTTTTTTTTTTTTTCACAAGACACTGAACCTGAAGTTGCAGAAGCATTTTGAATGGCAAACATCAACATTTATTTGTGATTAATCTTTGTGTGTTTGGGTGAAAATGAAATGAGAGATGTTTTCATAGTTGAGCTAAACACCATCCTGGGACCTTCATCCAGGGAAATGACCTATAAACCTACAAGGTTCATTATACTAATGACGCATGAAAGGCGGCGACAATAAAACTGGTAGTTTATTACGAAGTTACTTTTAATACATTGAATCATGAGCACATGAAAGGTCGGGGCATGTCGGTAACATAGGTGAGACTTTATCGGGGGTGGTGTTTCTCAGTGGGAAGAAAATGGATGACGAAGGATGTGAAAATAATCCAACATATTAAATGCACGGCATCCAAAGTTCTGAAGACAAGCTGGGAATGACTGCCACTATATTGACCATGCTATCGTTACACTGACGATAGGTCTGTCAGAGGCAAAACCCTTTGAACTTGTCGTGACATCGGAAGGGAGCCCAAATGGGATTTTGCACAGGAATCAAAATGAACCATCCCTTTTTTTTGTGCAGTGAATGATCCACCTGTTTGGCTTTGGTCAGGTCATCTCTGGCTGTAATGGTGTACACCAAGCCTGCCTTCTTTTGCCTTAAAACTTGCCTTAAAACTTGGTACTTTCGAGAGCCCCAACAATCTAGAATCTTGTTACGCCTTCTGTTGCTAACATCCCAAAAGTACTTGTTCCAATCCAATTTAAACTTCTTACACTGCCCTGTGGTTTTAAACCTTTTCTTTTTTACTGTTTTAAGTCTTCTCTTTTTTTTAACTCGCTTTTTGTGAAGTTAGGAAGTAGTGTACTTAATATTTTCTTGACTTACTTTCATCGATTTTTCTAATGTTATTCTCTGTTCTTTTTTCAAAGTTTTCAGTATGGCATCTCCCAGTAAGTAAAACATTTATTTGCAGTCAAACGATGGTTGAAGCACGATATGTTTGGTAGGAGTGGTTCATTCTCTTGCTCTCATTTAGGCATCATGTCTTTCTTGTTTCATAGTATCTAAGTCAGCTTGGGAAGGTCCTCCACCACAACCGCGTAAGTACAAATATAAATTCAATACATCAAACATTGTTGAAATTAGATTCCAAACACATCAACTCATGTTTCCTGTTTTAAAAAAAAAAATATTTTAGAACTATGAAATGTGACAAACATAACATATAATGCAAAATAAATTATGTTCACTGAAAAACAATTCTGGCTCTTGACTTAATTCTTGAAGGCATGAGGCATGTGGCCCTAAAATGAAATGAAATCTTCAAGGTGTGCTGGGCATCACTTCCAATAAGTATGTTTGGTAGGAGTGGTTCATTCGTTCATAAGATGTCCTCTAATGGTGATTAAAACTGCAAATAAAACATCAAAATGCGTAAAATGTAAATGTGAAATTTAAAAATGTAAATGACTTAAATGGCATGTTGTCACTTTGCTTCCTCAGTCAGCCTTCACAGTCTTCCACAGCAAAGACACACGGATCGTTTCTTTTGTAAGTATGTGTGTGGCAGACATTACCCAAATAAAATTAGAGGAAGGTTATGTTTTTCTCACATGTCATTAGAACTATACTCAGTTTAAGAGATGAAAGGTGAAATGTTTTTGTTTTCTCATGTGGTGCACTGTATAACAATTAACTCTATACTGTAATCTATTTCTTCATAGATTACATTTGGCTTCACATACATTTATCACAAGTTGTTTTCCTCTACAGCCTGTCCTACTGAATGTGCTGTAGAGGAGGATGAAGCTGAGGTGAAGCAGCCACCCTGTGACCCTCTGCTGCAGCTGGTCTCCCTCCAAAATGCTTCAGGTTTCTGGATGCAGGACGCAGCTCTGGCTGCTGCACTGGGAAAGACGAGCAAAGAGGTGGAGAAGTCAAAACCTGCCCAGGTGAGTCATTGTCAGAGGTAGGACAATTCAGGGGTTCATCATTCAGCTCCAGGTAGAAGACGGCTCAACCCAGCTGCTAGCAGACCAAGAATCGGTGATGGACGCTATAGACAGCCAAGTCTCTGGGTTGTTTGAGAACTATCGCTTTGGGAATGCTCAGTTTGACTTTGAAGGGTCACTCCAGAGACGGACCTCCTCTCAGTAAAACATTTGGCTTCTCACTCTGCTGCCTGAGGGTCTAACTTGTGTAGCGTTCTCTTTATGTTCGTTTATTCTTGTGCATGAACTTAGATATGTGTAGATCTGCATTCAGTAAATGTTGCTCATGTTAATTTGGTTAGATTTGGTTTATGTCTTTGTGGTGCAGCTGAAACAATGCTGTCTTCAGATTCAGTCCCACTTTACAACGATAAACTTTGTTCGGTTTTTATCCGTTTCTCATATTTGTCGTTGTTTCGGTGAATTAGGCGAAAAGCAAAGTGTGGGCCACCATTCTGGCTCTCACCTGGCTTCATAAGTTTCACACAGATGTAAAGGATGAGTGGGAGATTCTGGCGAGAAAGGCTGTGTTGTGGCTTCAAGCTCAGAATGGTATGACCTGGCTCTGTAAGAGGCGTCGCACAATTATTACAATCCTCGGAAAGCGCCGTTTTTTTAATTGTGCCTGCCTCTTTAAGAGGCGTCGCACAATTATTACAATCCTGGGAAAGCGCCGTTTTTAATTGTGCCTGCCTCTTTAAGAGGCGTCGCACAATTATTACAATCCTGGGAAAACGCCGTTTTTTAAAAATATTCTTATTAATTGTGCCTGCCTCTGTAAGAGGCGTCGCACAATTATTACAATCCTGGGAAAGCGCCGTTTTTTAAAATTATTATTATTAATTGTGCCTGCCTCTTTAAGAGGCGTCGCACAATTATTACAATCCTGGCAAAACGCCGTTTTTTTTTAATATTCTTATCTTCCTCTGCCAACAAATTTGCCGGACTACTAGTCCCGCACCGTTTGGAGTACGTACACAATGATATACCAAAACGTGTGCAATTATCGGGAATCCTGTGCATCCATTTAGATTATGGATATCGCAAACGGTTTCCGAACAACACGTAAAAAACGGCGAAGAATTTCTCATCCGCTTTACATGGGAGCCGAGAAAAAACAGAAAAAAAAATCACACTTTTTCCACGCCACATCACGTCCCCAAATTTTCAGCTACAGACTCAAACTTACTCTTAAAACGTTGCCGCACTTGTCCTCTATTCAGATATGTTCTCGGAATTTCCAAAAGTTTCACCAATTTTACATTGTGAGCCTTCAAATGTCATCAACTTTTCCCTCCTTTTTCCAGTTTTGTATGGGTGTGTATGTGGAAAAGTTACAGTGA
The DNA here is from genome assembly GCF_963422515.1 of Blennius ocellaris. Lineage (NCBI taxonomy): Eukaryota > Metazoa > Chordata > Actinopteri > Blenniiformes > Blenniidae > Blennius > Blennius ocellaris. The sequence goes on from NC_137651.1 coordinate 17,097,251, forward strand.
GAAGATTTCGGTCAGAGTGCGAGATACTGCCGTTTTACAAACAAAAAAAAGTGTTTATCTCGTCACCACAGACACATTTCTCCGTCTTTCTCAACATATTATACATCAAAATGTAGCTACAGGCGTTGTGCTTCTCACGAGGGGACACTTTTGTCTCAGAGAGACACGGTTCTCCCTCCAGGGGACTTAATTGACAGGGAACGCAGGATTTTCTGTAACCCGCTCCTATGTATTTTGGGGAGACGTTTTCTCCCCAAATCCCCAAAGTTCAGCCATTTGTTTCAAGTCCTCACGGAGAGACGGAACCTCGTGAGGACACGAAAACCACACCATTCGTCCTTCAACTTCTGCCGACGCCCACAGTGAAGGAATTTTTCACCCAAGTGTCACGGTTCTCCAACTATAAGCAGTTGTTCGGGACCTGCGTTTGTGCTTAAACACCTTCTTCCCTCAGATAAGGTCTCATAGTCTCTGCCACCTGCAGCAGCCTGTCAATCAGGAGCCGGCTCCATGACATCACACAAGCTGCTCCCAATCTGCCTGGCAACACACACGGCTCCTCTGATTGGCTGGACCAGTAACATGATGGCTGACCACACAGTGCTCACACACACACAGTAGCTTAGGCACCATACTTTTCAATGCATTTTAATGCTGATGGCGATGACTCAGCATCAACACTTGTTAGCATGCCAATTAGCATGCTACAAAGTTTGTTCAATTGAGCTGAAATTTGGAGGGTGGCCTCATGGGGGCGCTGCGATCACGGCGCACTAGCTAGTTAGCCGCCACGCTAAGCTAATTGGCTCAGCATCTCAGAATGTGACGTAACTCCAGATTCCAGGTCAGCCACACCTGGGACGTATCCTCTGCGCTTTTCAGGCAAATCGCAGGTGTTAGCATTGCATGCTAACAAGTTTCTTCAAATGAGCTGAAATTTGGAGGGTGGCCTCGTGGTGGCGCTGCGATCGAGAATCACTAGCTAATGACATGGTTTCCACGTACTTATATCGCAGGTGTTAGCATCGCATGCTAACTAGTTTGTTCAAATGAGCTGAAATTTAGAGTGTAGCCTCGTGCTGGCGCTGCGATCGAGAATTACTAGCTGACCACATGGTTTCCACGCACTTAAATCGGTGCTAGCTGTTAGCATCGCATGGTAATAAGTTTGTTCAAATGAGCTGAAATTTGGAGGGTGGCCTCGTCCTGGCGCTGCGATCGAGAATCACTAGCTAATGACATGGTTTCCACGTACTTATATCGCAGGTGTTAGCATCGCATGCTAACAAGTTTGTTCAAATGAGCTGAAATTTGGAGGGTGGCCTCGTGGTGGCGCTGCAATCGAGAATTACTAGCTGACCACATGGTTTCCACGCACTTAAATCGGTGCTAGCTGTTAGCATCGCATGCTAAAAAGTTTGTTCAAATGAGCTGAAATTTAGAGTGTAGCCTCATGCTGGCGCTGCGATCGAGAATAACTAGCTAATGACATGATTTCCACGTATTTTTCACACTACCACGGACTCGCTCGGCAGCAGGGGGCGGCAGGTGGCAGGCACAATAAAATTTCCGCGGGAATTTTCTAGTATTTGTTTAAAGTTTCATTTCACTCGGTTGATTTTACCGAGCATTATGACGCAACACAATTAGGTTTCTATAACAAACTAACCCAACCAAAATCAATCGTATTTGCCTTCAGTATTTACAAAATGTGGAAAGGCATTGCATATGTGTACTTGTGTAGAAACACAATATTGTGAGGAAAAAAAGATGACGATAGGCTTGAATTTTACAGCTCTTCTTTAATGAGTACATATAATACAATGGGGGTAAAAGAAGGAGGGGGAGAAATGACTACTTCCAGAAGCCTCCATGGTCTTAGATCATAGTTAATAATTGCAGAATTCACAGAGATCAGTTGATGTTGAACAATTGCATTTGCTCTCCGGTGTCCTGCAGCACAATTTCTCTCTTTTGGGAGAGTGGATCTCCGAGATCAGACTTGCACAGGTGGTGGAAACGCTAGAAAACGTAAAGAAATGTTGAGAGAAAAGTTAAAAGAAATGAAATTATATGAACAGGGCAAAATAGATTTAAACACAGTTTTTACAAACATCCTAGTTTTATTTTGGATTACATTAGTTTACAAACTTTTCTTCACAAAAACTACCCGAATCAAAATTATTATTGAATCGCAATAACAATAATGCAAAAAAAAATAAAATAAGATAAAGCCTCAAAGGGGTATTAATGAAACAAGAGGCATGACTTGAACCTTCTCCCTTTGAAAATTCAAAGTAAAATCCGATGTAGTGTTTGAGGTTGTGTGCACATATTTTAGGAATCATGTGTTTGGAAGCACATTGGATCATCTTTAATTTGCTGTTCTTAAAATGATGGCTAAATGGATAACAATACAAAATGTTGAGAAAATTTACAATGACAATCACATTCTTGATTTCTTATTTCTTGAAATAAATCAAGGATTGTCCCACCTGACTGAGGGTCCCGGTTCCAGTAGCCATCTTATACAGTGCCCATCCAGGCACAAGTAGGATGGAGGAGAGGCAAAATAGCCAGCCCAACACATGAGCCCAGTCTGGGTACAAGTACCACCGGTTAAAGGTCAGAGGCGTGTACTCCACTAAAGAACATATAAAAGAGCCCTGATGACACAGAAATGGTTTAGTAGTGGATCCTGTTAAATGCTGACTGTATTCAGAAACAGATTTGATCCAGCAGAGTGCTAAAAAGAAAAGAAAAAAGGCAACTCACCAGTGAAATCAGTGGGGTGATGTAAAGCCAGCAGATTTTGAAGAAGGGGTTGGGTCGAACACCTGTCATGTCCTTTATAATGTCAATCAAACGATCGGCTCCTTGGTGCGAAATGAGAGTTCAAAAGTATAATGACATCAGACATGCTTGTTAACACTTCTGCACTCTTAAATGATTTCCCCCACATACAGAAAATACTATAAACTAATACATCAAGATCAGCTTACTTACCAAATATCCATCCAAGAGCCAGGGTTTCAAACACACAGAGGAAGAGGATGCAGCCTCCATTACAAGCATAATAGTCAAACATCTGGAAAATGTACATACCACCCTGGAAACAACAGCAGGGATGTTAGATATATCATTTACTCTCATTGTCTCATAATACATGGAATCTCAGCTTTTATTTACTTGTTGTGCAGTTTGTTTGTGTGGCACAACTGGGTTGACATACGTATTTTACATGGTGTAGAGCTGTGTTGTAGAAATGGCTCATGTATTCCTTCAGGCAAGGTTCTTGTTTTGCTCTACTTTGTAATTTCAGGGTCCTCATTTTTTCAAGGTTAGAAAAGGAAAGTTATTTCATGCAAAATATGACAAATAATTCATATTATTACTCTGCTGCAGTAAATTGAGAGAGGAGACCCATGCTGATGTCAGATCTTAAAAATATTTTCATTAAGGTAAAAAACAAAGAACAGCAAAACATGAGTTTCCCGGGGTGGAGATTTTAGGATCTTTGTTTGCATTAATTCAATCTCAGGAAGCGTTAATGTTTGCCTTCAGTCAAGCTTAACAACTATTTAATAGTTACTTACTTGAAGAAAGAAATTGGTTTTGTATCTTTGAAGAGCTGGACGGAGCTTTTTGGTGTTTTTTAAAATACCTTTTTATTGCAGAAGTGTTGTAATTGTGACTGTTTTAACAAACTGCAGCAGTTTATGTGAAAAGGGCAAAGTCAGTTTGACCTCTAGTTTATACTGTCTAATATAATTTATGCAGTAAATGACACATTTAGAGTTGTGACTCCTAAATGTCAATGTAACAATTGGAACTGACTTCAGTGATCATGACGAGCTGGCAGAAGAAGCACAACAAGCAGAAGAGAAGGAGGAATTGCTCTCGTCGGCCCGGCCTGCGCATTACTTGGGGAAACAAATCTATGATGGATGTCATCACCACCTCTAATGCAATAAACTGTAGAAAAAAAAGACAGAGCAGAAGCAGTAAAACTGAAATGTGATCTCTTTTTTTTTTTTAAACAGGCCCTCTGCACGTGTTTCTTACTTGTGTGTCCAGGCCCAAGACAATGAGCATGACAAAGAAACAGATGGACCACAGTTGAGGCAGAGGCATCATGGCTACGGCCTGAGGGTAAGCAATAAATGCCAAGCCCGGACCTGGAACACAAAATCAGAAAGATGCTAAACTGGTTTTCTTCTCAACTACTTGTCATTTAGTCAAGGTTTCAACAAGTGCTGTCAAGTGAATTTACTAAATACTATTGATGAAGGCAATAATATTTTTTTGATTGCTGAAGAAATGTGGCTTTTTTAAAAAATCTGTTATTTAGTGATGACGATAAGTGCACACTGTCCAGACCAGAGGTGGATCTACGTATTTTTACTACTATTTAAAGTCATTTTAACAGGATGTATCACAGAGGGATTGTTGTGTTGCCAATTGTAGACATCTATTACTTAACAAGCTTCCATCTTCCCAAACTAGAAACATAAATCCAGATGACGCTAATCCCATGTCAGCTGAGCCACCAGCCGGAAGTGTTTAGTATTCAACAAGTGTCTTACATCATTTAACAGCAGGGCTTGAATGCTTGTTGGTGAAACGACAAGAGCAGCCTGAGTTGTCATGTCTTCACTTGTCCAAAAGAGGGCAGCATTGCACAGCCAGGACATTACACAGGGACGCCACTTTTTTCCATTTACCCAACAAACTATTAAAGGCTGTACTGACATGAAATTGGTCTCAACTTTAACAGACCAACAGGGACATCCAATTCCTTCACTGGATGCTGGACCTATCATGTTTCCAGTTGGTTAAACTTACCTACAGTAATTACACAATACAAATCCAATGTAAGGCCACCATTATGCTAGTCTCGCGAACTCCTGCCATGCATGCATGCTTGTCTGTCTGTGTGCATGATTGTATGGGAAACACCACGTTACAATAAAAAAAACAGCACTAAATACCAACAGCAGCGTCAATCTAAGGCAGAGAAAGTAAAAAAACAAAAAACAAAACTAGCACTCACCATCAATTGTAGATTAAATCCATCCTGCTGTAAAATGCTCCACAAAGCCTTTGTTGGTCTGAGTTAGCTCATTCATTTCTGGTGTCAGTTTTACTCTACTCACAATTTCCATTTCTTCTGCAAACAGGCACCGTGAAAAAGGCCCCCGAAGCAGGTCCACTATCGTATCATGGATCTTGCTTTTAAATGTGCTGCCATCACTCCAGATTAGCAGATAATAAAAGTGCATCATCACCCACCTGCTTGCCCTCAAAATTTGATTGGCTGATGATACTGTCACTCAACATTTTAACCCAATAGCAGCGTCCAGCTTCCATCAGATGTTAGCAATGCTTTCCTCTGCTAGCCCCAGCAGAGGAAAAGAGTTGTGATGCATTTAGAGGATATAGGCGATTTGAGTTCCACAAAATAGAACCATTTCGTCTTCTGGATAAAATTGCTAAAGTTGATTGCAGACACAGATTTCAAAATCACTTTTTAATTATTAAAAATAAAGAAAAACTATTTTTGTTGCCCCTGACTGCACACCACTGTTGGTAGATCCCTAAAGGGGAGAACAGTGATTGAATGAACTTGACTCAGCAGAGCTGTCACTTTATTCTTCATTCATGGTTGAAACAGCCTCCATTCTAACATACCAGAATAGAGTTTACCCCTTTATATCATCCAATCAGATCAAGATTAAGTTCACAACCTCTCAAACTGCTCTGAATATGTACCTGACTCTGCCACTTCTGATATGGGAACCCCCTGCTCCTGAGCCATGAAGCCCAGGACAGAGAAGACCGCAAACCCAGCAACAACACTGGTTCCACTGTTCAGCAGGCACAGACACAGACAGTCTCTGCAAAATATAGAAATGTGTCACTTCGTTTGGTAAATTATCTTGAACCAATGTAAGAACCTTATCGAAAATCTATAGACATAAGCGAGGAGAAAAATTTTATCCAGTCACAATAGAAAAATACTTACTTATAGCAGTTGTTGTTGTATTTATTGTAGCTGCCAAGTACGATCAGGGAACCCACGCCGACACTGTACGAGAAGAAAATCTGAGCCCCGGCCTCCATCCAAACCTGTTCCAACAGGGGACGTGAAATTATTCGTTTGAACTGTAATACTAGAACTACAACTGAACTATAGAATTTATAATACAGAATTGATCTTTTACCTGAGGGTCTGTGAGTTTGGAAATTTCAGGGAGAAGATAAAACATAACTCCTTGCTGGGCACCAGGAAGAGTGAGACCACGAATGAAAAGGATGAGCAACATCACGTAAGGGAAAGTAGCAGTAAAATATACCACCTGGAACAAAACAAAAACATCTGAGGCATTTTCGAATGCACGATATTTATAGGTTTGATATCGCCTTGTGTCACACATGTTTACTTTTCCTGTGGACTTCACACCTTTCCAGACACAAAAGTAGCAGACGACCCACATGACAATCAAACAGCAAAACACCTCCCAGCGGATACTGCCTATCTCCTCAATCCCCCCAGAGATGGCCAGGACTCGTCGTCTAGAAACAACGAATATGCGCAGATGAATAAATGCAGCATGTTAGACTGAGTGCAGTGTGAGCTAAAATATTGAGTTACTGTATTAAGAAGTAGTTTGTCCTACTCCCAGAATTCTGTGGCTGCAGAGGTGGAGTTTGTCTGGTTGGTCCACTGTTCCACGTTTTTGGTTGAAAAGTCGTCACAGTCATCTAAAATGATAGAGAAAAAGACACATTCGAACAACGAGGACTCAGATTTCCAGATGTTAGAATTGTTTTCTTTTTACAAGTAATTTGTTTAAAAACAAAAACAAACACAAAGAAAAACTCAAATTTTATGTTTAAAATGTACACCACGTGGCTGTTTGCCTGCAAAATGTTTTGTGGTTTTTATCATATTGTTTCTCATATGAACCCAAAGTGAAGAAAATAAACCAGACAAACGTTTACGTCTCACCTGTGTTCCAGTAGTTATCGCAGCTGGCCCAGGGGAGCTGAGAGCTGAAGGAGAACACAAGGTAGAGCAAAGCCCAGGACAGGATGATGATGTATGTCATGCAGCTGTAGAAGAGGATCAACTGCCCACCAAAGCCGATACCTGACAGGGCAGATTTGGAATCTATGGTTAAAAGAATAACATTCAAAATAACGATCATTTATAAAAGCTGCTTGTTATTTGGAGTCATAGTGAGCTCAGTGACCTCATCGACAATGGAGAATGAAATTCCGTGCATTATATAGTGCTGCAATAATGTTTAGAAAATAAACACACAAAACAAAATCAAAAAACCTTGTGCCAGTGGGCAAAGCTTCCTCCAGCTGGTGATGCCACCCTCCTGAGTGTATTGACCCATGGCTGTCTCCAGCAGGACCAAGGGTATGCCACATGTCACCACAAACACCAGGTACGGCACCAAGAATGCACCTAAAGTTACAAAGTATACAGTGATGCACACTTATACTGCACTTTCTGTAGAACAGGGACATCAAGGCACTAAAGACAGTTTAATTTTTTTTTACTAATCTGAGGCACACACCATTAGTCTTGCACACCAATAGTGAGGGACACACACTGTATATATCCATAACAAAACACATCAAATCGTAGTACAAAGGCAGTACTTGAACTTGAAGCTAAGTATTTGAACAAAGGACCTTGATATTTGTTTTCCCCCTTGCTCAGTACTTTCAAGTTAGTGACACAAATTTTCTTCAAATGAATGACTTAAATAAGTTAATCTATTCTGCTCGGGAAGCATGTCAGAGTTGATGATTCCTAGTCTCTGAAAACAAGAAACTAGAAATGTGTGACTGCAGAGATAAAGAGTCTATTGAACATTCAACAAGAGAAGTCAAAGTTCTATAATAAAACCCAGAAAAAAGAGAGAAAAAAAATCCTCAAGCAAAGATAGTAAAATTACTGGGCAGTCCTGGAATAAATGCAATGATGTTCCATCAATTGATTTACATTGATCACAGTCTGTGCACACAATCTTCAATCTCAGATTAATGAAAATGATGAATTTGTAGAACATGTAGAATTTTAATCAGTATGTTGAATCTCAATATCTGGTCTTTCATTGTCCTGGTCATGTCTTGTTCTAATGGTTTAAATGGCTTGGGAGGAGGCATTATGCAGTGATGTGATCTCTGGACCGCTGGTGATACAAATACCATGTGTTTGAATGCTTTTCGGACCATTTTAGTACAAGAAAGATCACAGGTGCACTGATTAATTTCCAATTTCACACCACAACACAGATATCTATATATTTTCTATTATATAAGCTGTATCTCCATGAAAAAAAAAAGAATTTTTCATTTTGTAATTAATATAAAGAGAAATTATGAAACATAGTTCAGTTTTGTTTTTTCAGATCACATTTGGCTCCCTTTGTCTTTCCAGGTCTCATTATGATTGATCATGAACATCAGAAGTTACTTGATACTTTAAAGGACTTTTGCCTTTTATAAAAACATCAATTGACGCAATTTTTCTTTGCATTGACAGTTACTTAAGTTTTTTGAAACTCATTCAGTGGGAAGAATTTTGTTGTTATTATACATCCATTACAAGCAGAACAACCAGCTTGTGGCTAAAAACCTGCAAATAAAAAAAAATCAGGTTCTGTTGAATTTTTAAAATAAATTGAATGAAGCATTTAGGATGCATGTTCAGTGCTTACCTCCTCCGTTTTTGTAGCAGAGGTACGGAAACCTCCACACATTGCCCAAGCCGACGATATTTCCCGCAACAGCCATGAGAAATTCTACCTTACTTGCCCATTGTCCTCGCTCCTCCATACTTACCTGGGATGCTTTTGGGGCATTTCTTTGGCCCAACATATTTAAAAAGACACTTCTGAACTGTGTCTATCTCTTGTACTGAGGTTGTGTTGCTGGACTTTGTGTGTCACAACACAACGTTCGCATGTAATGGCCAACCAGTTGAAGAGTTAATAAGTTTTCAGTATGAATGTCGCTGTAATGTTCTCCTTCAGAGCTCATAGAAGTTATTATATTTGGCCTCAAACATCTGGGAGAGAAATTGATCTCAAAATGAGAAATAAAAAAACTTATTTCAGGGTACTTTGACCTTACAATAAGTGAAACAAAATCGTAATTTTTAATGTAATCGCCTTTCACTAACTACTTTAGGAAGCCTTCTAACACCTTTCCTTAACCCTGTGATGTCATTCAAGGGGTTAAGTGAAAGTCGCTAGATAAGGAGTTAGGAGGGACATTTCGGGCGTACCCAATGCACCAGTGGTTCGTAAGCTAGAGGAGGTTCTAAAAGAAGCAACAAGCCTCCATTCCTTTGTTTAGTGAGAATTCGGGCAGTCCTTATCATGGCGGCCACACTAAACACTTCCGGCTTTAAGGAAAAGTCAAAAGATGAGATAGGAGGGACAATTCGGACGTAACCCTAGGTTACTTTTAAAGAAAGAAGCTGCCAGTGGCAAACTTTAAATGAAGTTTATTAAAAAAAAAAAAAAAAAAAAAAAAAGTGGAGTGAGGCGGAGACGGTCCGGGAACAGGGGAAACAGCGTATGATCAACCCAGTGCTGTGAACAAAAAAAAAAAGTGAACGCCGGCCCGAGCGGCTCAAACATCAGACCGGCCCACCGGGAATTGTCCTGTTCCTCCTGATTAGCCACTCCGGGCCTGAATGAAACAGACTAGGATTCCACAGCATCCCCTCCCCCTGTCTTAAGTGCAGGGTAGAACAAAAAAGTATGATAAATAAAAGATTCTGTGGCGTTATTATGTGAATGTAATGTAATAGTTGCAACAACGACAATCATTTTGACCAGCAAAACATTTGTAATCACATCAGTTCAAATCAATAGCACAGCTGAACAACAAAAAATAAACACGGCCGTGACTGTGGTCTGTCCAGCTCCACTGGTTTCTGTGCTCCGGTCTCTCAGATGCCGCTGCTCACCAGATTTTAAATGACAGCGTTTCATGTTTCCGGCCGTGTCCCACACCAGCATCTCTGCCTTCGCGGAGCAACAGCTGGACGTGTACCTGACCCAGAGTGGCTGCGATGAGCTGGGCACCCATTCAGAGATATTCAGAGGAGGGTCTCCATACTTTAATCTGGCTTTATGCTGATGATGACGGTTTCCGCTGGTTGTCTCTTCCCTGTGTACCTGTTGCTGATCAGGGCCTGACTGGGTCTTTACTGGGGTCTCCTCCATGGGTGGAGGACTATGGAATACGGTTAGATCCCCTCCACCTTTCTGCAGCTGGAGAGCAGCGAGCCCGGAGCGGCCGACATCTGACACGGCCAGGGACACACTCCAGCTGGACTCGTTGCAAACAGAAGAACAGCTTGCCCGCACTCGTGCTGCAGTACAGGACGGCGGGGAGGTGTCCGGATCCTGACGGGGAACACAGCGAGAGTGCACAACTATCTTAGATCAAGCATGAATGACTTGCGCAGTCAAAGACGAAAACAAAATGAAACCATAAATCAATAAACATAGACTACGAGTTTCACAGTGTAATTTTGTGCGGCGGTGGTTATTGTGCAGGTATTTCTTTTTTGAAATGGTATCATTATAGACAAGGGGTGGAGTTCGAAACCAATATAGAAAGATGTGCTCTTCCTTTTTGCTTATTATTGAAGCTGCATCTAATCGTCCCACACCTGGTGTATATAACACTGTCCCAGTAGGGTCCCTGGTCAGCTTCATGTTAATTATTTTAATAAGATTTGTGTGTATCTGAACAGGTACAGCGCTGATATGGAACTTTTGGTCACTACTTACCGGGGGCACCACGGTCAGGTAGGCCACTGCATAATTTGTGTCTGGAGAATCGAGAGCATGCACAGTGAAGGTGAGGGTGACGGAGGCTCCTGCCTGAGCTGTGGCAGGAGTGTGGAGGTCTACCTGGTCAGGAAATGACCCTTGTGCTCCAACAAGGAACCTGAAGTTTAAAAACAACAAAAACATATTTCTATGAAACATACTGAAAACCCCCCCCCCCATCAAAATGCTCAAGAAATATTTTAATTCCTTCCTTTTTGCAGTAAGACATGGTTCTGTCAGTGAAGGATGACAGGAAACTTCACTTCTGTTTATTTCATGATTTATGCTTCCTGGTTCTACCTGTGCGGTCCCCTGGTGTGAAGGTATCCACGGTCATCATCAGCAGTCAGACTGAAGAGTCGGGCTGGCCCATGGTTCAGGATCTTGAAGGTCACCATTGTGCTGTGACCTGGTACCAGACGAGGGATGGTTAGCACCTGGAGAGAGAGAGAGCGAGAGAGAGGTTTGGGATTTAACAGATGGTATCACATAATGAACTTGAAAATAGATCAAAGCTTTGATTTCTTGAAAATAAACACTACAACTGATAAAGTAACAATAATATTTTAGTATTTGTCCACCTTGGTCCAGAAAAATGAAAAGTATAGGGTCAGAAGAAAGTATGGTTTATTTCTATTTTATACTGACCTATACTACCTGCTTACCTGTTCCCTTAATTCTTTACTAGCATTCAGTAAGTAAATATACCAGATGTTTTATTCAACCTTTTCGTTTCCCCCCAAATCAGACTGTAGTCTATCGCAGCAAATGGCAGCCTCATGTAGCATTTCCGCTGCTGATTACCTCTATCTGAACGTAGGTGGGCTGCACCATCTCTGCAGAAACCCTTTCCAGCTTGTTTCCTCTGCTGTCCTGGCCTGTAAGTCGAACGCAGAAAGGAACTCTGGGAACCGGGTCCACCAATCCCACAAGCTCCTCCGTGGAGTGAAATGAGGAAGAGGAAGAAGAAGAGGAGTTCAGCTTCACCCGCTGAAGGCTCTCCCCTCCGGCTGCCAGCAGTGTTGCATGACTGAAAGATGCCTCCTCCTCTGAATCCAGGCCGGTGACAGCCAGCACCAGGAAGGCAGGGGCACCTGAAATCAAGAAGGAAAAATTGTTTTGCTCATCTGCAAGTACTTTCAAATTTGTCTCAGTAGCTATGCTGTAATTGGTCCTTTATTGCTACAGCTATCTTTATATTTAGAGAATATATGCAAATTTCTGACCTGCCACAGGACTGCCCTCGACTCTGGCCAGTCCTGGGTGCGTCTCATTGGTAACAGTGGCAAAGTAATACAAGAAATCGACACTGCTGTCACCTGGTGGCGCAGAACAAAAGTTTCATCTGAAAACAGTTCATGCTTCTGATAATCTCTTTCAGGCAAGTCCTGTTGTTCTTTTTTACCTATTGCATTGAATGTGAGGTGTCCGTCACTCTTGGCTTGTAGCTTCCACTGACCAGGCTGAATTGGTTGAAGCAAGCTGATGCGGTACAAACCCTGGAAGTGCTGCAGCTCAGCAAGGGGGCCTTTTCGATTGTCATTCAACAGAGACTGGTTTTGGCCTGACCGGAAGAAGAATGTGAACAGATGGATTCAGTGTAAGACTAAACTTGGTATGAAAAAAGTTGTAGTAGACAGAGTATTATAGTAACACTCTAATGGGTCAAAACAATTATATTACAGTTCGCCAATCAACGGTTCACGTAGCAGAATAATGGTTCTAATACGGTTTCTGATGGGATTATCTAGAAGTGCATGCTATGGTGGATACCTGAGGGATTGGTTAGGATGCACTCTGTCATAGTGCCAGAAACATGGAGAGTGACATTTTTGACTGAACCATCAACTCTGAAGGAATGAAGAGACATCAGCTCTTGGTCACTTTCCACATGCAGAAGAGTCACCTGGAGAGTTGAAAGAAAACAAAAACATGCTAAAAACAAATGATTTCAGGTGGAAAAGAGTTGTAAGAGAAAGGGGGAGGTTTACCATTTAAAGTTCCATTATTAGAAATGTACCCTAAGGTAATGTGACCAAAAGCTGACTTCATAGTGTTTGAATTATCTTCTAGCACAGCTGTAAGTGAATGGGAGGAACTGATTGTGTTGCCTCTGGAACCTTTTTTCAGATTTACACCAGAAGTGTATCAATGATGTACCTTCTCAGCGGCTGTGTTGTCCTCCACTATGCTCGAGACCCTGTGGATGTCAGAGTTGGTGGTGAAGATAGTGAGGCCGCCTGATACGAAGGACAATGAAGAGTAGAGCGAGAAACGATTAGGGGAAGGAGCTTCTCGACTCCTCTTTCTCCTCCCGTTCTTCCTTATTGCTCTGCTGTCTCTTGTATAGTTGGGGTCTTCGGTTAAGAGAAATGTCACCTGTGGGAACATCAGATCAGATCCAAGGTGGTTGAGCTGAAAGATGTGTGTTTTTTGTGCAAACATGGCCTTCCTCTGAGAGTTCCATAGCATACGAAGATTAAAACATTAAAACACATCGGAGGAATATACTTCCGGAAAAGAAATGACCTGGTCTTATCAGTGATTCAACAAACCTTGGTCTGTTTTTCCAGGGCGAGGGCTTTAACTGCATCAAACAAATGAGCATCTTTGGGGGATGCGTCAGTGAACACAAACACCTCAGACAGCGGTGGACTGTGAGTGAGAGCCAGCTACGGAATACACAGGAAAAGAGCTTTTTTGTCACAGTGAATGCAAACTGAACGTTTGCCTTGGGAATTTTTCAGCATCAGAACGTACCTGAATGGCCGAGAGGCACATCTCAGGTTCATCGCCTCCTCCCAGGGCCATCAGGTCCTCCATGTGCTCCATAAACTGGTTTGGATCTTCCGTCTCATACACTGGTCCAACCTCTGTAGAAGAAAACCTATGTAAACTGTGTAAACTATACAGTCTTGTGATTGGAAGGAAACCTGCTCTACCAACTGAGCATAGTTATGCCCTATTTTCACGTCAAGCGTGGCCAACCAATTCCTCATAGCAGCTTTGCAGTTACGTTTCACATGACATCATATCTTCAAAATTAGTCTCCGATTTGATCATTTGTTGACTATTGTCTTCTGTCCTGTGCGGCTTTCTCCATTTGCAATCCAGTGCATCATTTGGAATGTTAAAGAGGGACTTGTGTCCACATGAATGCCCAAAAGGCCTTTTTAAAACCTTCTGAACCAGGACACTGCAAATCATTGTTCTAATTATTTATAATACAACATGTTCGTCCAAAAATAAAGAAGGTCTGCCTTCACCTGGATCATGGAAGGGCACAAGTAGAAAAGTTCCAACCTGGCCAGTGCTTTTGGCCCGGCTCTGGATGATGGAGTGAGCGCGGAGGCGGGCGGCGGTGATCTCTTCAAACATGCTGCCTGTAGTGTCCATAACAAACACCAGCGCAGGAACCTGCCTTACGCTGAAGAGTCTGTGAAAGGAAGTTTTGCTGAGATATTCAATTCAAAATGCAAAAAGCTTGTTTATTTTAATGAGGCATTTATTTCCTGCTCACCTGAGGAAGGCTTTGTGACCAATGGTGTCTCTCAGATCTCTAAGTACAGTCAGTGTTGCCTCAGTAGCCAAAGCAGCAGCTTTAGCATGAAGGTAATGATGAGGGGAGAAGAGAGGCGAGGTGCTGTCCTTGTTGATGCCTCCTTTGGCCATCGAGTGGCGACTGCTGTCCAGTATGCCTCCATGACTGCATTTGCCTGAAACGTGTAAAATGTCGCATTGTGGATTTGAAAACCTATTGAAATCCAAGTTCGTTTCTTTCTCACAAAATGCTGTTTGTGCTGACACACCTGCAGGCTTTGGAGGAAAAGTGTTGAAGTAGCCTGTGGTGAGCAGCACAGGCTCGTCCTGTGGATTCATCAGTTGTGGCAGTAGGTTGTTTCGACACGTGATGCTGAAGCACTCCATGCAGGTGGGAGTGCCTTCTGTCAGTAGGAGGAACTGGAGCTTAACTTCACGCCATTATGCAGGAACAATATAAATTCTGATTGATGCTTGGCAGTAGTGATTCAGTATAGCTTATCAATTTATATATCATTGTGAAGTGAGAAAGACTGTAATTTGTGTGGAATCTACCAGCTAATAGCACAACAGTGATATAGTTTTAAAATAACACACAAATAGTTTAGTCTGAGGCTTGGATACTTTACTAGTTCAACCAACAAGGACAAACATACATGCACATATAATCATCCATGCATACAATTAGCCAAATGGGCCATTTAAAGATACCAGCAAAACCTGTCTTCATACTGTAGAAGGAAGTTAAATGGGAGAACATGCAAACTCCACACAAGGAGGACCATGGCGTCCTCAAACCAAGGTGTTCGAGTTGTTGAAGAACGATCTACCTGCCACAAGATCCGTGTCAACAAATGGGCCTGTAGTGAAATCACAATGTGTGAGTTACCATTGGCTACAGGGACGGCTGGCTCCTCTGGTGAGAGTAGGTGGAGGTAAATGGAGTGCTGGCCCATCTCAACCCAGTTACTGTGGCTGTAGAAGTCCTGAGAACACAAAGCATTTATTTATTTAGCAGTTATTTCAATATAGAAAGCAAAACGGGTCTGGAAGGATTTAGTGACGACGGCTACGTTTTATGCAAGTTGTAATTCCTTTAACGCTTTTCAAACCAGAAACTATCAAATGTTTCGTGAAAAATTAAAGCAAATTCAATGTGTACCTGCATGGAATGAAAAAGCTGTCCCAAGCTATGACGGGCACTTTGGTACTCTTTCGCTCTGACAGAGAGCACAGTCTGGGTCCACAACTGCCGTAACATGACCTTGGCGCTGTCGATGCGCTCAGAATCAAAGTGGTAGTTTGGGTCTGACCGCGTGGTGCTCAGGAAATCCATGGCTGCGTTGGACTTCACCACTTCTCCAACCGCTCTCCAGAAGCCACGGCCCAATCTGGTCTGGGAGACAATAAAGGATATAGAATAGTAATTCACTTTATACTGAACTGTTGATAACTATTTTATTATCATGTGAATGCAGTTAGCGTCCCCTCACCTCCTCCTCCGAAAGGCTTCTGTCGTGACTTTTGATGCCATTCAGAGTCTCCAGGGTGACATTAAGGATGGCCTGCTCGGTGATGTACTGGTGCGTGTGTGAATCCCAGGACAGCGTTAACGCGCGCGACCAGAAGTTTGGAAGGAAGCATGTGCACGGCAGGGCCAGGAGGAGCAGGCAAGCAGGGATAAACATGTGCACCTGCATTCCACTTCTCTCGAAGATTGTTCTCCCATGTAACATTATGCCTCTGAGACGCCGTCACGTCGCATCTGCATGAAAACAAAGCAAAAGTTTTACAAAAAGTACACTCTGACGGCTGATTTGAAGGCTTTTAATAGACTGTGTGGCAAATATTTGATTAATTGCAAATTTATCTGTACTGATTGAGAGCCTGGATGAAAACATTGTCACATATTGAGATATTTGGCTGGGCTGAATAATTGCCACTACGTGAATTCCATAAAGCGTTTCTCGCTTGGCTGTCAAATGACCCAATCCCTCTTGTTCAGTAATGTCTTGTGCTAAATTGTTCATGTTGTGCTGGTCATCCGTGTGTCCTTTCTTGCCGCCGCCCGCTCCTTGCCGCCACCACCCCCGATGCGTCCGCTCAGATTCTTCCCAGCCCTGTCCCCACAGAGGCTCCTATTGTTCTTTCTAATCTTTATTCAGATACAATACTTTGGGTTTGTTCTCACAGTTTTTTTTTTCTCTCACAGGGGAGTGACTGAAACAATGCGTGAGGCCTACAGTTCCCTCTATTCTGCCAGACCCCATTCAGCCAATCGGTTTCAAATGACTGGGGCAGACTCTTAAACTGTGTCTCCCGGTTTCGCTCATTCTTCCAGGACGGATGCAATGCCCGATCCTCGATTGATAATTGTAAGATCCACGTTTGTCTTCTATGGCAAAAGGTTTTTATATCGTTATTCACTTTCAGCCTAATATCTTAGTCATTTGGCTCATGAATATAACAGAATAACCCCAAACACAACTTTACCTGTCTTCACAGAGCTTCACTGTGGGACATGTAAACATGAAATGAATCATAGAAGGCATCAATGCATAGTTTTGCATGCTATGGCACTTAATTTTAACTCAAGTTTGTTAACTGGCAGTTGTAAATGAACCTCTCTAAAACGTGCTTACCTTTGTACCAGCAGAGATGTCTCAGTGCAGAGAAAAAGTCTTGATGTGACAGCAGAGGCTTTCAGCACAACCTGTCAGCCCAAGTGTCGACTCCAGTGTTGCTGCATTCTTCTCTCTGGAACAAAGTTATTGAGTCTTCTTGTTGATTTGTCCCTGAACTCTTGTCTCAGACGGAGTCCTCACAAAACATCCACAAGATAACACTGGGTAACACTGGGAAAGGCACTTTGTGGATCTGGGATGAGACTCGAGTTGGCATGGCGTGGTCTCGGGTGCACTTGTTAGGCTGAAGAGTGTGGGGAGTTGGGCAGGGGGTGCAGGGGTGATCCAACATGAGGCTCAAGGCATCTCGTCATAGCTCCCCTACACCCCCTTGTCCCCCCCCCCCCCCCCCCCCCCCCCCCACCCCATTATTGCACGGTGCATTGATTCACCACAATAGGGCCGCATATATTACTGGACAGGGTGTTCAGCCTCGGCCTGGCCCACTCCCCCCTTTGCCCTCCATCCATCACTCTCTCTTTTCCTCACAAAACCAAAGGAAACTTTTCACAACTGCAAACTCCACAGCCCTTTCCTCTCTCCCTACAGGCACCCAGACATCTAACGGCATAGCAGAGAGCGGCATCAGTTGCTAGCCAACGGCAGGGTCAACATTGAACTTCAGTTTATGAGAGAGGGAGTGGTGAAAGGTAACGGTTGGAATATTTCTCAGCTTTGGTGCTGTGTTGTTTGTTTCAGGAACATCACTGTTTTCCATCCATTCAATGAATGATCAAAAATACCTCACCTTATTCTTTTTTAACACAATAGTTGTGTGTCTATATATCTGGTGTTCAAACCATAAAACACCCACAATGAGGTTGTGGTGAAGCTGCACAACTATAAAGGAAATGGAAAACATGAAGAGGAACCACACTACTTGTACTTGGCTGTAATAAAGTGTTATAATCCTGCCAGTTTACTGGAAATAAGTTGCAGTTGAGGTTAAAGGTTTCCGTTCATTTGCTGTTGGGAAAAATTTGTTTTTGTGTGAAAACTCAGGTTGACCTCACTCCATCATGTCTTCAGTAGCTTCCTCTGGAGAGTTTGTGTTCCTGATGGATCGATCAGGAAGTATGGGGGCCCATATGAATGCCAAAGACAGAAATCAGACTCGCATAAGCAGTGCACGGGTATGTTATTGCTGTTGTTAACTCTTTCATCGCCTATCTATGCAGTGGCCTTCATATTTTCCTCTTTCTTGAAGGATACGCTGCTGCTGCTGCTGAAGAGCCTACCAATGGGCTGCTATTTCAACATTTACAGTTTTGGATCCAGCTTTGAGCACATCTTCCCGTGAATAGATCCTCATTCATATAGTCTTTTTTCCCGCTTTGGTTTAAAATAGATACATGCTTGACTTTGCGTGTGTCTGTGTGATTGCAGTAAAAGTGTGGAGTACAGTCAGCAGACCATGGAGGAGGCTCTGAAGAAAGTTGGAATGATGGAGGCAAATTTGCGAGGAACAGAAATTCTGAGGCCTCTCGAGCATATTTATGACCAGCCCTGCATTCCCAGTCAGCCGAGACAAGTACATACACACACACACACACACACACACACACACACACACACACACACACACACACACACACACACACACACACACACACACACACACACACACACACACACACTGCTGCCGGGGAGGAGAGAGGTTTCTAGTCCATGATGGGCCTCAGGTGTGTCTCAGCTCCCTCCTTCGTACCTCACCTGTGTCGCCTCGCTGAACCCCCACCTTCACCAAGATTGAATGATCGAAGCGTGATTTCTGTCTATGTACACAAGTTCCCACAATGTGAGCGTTCAAACAGGTTTCCAGTTCCTGTAACTAATAATACATGTACACTCTCGCCACACACATACCTGGACAGGTTGTGCTGGTTGGACAATATGTCTCCAGAACTTCAATCCATTGTAACAGTTTTCATGCTTGTGTCCACATTCAATGTGCGGATGGTAAACTTGTTTTTTTCAAAGCTCATACTGACCGCACCTCATTCTTAATAATTTACCATACACCTTGTGTATTTCTGAAACGGATGCTTAAATAGATTTTCAAACATGACGATGTGACGTGTGCCGCAGACCTCTTGGCCTGGTCCCCCTTGTAAAAGAGATCTTGATTTTAATTGATTTCTTCCTGGTTAAATAACGACTAGATTTAAAAATGTTTTACTGTACTATACATTTAAGCGAGCAGGACAAGAACATGCATCCATCCATTTCCCATGCCTGCTTTTGCAGTGAAGACTGTACTCATTCTAACAAGGTGACAAACCTCTTTTGTCTCTGGTTTATTTATAAACTAGTTAATAAATTAATACATTTATGGTCCTTCAAAGTGTCTGTCTTTGTCGAATGGGCTCACTCAGTATCTAGTGGATGTGTATCTGGGGAAGGTGCAGGAGGGCAGCAACATATTAAGTTTAAATAAGCTGATTGAGATAGAGCTTCTTGGGGGGTGGAGACTAACTATAATGTAAGGCTAAGTTTCAGTCAGCCAGTGTGCATGAAGAAATGTTGTTTATTTAACCCTATTGGGTGATTTTGACTGCTGCAATAGTTGAGGTCACACTTGAATGTTTCAGGCCGCTCAGATCATTGGTGGTGTCCGGTCGTTCCCAGTGTACAGTGGACACTTATTTATGTTTTTTTTGTGTTTTTTTCCAAACTCTCCTTCTCAGCTGTTTGTCTTCACGGATGGAGAGGTGGGGAACACCAAGGCAGTCATTGATCTGGTGACGAAGAATTCAGGCTCCCACAGGTAAACCCACAAAAACAAATCCAGCAGTGCAGCTCATGTGATAACAGATATTTAGATTTTAGGAGAAAACTGTCGTGTTGCAGGTGTTTCTCCTTTGGGATCGGGGAAGGATCGAGCTCTGCTCTCATCAACGGATTGGCCAAAGAGGGAGGGGGTCACGCTCAGTTCATCACAGGAACTGACAGGATGCAGCCAAAAGTACAAGAATGCACACACATGATCTGTCACATCAAATCATACAACACTACATGTGTTTGAGATTATGGTCACAGCATGTAAAGCTGAAATGCCTTCTACAAACAGTTTTCATTGGAATATTTCAGGTGATGCAGTCGCTGCGATTTGCTCTGCAGCCGGCCGTGGTGGACATTTCCACCACATGGGATTTGCCAAAGAACATGTCTGTCACTGTCCTCTCTCCACCAATCACAGCACTTTTCCACGGTCAGCGTTCGCTGATTTACGGCCAAATCACTGGACAGGTGTGAGCGCCAATATCTCATGATGATTTTTCATTTAATTTCATCAAGTTGTGTCAACAGTGATGTACCACAATCTTCTCATCCTAAATGTGGTATCAGAGCTCAGAGGCTGCAACGGGCTGCGTGACGGTGAAGTACAGCCTGGCAGGTCATCTCACTCAGAACCGGCTGAACTTCAGTCTGAAACCTGAAGAAGATACTGGGTAAAGCAGGATTTAGTTTTCACAGCAGCTTCACATTGCACAAAAGATATGAAATAAGAATAATAAAGAATAATGGGTATTTAAATACTATGACTTAAATCAAGGTGGATTCTGTTTGCCACTGAAAGAGCTGTTCGTAGCATCCTTAAATACAGATTACAAGAACTTTGACGTGAACTAACTTTGATCTGTTGTTTAAAACAGTGAGACAAGTAAGAGTGTGACTGACAAGAGAGAAGTTGCTTCGAGACGTGATGTGAAATGTGTCTTCAGATTAACAGTCCACAGGCTGGGCGCTCGGACTCTGATTCGCTCTTTGGAGATGGAGGGAAGAGAGCCCAGGGGGAACCACCAGGCAGGAGTGAAGGAGAAGGTGGTGGCTCTCAGTATCCAATCAGGAGTGAGCAGTTGTTTCACTGCCTTCATTGCAGTCAACAAAGGTGATGGCGAGCCGATCCAAGGACCTTTGGTGCGTCGGAATGTTCCAGTGCCTGGTGAGTGTATTTCCAATTTCCACTTTTCTGTATGAGTTTGGGCAATTTGTGTGTTTGTTTTTTCTTTTCATTTTTTGAGATGTAATCTCTCTCTCTCTCTCTCTCTCTCTCTCTCTCTCTCTCTCTCTCTCTCTCTCTCTCTCTCTCTCTCTCTCTCTCTCGACAGCAATGATGCCAATGGTGTCCTGTTGTATGGCATCTCCCAGTAAGTAAAACGTTTATTTGCAGTCAAACGATGGTTAAAGCACGATATGTTTGGTAGGACTGGTTCATTCTCTTGCTCTCATTTAGGCATCATGTCTTTCTTATTTCATAGTATCTAAGTCAGCTAGGGCATGTCCTCCACCACAACCGCGTAAGTACAAATATAAATTCAATACATCAAACATTGTTGAAATTAGATTCCAAACACATCAACTCATGTTTCCTGTTTTTTTATTTTTTTTTATTTTAGAACTATGAAATGTGACAAACATAACATATAATGTAAAAGAAATTATGTTCATTGAAAAACTATTTTGGCTCTTGACTTAATTCATGAAGGCATGAGGCGTGTGGCCCTAAAATGAAATGAAATCTTCCAGGTGTGCTGGGCATCACTTTCAATAAGTTGGGGCGGCCATGGATTAGCTGGAAGATTAATATTTTTTCTTAACTTACTTTCATTGATTTTTCTAATGTTATTCTCTGTTCTTTTTTCAAAATTTTAGGTTCATCGAAAAAGTCTTCACTTAAAGCATGTAAGAAAAAAAAATCTTGAATGAACACAAACATAAACATTTAAGGCTTGTCATGTTTCATATTTAACTCTCACTACTAAAAACTAAATTGACAGGTTTTTCAGTTCTTTGTTTTGAATTACATCAATGATTACCTCTTTTTTACCTTTTTTTTGTTAGTGTGGCCATGGCTTAGCTGGAAGATTACGCCATCTCACATTTCCAGGGTTGTTGGCGAACTTGGCTTAAATCTCCATAATAATGTCCCCAGGTGTTTTTTTTTTTTTTCACAAGACACTGAACCTGAAGTTGCAGAAGCATTTTGAATGGCAAACATCAACATTTATTTGTGATTAATCTTTGTGTGTTTGGGTGAAAATGAAATGAGAGATGTTTTCATAGTTGAGCTAAACACCATCCTGGGACCTTCATCCAGGGAAATGACCTAAAAACCTACAAGGTTCATTATACTAATGACGCATGAAAGGCGGCGACAATAAAACTGGTAGTTTATTACGAAGTTACTTTTAATACATTGAATCATGAGCACATGAAAGGTCGGGGCATGTCGGTAACATAGGTGAGACTTTATCAGGGGTGGTGTTTCTCAGTGGGAAGAAAATGGATGACGAAGGATGTGAAAATAATCCAACATATTAAAAGCACGGCATCCAACGTTCTGAAGACAAGCTGGGAATGACTGCCACTATATTGACCATGCTATCGTTACCCTGACGATAGGTCTGTCAGAGGCAAAACCCTTTGAACTTGTCGTGACATCGGAAGGGAGCCCAAATGGGATTTTGCACAGGAATCAAAGTGAACCATCCCTTATTTTTGTGCAGTGAATGATCCACCTGTTTGGCTTTGGTCAGGTCATCTCTGGCTGTAATGGTGTACACCAAGCCTGCCTTCTTTTGCCTTAAAACTTGCCTTAAAACTTGGTACTTTCGAGAGCCCCAACAATCTAGAATCTTGTTACGCCTTCTGTTGCTAACATCCCAAAAGTACTTGTTCCAATCCAATTTAAACTTCTTACACTGCCCTGTGGTTTTAAACCTTTTCTTTTTTACTGTTTTAAGTCTTCTTTTTTTTTTTAACTCGCTTTTTGTGAAGTTAGGAAGTAGTGTACTTAATATTTTCTTGACTTACTTTCATCGATTTTTCTAATGTTATTCTCTGTTCTTTTTTCAAAGTTTTCAGTATGGCATCTCCCAGTAAGTAAAACATTTATTTGCAGTCAAACGATGGTTGAAGCACGATATGTTTGGTAGGAGTGGTTCATTCTCTTGCTCTCATTTAGGCATCATGTCTTTCTTGTTTCATAGTATCTAAGTCAGCTTGGGAAGATCCTCCACGACAACCGCGTAAGTACAAATATAAATTCAATACATCAAACATTGTTGAAATTAGATTCCAAACACATCAACTCATGTTTCCTGTTTTAAAAAAAATATATTTTAGAACTATGAAATGTGACAAACATAACATATAATGCAAAATAAATTATGTTCACTGAAAAACAATTCTGGCTG
Organism: Blennius ocellaris; assembly: GCF_963422515.1. Classification (NCBI taxonomy): domain Eukaryota; kingdom Metazoa; phylum Chordata; class Actinopteri; order Blenniiformes; family Blenniidae; genus Blennius; species Blennius ocellaris. Next base: position 17,120,549 of record NC_137651.1, read on the forward strand.
TTGACTTAATTCATGAAGGCATGAGGCATGTGGCCCTAAAATGAAATGAAATCTTCAAGGTGTGCTGGGCATCACTTCCAATAAGTATGTTTGGTAGGAGTGGTTCATTCGTTCATAAGATGTCCTCTAATGGTGATTAAAACTGCAAATAAAACACCAAAATGCGTATAATGTAAATGTGAAATTTAAAAATGTAAATGACTTAAATGGCATGTTGTCACTTTGCTTCCTCAGGCAGCCTTCACCGTCGTTCGCTGCCAAGCCAGATGGATCGTTACTTTTGTAAGTATGTGTGTGGCAGACATTACCCAAATAAAATTAGAGGAAGGTTATGTTTTTCTCAAATGTCATTAGAACTATCCTCAGTTTAAGAGATGAAAGATGAAAAGTTTTTGTTTTCTCGTGTGGTGCACTGTATAACAATTAACTCTATACTGTAATCTATTTCTTCATAGATTACATTTGGCTTCACATACATTTATCACAAGTTGTTTTCCTCTACAGCCTGTCCTACTGAATGTGCTGTAGAGGAGGATGAAGCTGAGGTGAAGCAGCCACCCTGTGACCCTCTGCTGCAGCTGGTCTCCCTCCAAAATGCTTCAGGTTTCTGGATGCAGGACGCAGCTCTGGCTGCTGCACTGGGAAAGACGATCAAAGAGGTGGAGAAGTCAAAACCTGCCCAGGTGAGTCATTGTCAGAGGTAGGACAATTCAGGGGTTCATCATTCAGCTCCAGGTAGAAGACGGCTCAACCCAGCTGCGAGCAGACCAAGAATCGGTGATGGACGCTATAGACAGCCAAGTCTCTGGGTTGTTTGAGAACTATCGCTTTGGGAATGCTCAGTTTGACTTTGAAGGGGTCACTCCAGAGACGGACCTCCTCTCAGTAAAACATTTGGCTTCTCACTCTGCTGCCTGAGGGTCTAACTTGTGTAGCGTTCTCTTTATGTTCGTTTATTCTTGTGCATGAACTTAAATATGTGTAGATCTACATTCAGTAAATGTTGCTCATGTTAATTTGGTTAGATTTGGTTTATGTCTTTGTGGTGCAGCTGAAACAATGCTGTCTTCAGATTCAGTCCCACTTTACAACGATAAACTTTGTTCGGTTTTTATTCGTTTCTCATATTTGTCGTTGTTTCTGTGAATTAGGCGAAAAGTGAAGTGTGGGCCACCATTCTGGCTCTCACCTGGCTTCACAAGTTTCACACAGATGCAAAGGACGAGTGGGAGATTCTGGCGAGAAAGGCTGTGTTGTGGCTTCAAGCTCAGAATGGTATGACCACATTAATTCATCTGGATATTCAACAGTGTGCTCTGGTTGGAAAAAGTTGATTGTCTGAATCCACGGTTGCTTTTCTTGTGTGCCTTTCTTTCAGCTCCAAACGTGACAGAATGTGTGGATGCTGGAAATGCTCTTCTGGGTTGCAGTGTGCAGAAAGCTGCTCTGGGACTCTGAGGCCTTCATTACAGTCTTGATCACTTCTTCATTGACAGAGTCAGATCCTAAGTTCTATTTTCATGTGAGGATTTTTTAAGAGGTAATTGAAAGTTCTTGTTGCCTCTGTTATTGTTATTGGTATAGTAGAATCATTGAAAATCAATCTCTCTGAAGTCTTTCACCGTATTTGTACCTTTAATCAAATTAAACTTGAATCTTTAAATCAATTGTGTGTCTGTGGCTTCATGTGTGAACTGTAGAAAAAACTGTTTCAGCCCATTTGTATACAAATGGTCACGTACAAACTGTGTTCATGACCACATTGCCACACGCTCAGGGGCTGTTTGCATGAGCTGGGATGTTTATAACTAAATCCAGACAACTGCTGTCCAGAGATGAAAGCTTGATTGAGAATAAAGTAAAACAAGGTTACTGCAAGTAAATGACCAGAAACTGAGAAAAAAGTAATCCACAGAATAAATTACCCAGATCAACCAACCACCTCACAATGAGTGAAGGTCCTTATGGGGCATGTCAGAACAAGGTCCTTCTTCTACCTCTGGAAAGAAAAAACACAAACCTCAAACAAAGGAAATAAAACTTGTGTTGTTGATGTACATGAAAAGTGCAACACATAGTTATTCTCTTGAAAGTAACAAGAAGGTTTACAAACTGAGGATCACAGAAGCCTCTATTTTAGTCGTTTCAGAAAATATCCCATTTTTTTAAATTATTTTCAGAATTTATCAGGGAAAATAAGAAAGTCGCAGTGGTTCAGATTTTCACTTGATGGGTGCAAATGTGGGAAAAAATATCCAACAGCAAACTGCCAACAGTTCGGAAACTGTAATGGCAACATCAGAGAAACAAGGTGTAAATAAAAATATCCACTATAACGTAATCCATTCATGACCAAATTCAGTCAACCAATGAATGGGTGAAAACTGAAGTTTGACTGGGAGGGAACAGCAGAGAATAAAGTCACTGATACGTGAAACTACAACAAAACTCACACTGTGGCGCAAGAATGACAAATAGAAGAACAGCAACACTCTGCATACTTTTTTGATACTTTAACAAATGCCACACCTCACAGATGTATGTGCATGCATTAACTTTCTATATGATGTTGTGTAACTTAGGCGTGCACCGTACTTCATCATGACCCTTTATCTCTTGTGACACACCAAAGTTTCAGCCCTGGTTAATAATAGTCTATCTATCTATCTATCTATCTATCTATCTATCTATCTATCTATCTATCTATCTAGCTATCTATCTAGCTATCTGTATGTCTGTATATCTATATATCTATATATCTATGTGAAAGTATGATCGATATTTAAGATTTAGCAAAACTTTAAAATTAATAATAACCACATAAAAAAAATGTAAATTAAAAAAAACATTTCATTTCCTAACATGAAGCCATTGGACAGACAAGACTGGGATTTTCACTGCAGTAGCTCCGCCCATCCGGTTGTCCCGTGGAATCAAATCAAGCGTACCCTGGTGGGCGTTATTTTCGGTTTGTAAATAAAAAGAAAAGGTGTCACTTTATTAAATCTGCGCACAGTTTTGGAGAGCCAGCACTATAAGCGTCTCTGGAACAGCAACCTTCTAAACACCTTTAGAGGTAAGAGCTCTTGATTTTATTCTTGTATTAAATAGTGACGCAGTGAAAAGCGTGGTGTCTTTTTACAGCTGCTGGATCGTGTGGATGACTGGAACTTCCGTGTGTCCTGATGTGTGTCAGTTACTGTAAAGAGAGTCACAGTTTTCCTCTAAGACATGCCTACAGTGTTTATTGTGCAAACTAATATAGTTATATACAAACAATGTGTATAAGGAGTTAAGTGACTTTACACTCTCAGTAAAAGCACAATTTCTATCTTGTGGTATTTAAATTACAGTCTGATATACTTTAAACAAAATTAATAATATATTTCATTATTATTTTCTTCTTGCATCATGTTATTTTCAGAAATGATGGAGAGCTGCTGTGGTTTGCTGACTGCCCAGAAGCAACCAGGTAAAGTGTGTGTGTGTGTGTGTGTGTGTGTGTGTGTGTGTGTGTGTGTGTGTGTGTGTGTGTGTGTGTGTGTGTGTGTGTGTGTGTGTGTGTGTGTGTGTGTGTGTGTGTGTGTGTGTGTGTGTGTGTGTGCGCGCGCGCGTGTGTGTGTCTGAAAGTTTTCACTTCAGACATCCTGACTGTTTCACGTCAAACCTATCGTGGAATCTAAGCAGCGGTGAAGTGATGAAAGTTGAGTTTTAATAATTCTGCTTGTGACTGGGTGTTTCTCCATCAGTCCCTCTCAAGAGCATTGAGGTGGAGCTGGAGGTGAGGGACTATGTGGCGACACTGGTCTCCACTCTGAACTACGAGAACAAAGAAGACAAACCCATCGAGGCGGTTTTTGTCTTCCCTCTGCCTGGAGATGCTGCCGTCTGTCATTTCAGTGCCAAGATGGGACAGAAGGAGATTGTCGCTGAGGTGAAGGAGAAACAGGAGGTGAGCAGAGCAGGAGCAGATGTACTGAGGACAACATCCAGTAGTGGGAGTGAAGGTGTCTCTCATGTGTCTCCTGTACTGCAGGCTCGTGAGGAGTATGACGACGCCCTGAGCTCCGGTCAGCAGGCTTTCCTGTTGGAGGAGAGTGATCAGAGTCCAGATATTTTCTCTATGAGTGTGGGCTCTCTGCCCCCAGGAGAGAGCGCCTCCATCAGGCTGGAGTACGTCACTGAGCTGGCCGTGCAGGCTGATGACGGGCTGAGGTTTTGTCTGCCTGCTGTGCTCAACCCTCGCTACCAACCTCAGGGTAAAAAGACGAGCTGGAACTTTATGCACACAAATCATGAGGGTATTCAAATGTGTTCATGACAAAAAAACAAACATCCAGCTAAATGTCCTATATTATAATGTATTCACAGTAATGTAGTATGTAAAAGTCCCATCTGAAACTTCTGTCTTCACTAATGTCTACTCAAACAGGATTGGATTAATTTCCAGTTGTTTCTCATGTTGTTTGCAGGTAGTGAAGGACCCTCTGTCCAGGTGACCTCTGTTCCAGCCTCTCTGGTTCCTTACAGTCTGTCTTTTTCTGCTCGAGTGTCCTCTCCTCGTCCCATATCTAAGGTGGAGTCCAACTCTTCCCTGGATCCTCTCCAGTACCTGAACGCAGACCAAACCCAGGCCACGGTAGGTCGCGGGCCCATGTGTCCGCTGTGTGTGTGTTGATCCTCTGCACTAAGAACAAGGCATCATATCATTATTTATCATAATGTATTTGTAACCTGCAGGTGAAGCTGAGTGCAGGACACAAGTTTGACAGAGATGTTGAACTACTGATATATTACAAAGATGCCCACCAGCCCACTGCGGTGGTGGAAGCAGGACAGGCCTCTGCAGCACCTGGTGAGTGCAAATGTTTTTCGTTAGCGTGGTAATAATGACTGTGATGTCTTCACCCTTCAAGCAACAAATAGATTTTTGGTGTTTTCTCTGTGCTGTGTCTCAGGCACTCTGATGGGTGATCCAGTGGTGATGGTGAGCCTGTACCCTGAGTTTCCTCAGTCCGTCATGTCTTCAGTAGCTTCCTCTGGAGAGTTTGTGTTCCTGATGGATCGATCAGGAAGTATGGGGGCCCATATGAATGCCAAAGACAGAAATCAGACTCGCATAAGCAGTGCACGGGTATGTTATTGCTGTTATTAACTCTTTCATCGCCTATCTATGCAGTGGCCTTCATATTTTCCTCTTTCTTGAAGGATACGCTGCTGCTGCTGCTGAAGAGCCTACCAATGGGCTGCTATTTCAACATTTACAGTTTTGGATCCAGCTTTGAGCACATCTTCCCGTGAATAGATCCTCATTCATATAGTCTTTTTTTTCCTCTTTGGTTTAAATTAGATACATGCTTGACTTTTGCGTGTGTCTGTGTGATTGCAGTAAAAGTGTGGAGTACAGTCAGCAGACCATGGAGGAGGCTCTGAAGAAAGTTGGAATGATGGAGGCAAATTTGCGAGGAACAGAAATTCTGAGGCCTCTCGAGCATATTTATGACCAGCCCTGCATTCCCAGTCAGCCGAGACAAGTACATACACACACACACACACACACACACACACACACACACACACACACACACACACACACACACACACACACACACACACACTGCTGCCGGGGAGGAGAGAGGTTTCTAGTCCATGATGGGCCTCAGGTGTGTCTCAGCTCCCTCCTTCGTACCTCACCTGTGTCGCCTCGCTGAACCCCCACCTTCACCAAGATTGAATGATTGAAGCGTGATTTCTGTCTATGTAGACAATTCCCACAATGTGAGCCTTCAAACAGGTTCCCAGTTCCTGTAACTAATAATACATGTACACTCTCGCCACACACATACCTGGACAGGTTGTGCTGGTTGGACAATATGTCTCCAGAACTTCTTTCCATTGTAACAGTTTTCATGCTTGTGTCCACTTTCATTGTGCGGCTGGCAAACTTGTTTTTTTCAAAGCTCGTACTGACCGCACCTCATTCTTAATAATTTACCATACACCTTGTGTATTTCTGAAACGGATGCCTCAATAGATTTTCAAACATGACGATGTGACGTGTGCCGCAGACCTCTTGGCCTGGTCCCCCTTGTAAAAGAGATCTTGATTTTAATTGATTTCTTCCTGGTTAAATAACGACTAGATTTAAAAATGTTTTACTGTACTATACATTTAAGCGAGCATTCTAACAAGGTGACAAACCTCTTTTGTCTCTGGTTTATTTATAAATTAGTTAATAAATTAATACAGGCTCACTCAGTATCTAGTGGATGTGTATCTGGGGAAGGTGCAGGAGGGCAGCAACATATTAAGTTTAAATAAGCTGATTGAGATAGAGCTTCTTGGGGGGTGGAGACTAACTATAATGTAAGGCTAAGTTTCAGTCAGCCAGTGTGCATGAAGAAATGTTGTTTATTTAACCCTATTGGGTGATTTTGACTGCTGCAATAGTTGAGTTCACACTTGAATGTTTCAGGCCGCTCAGATCATTGGTGGTGTCCGGTCGTTCCCAGTGTACAGTGGACACTTATTTATGTTTTTTTTGTGTTTTTTTCCAAACTCTCCTTCTCAGCTGTTTGTCTTCACGGATGGAGAGGTGGGGAACACCAAGGCAGTCATTGATCTGGTGACGAAGAATTCAGGCTCCCACAGGTAAACCCACAAAAACAAATCCAGCAGTGCAGCTCATGTGATAACAGATATTTAGATTTTAGGAGAAAACTGTCGTGTTGCAGGTGTTTCTCCTTTGGGATCGGGGAAGGATCGAGCTCTGCTCTCATCAACGGATTGGCCAAAGAGGGAGGGGGTCACGCTCAGTTCATCACAGGAACTGACAGGATGCAGCCAAAAGTACAAGAATGCACACACATGATCTGTCACATCAAATCATACAACACTACATGTGTTTGAGATTATGGTCACAGCATGTAAAGCTGAAATGCCTTCTACAAACAGTTTTCATTGGAATATTTCAGGTGATGCAGTCGCTGCGATTTGCTCTGCAGCCGGCCGTGGTGGACATTTCCACCACATGGGATTTGCCAAAGAACATGTCTGTCACTGTCCTCTCTCCACCAATCACAGCACTTTTCCACGGTCAGCGTTCGCTGATTTACGGCCAAATCACTGGACAGGTGTGAGCGCCAATATCTCATGATGATTTTTCATTTAATTTCATCAAGTTGTGTCAACAGTGATGTACCACAATCTTCTCATCCTAAATGTGGTATCAGAGCTCAGAGGCTGCAACGGGCTGCGTGACGGTGAAGTACAGCCTGGCAGGTCATCTCACTCAGAACCGGCTGAACTTCAGTCTGAAACCTGAAGAAGATACTGGGTAAAGCAGGATTTAGTTTTCACAGCAGCTTCACATTGCACAAAAGATATGAAATAAGAATAATAAAGAATAATGGGTATTTAAATACTATGACTTAAATCAAGGTGGATTCTGTTTGCCACTGAAAGAGCTGTTCGTAGCATCCTTAAATACAGATTACAAGAACTTTGACGTGAACTAACTTTGATCTGTTGTTTAAAACAGTGAGACAAGTAAGAGTGTGACTGACAAGAGAGAAGTTGCTTCGAGACGTGATGTGAAATGTGTCTTCAGATTAACAGTCCACAGGCTGGGCGCTCGGACTCTGATTCGCTCTTTGGAGATGGAGGGAAGAGAGCCCAGGGGGAACCACCAGGCAGGAGTGAAGGAGAAGGTGGTGGCTCTCAGTATCCAATCAGGAGTGAGCAGTTGTTTCACTGCCTTCATTGCAGTCAACAAAGGTGATGGCGAGCCGATCCAAGGACCTTTGGTGCGTCGGAATGTTCCAGTGCCTGGTGAGTGTATTTCCAATTTCCACTTTTCTGTATGAGTTTGGGCAATTTGTGTGTTTGTTTTTTCTTTTCATTTTTTGAGATGTAATCTCTCTCTCTCTTTCTCTCTCTCTCTCTCTCTCTCTCTCTCTCTCTCTCTCTCGACAGCAATGATGCCAATGGTGTCCTGTTGTATGGCATCTCCCAGTAAGTAAAACGTTTATTTGCAGTCAAACGATGGTTAAAGCACGATATGTTTGGTAGGACTGGTTCATTCTCTTGCTCTCATTTAGGCATCATGTCTTTCTTATTTCATAGTATCTAAGTCAGCTAGGGCATGTCCTCCACCACAACCGCGTAAGTACAAATATAAATTCAATACATCAAACATTGTTGAAATTAGATTCCAAACACATCAACTCATGTTTCCTGTTTTTTTATTTTTTTTTATTTTAGAACTATGAAATGTGACAAACATAACATATAATGTAAAAGAAATTATGTTCATTGAAAAACTATTTTGGCTCTTGACTTAATTCATGAAGGCATGAGGCGTGTGGCCCTAAAATGAAATGAAATCTTCCAGGTGTGCTGGGCATCACTTTCAATAAGTTGGGGCGGCCATGGATTAGCTGGAAGATTAATATTTTTTCTTAACTTACTTTCATTGATTTTTCTAATGTTATTCTCTGTTCTTTTTTCAAAATTTTAGGTTCATCGAAAAAGTCTTCACTTAAAGCATGTAAGAAAAAAAAATCTTGAATGAACACAAACATAAACATTTAAGGCTTGTCATGTTTCATATTTAACTCTCACTACTAAAAACTAAATTGACAGGTTTTTCAGTTCTTTGTTTTGAATTACATCAATGATTACCTCTTTTTTACCTTTTTTTTGTTAGTGTGGCCATGGCTTAGCTGGAAGATTACGCCATCTCACATTTCCAGGGTTGTTGGCGAACTTGGCTTAAATCTCCATAATAATGTCCCCAGGTGTTTTTTTTTTTTTTTCACAAGACACTGAACCTGAAGTTGCAGAAGCATTTTGAATGGCAAACATCAACATTTATTTGTGATTAATCTTTGTGTGTTTGGGTGAAAATGAAATGAGAGATGTTTTCATAGTCGAGCTAAACACCATCCTGGGACCTTCATCCAGGGAAATGACCTAAAAACCTACAAGGTTCATTATACTAATGACGCATGAAAGGCGGCGACAATAAAACTGGTAGTTTATTACAAAGTTACTTTTAATACATTGAATCATGAGCACATGAAAGGTCGGGGCATGTCGGTAACATAGGTGAGACTTTATCGGGGGTGGTGTTTCTCAGTGGGAAGAAAATGGATGACGAAGGATGTGAAAATAATCCAACATATTAAAAGCACGGCATCCAACGTTCTGAAGACAAGCTGGGAATGACTGCCACTATATTGACCATGCTATCGTTACCCTGACGATAGGTCTGTCAGAGGCAAAACCCTTTGAACTTGTCGTGACATCGGAAGGGAGCCCAAATGGGATTTTGCACAGGAATCAAAATGAACCATCCCTTTTTTTTGTGCAGTGAATGATCCACCTGTTTGGCTTTGGTCAGGTCATCTCTGGCTGTAATGGTGTACACCAAGCCTGCCTTCTTTTGCCTTAAAACTTGCCTTAAAACTTGGTACTTTCGAGAGCCCCAACAATCTAGAATCTTGTTACGCCTTCTGTTGCTAACATCCCAAAAGTACTTGTTCCAATCCAATTTAAACTTCTTACACTGCCCTGTGGTTTTAAACCTTTTCTTTTTTACTGTTTTAAGTCTTCTTTTTTTTTTAACTCGCTTTTTGTGAAGTTAGGAAGTAGTGTACTTAATATTTTCTTGACTTACTTTCATCGATTTTTCTAATGTTATTCTCTGTTCTTTTTTCAAAGTTTTCAGTATGGCATCTCCCAGTAAGTAAAACATTTATTTGCAGTCAAACGATGGTTGAAGCACGATATGTTTGGTAGGAGTGGTTCATTCTCTTGCTCTCATTTAGGCATCATGTCTTTCTTGTTTCATAGTATCTAAGTCAGCTTGGGAAGATCCTCCACGACAACCGCGTAAGTACAAATATAAATTCAATACATCAAACATTGTTGAAATTAGATTCCAAACACATCAACTCATGTTTCCTGTTTTAAAAAAAATATATTTTAGAACTATGAAATGTGACAAACATAACATATAATGCAAAATAAATTATGTTCACTGAAAAACAATTCTGGCTGTTGACTTAATTCATGAAGGCATGAGGCATGTGGCCCTAAAATGAAATGAAATCTTCAAGGTGTGCTGGGCATCACTTCCAATAAGTATGTTTGGTAGGAGTGGTTCATTCGTTCATAAGATGTCCTCTAATGGTGATTAAAACTGCAAATAAAACACCAAAATGCGTAAAATGTAAATGTGAAATTTAAAAATGTACATGACTTAAATGGCATGTTGTCACTTTGCTTCCTCAGGCAGCCTTCACCGTCGTTCGCTGCCAAGCCAGATGGATCGTTACTTTTGTAAGTATGTGTGTGGCAGACATTACCCAAATAAAATTAGAGGAAGGTTATGTTTTTCTCAAATGTCATTAGAACTATCCTCAGTTTAAGAGATGAAAGATGAAAAGTTTTTGTTTTCTCGTGTGGTGCACTGTATAACAATTAACTCTATACTGTAATCTATTTCTTCATAGATTACATTTGGCTTCACATACATTTATCACAAGTTGTTTTCCTCTACAGCCTGTCCTACTGAATGTGCTGTAGAGGAGGATGAAGCTGAGGTGAAGCAGCCACCCTGTGACCCTCTGCTGCAGCTGGTCTCCCTCCAAAATGCTTCAGGTTTCTGGATGCAGGACGCAGCTCTGGCTGCTGCACTGGGAAAGACGATCAAAGAGGTGGAGAAGTCAAAACCTGCCCAGGTGAGTCATTGTCAGAGGTAGGACAATTCAGGGGTTCATCATTCAGCTCCAGGTAGAAGACGGCTCAACCCAGCTGCGAGCAGACCAAGAATCGGTGATGGATGCTATAGACAGCCAAGTCTCTGGGTTGTTTGAGAACTATCGCTTTGGGAATGCTCAGTTTGACTTTGAAGGGGTCACTCCAGAGACGGACCTCCTCTCAGTAAAACATTTGGCTTCTCACTCTGCTGCCTGAGGGTCTAACTTGTGTAGCGTTCTCTTTATGTTCGTTTATTCTTGTGCATGAACTTAAATATGTGTAGATCTACATTCAGTAAATGTTGCTCATGTTAATTTGGTTAGATTTGGTTTATGTCTTTGTGGTGCAGCTGAAACAATGCTGTCTTCAGATCTAGTCCCACTTTACAACGATAAACTTTGTTCGGTTTTTATTCGTTTCTCATATTTGTCGTTGTTTCTGTGAATTAGGCGAAAAGTGAAGTGTGGGCCACCATTCTGGCTCTCACCTGGCTTCACAAGTTTCACACAGATGCAAAGGACGAGTGGGAGATTCTGGCGAGAAAGGCTGTGTTGTGGCTTCAAGCTCAGAATGGTATGACCACATTAATTCATCTGGATATTCAACAGTGTGCTCTGGTTGGAAAAAGTTGATCGTCTGAATCCACGGTTGCTTTTCTTGTGTGCCTTTCTTTCAGCTCCAAACGTGACAGAATGTGTGGATGCTGGAAATGCTCTTCTGGGTTGCAGTGTGCAGAAAGCTGCTCTGGGACTCTGAGGCCTTCATTACAGTCTTGATCACTTCTTCATTGACAGAGTCAGATCCTAAGTTCTATTTTCATGTGAGGATTTTTTAAGAGGTAATTGAAAGTTCTTGTTGCCTCTGTTATTGTTATTGGTATAGTAGAATCATTCAAAATCAATCCCTCTGAAGTCTTTCACCGTATTTGTGCCTTTAATCAAATTAAACTTGAATCTTTAAATCAATTGTGTGTCTGTGGCTTCATGTGTGAACTGTAGAAAAAACTGTTTCAGCCCATTTGTATACAAATGGTCACGTACAAACTGTGTTCATGACCACACTGCCACAAGCTCAGGGGCTGTTTGCATGAGCTGGGATGTTTATAACTAATTCCAGACAACTGCTGTCCAGAGATGAAAGCTTGATTGAGAATAAAGTAAAACAAGATTACTGCAAGTAAATGACCAGAAACTGAGAAAAAAAAACTAAGCCACAGAATAAATTACCCAAAAATAAAAATATCCACTATAATGTAATCCATTCATGACCAAATTCAGTCAACCAATGAATGGGTGAAAACTGAAGTTTGACTGGGAGGGAACAGCAGAGAATAAAGTAACTGATGCGTGAAAGTACAACAAAACTCACACTGTGGCGCAAGAATGACAAATAGAAGAACAACAACACTCTGCATACTTTTTTGATACTTTAACAAATGCCACACCTCACAGATGTATGTGCATGCATTAACTTTCTAAATGATGTTGTGTAACTTAGGCGTGCACCGTACTTCATCATGACCCTTTATCTCTTGTGACACACCAAAGTTTCAGTCTTGGTTAATTATAGTTTATCTATCTATCTATCTATCTATCTATCTATCTATCTATCTATCTATCTATCTATCTATCTATCTATCTATCTATGTGATGGTATGATAAATATTTAATATTTAGCAACACTTTAAAATTAATTATAACCACATTGCAAAAAAAATCTAAATTAAAAAAAACATTTAATTTCCGAACATAAAGCTATTGGACAGACGAGACTGTTTTTTTTTCTCTCACTGCAGTCGCTCCGCCCATCCAGTAGTCCCGTGGAATCAAATCAAGCGTACCCTGATGGGCGTTATTATCGGTTTGTAAATAAAAAGAAAAGGTGTCACTTTATTAAATCTGCGCACAGTTTTGGAGAGCCAGCACTATAAGCGTCTCTGGAACAGTAACCTTCTAAACACCTTTAGAGGTAAGAGCTCTTGATTTTATTCTTGTATTAAATAGTGACGCAGTGAAAAGCGTGGTGTCTTTTTACAGCTGCTGGATCGTGTGGGTGACTGGAACTTCCGTGTGTCCTGATGTTTGTCAGTTACTGTAAAGAGAGTCACAGTTTTCCTCTAAGACATGCCTACAGTGTTTATTCTGCAAACTAATATAGTTATATACAAACAATGTGTATAAGGAGTTAAGTGACTTTACACTCTCAGTAAAAGCACAATTTCTATATTGTGGTATTTAAATTACAATCTGATATACTTTAAACAACATGAATAATATATTTCATTATTATTTTCTTCTTGCATCATGTTATTTTCAGAAATGATGGAGAGCTGCTGTGGTTTGCTGACTGCCCAGAAGCAACCAGGTAACGTGTGTGTGTGTGTGTGTGTGTGTGTGTGTGTGTGTGTGTGTGTGTGCGGGTGCGTGCGTGCGTGCGTGCGTGCGTGTGTGTGCGCGCGTGTGTGTGTCTGAAAGTTTTCACTTCAGACATCCTGACTGTTTCACGTCAAACCTATCGTGGAATCTAAGCAGCGGTGAAGTGATGAGAGTTGAGTTTTAATAATTCTGCTTGTGACTGGGTGTTTCTCCATCAGTCCCTCTCAAGAGCATTGAGGTGGAGCTGGAGGTGAGGGACTATGTGGCGACACTGGTCTCCACTCTGAACTACGAGAACAAAGAAGACAAACCCATCGAGGCGGTTTTTGTCTTCCCTCTGCCTGGAGATGCTGCCGTCTGTCATTTCAGTGCCAAGATGGGACAGAAGGAGATTGTCGCTGAGGTGAAGGAGAAACAGGAGGTGAGCAGAGCAGGAGCAGATGTACTGAGGACAACATCCAGTAGTGGGAGTGAAGGTGTCTCTCATGTGTCTCCTGTACTGCAGGCTCGTGAGGAGTATGACGACGCCCTGAGCTCCGGTCAGCAGGCTTTCCTGTTGGAGGAGAGTGATCAGAGTCCAGATATTTTCTCTATGAGTGTGGGCTCTCTGCCCCCAGGAGAGAGCGCCTCCATCAGGCTGGAGTACGTCACTGAGCTGGCCGTGCAGGCTGATAACGGGCTGAGGTTTTGTCTGCCTGCTGTGCTCAACCCTCGCTACCAACCTCAGGGTAAAAAGACGAGCTGAAACTTTATGCACACAAATCATGAGGGTATTCAAATGTGTTCATGACAAAAAAACAAACATCCAGCTAAATGTCCTATATTATAATGTATTCACAGTAATGTAGTATGTAAAAGTCCCATCTGAAACTTCTGTCTTCACTAATGTCTACTCAAACAGGATTGGATTAATTTCCAGTTGTTTCTCATGTTGTTTGCAGGTAGTGAAGGACCCTCTGTCCAGGTGACCTCTGTTCCAGCCTCTCTGGTTCCTTACAGTCTGTCTTTTTCTGCTCGAGTGTCCTCTCCTCGTCCCATATCTAAGGTGGAGTCCAACTCTTCCCTGGATCCTCTCCAGTACCTGAACGCAGACCAAACCCAGGCCACGGTAGGTCGCGGGCCCATGTGTCCGCTGTGTGTGTGTTGATCCTCTGCACTAAGAACAAGGCATCATATCATTATTTATCATAATGTATTTGTAACCTGCAGGTGAAGCTGAGTGCAGGACACAAGTTTGACAGAGATGTTGAACTACTGATATATTACAAAGATGCCCACCAGCCCACTGCGGTGGTGGAAGCAGGACAGGCCTCTGCAGCACCTGGTGAGTGCAAATGTTTTTCGTTAGCGTGGTAATAATGACTGTGATGTCTTCACCCTTCAAGCAACAAATAGATTTTTGGTGTTTTCTCTGTGCTGTGTCTCAGGCACTCTGATGGGTGATCCAGTGGTGATGGTGAGCCTGTACCCTGAGTTTCCTCAGTCCGTCATGTCTTCAGTAGCTTCCTCTGGAGAGTTTGTGTTCCTGATGGATCGATCAGGAAGTATGGGGGCCCATATGAATGCCAAAGACAGAAATCAGACTCGCATAAGCAGTGCACGGGTATGTTATTGCTGTTATTAACTCTTTCATCGCTTATCTATGCAGTGGCCTTCATATTTTCCTCTTTCTTGAAGGATACGCTGCTGCTGCTGCTGAAGAGCCTACCAATGGGCTGCTATTTCAACATTTACAGTTTTGGATCCAGCTTTGAGCACATCTTCCCGTGAATAGATCCTCATTCATATAGTCTTTTTTTTCCTCTTTGGTTTAAATTAGATACATGCTTGACTTTTGCATGTGTCTGTGTGATTGCAGTAAAAGTGTGGAGTACAGTCAGCAGACCATGGAGGAGGCTCTGAAGAAAGTTGGAATGATGGAGGCAAATTTGGGAGGAACAGAAATTCTGAGGCCTCTCGAGCATATTTATGACCAGCCCTGCATTCCCAGTCAGCCGAGACAAGTACATACACACACACACACACACACACACACACACACACACACACACACACACACACACACACACACACACACACACACACACACACACACACACACACACACACACACACACACACTGCTGCCGGGGAGGAGAGAGGTTTCTAGTCCATGATGGGCCTCAGGTGTGTCTCAGCTCCCTCCTTCGTACCTCACCTGTGTCGCCTCGCTGAACCCCCACCTTCACCAAGATTGAATGATCGAAGCGTGATTTCTGTCTATGTACACAAGTTCCCACAATGTGAGCGTTCAAACAGGTTCCCAGTTCCTGTAACTAATAATACATGTACACTCTCGCCACACACATACCTGGACAGGTTGTGCTGGTTGGACAATATGTCTCCAGAACTTCTTTCCATTGTAACAGTTTTCATGCTTGTGTCCACTTTCATTGTGCGGCTGGCAAACTTGTTTTTTTCAAAGCTCGTACTGACCGCACCTCATTCTTAATAATTTACCATACACCTTGTGTATTTCTGAAACGGATGCCTCAATAGATTTTCAAACATGACGATGTGACGTGTGCCGCAGACCTCTTGGCCTGGTCCCCCTTGTAAAAGAGATCTTGATTTTAATTGATTTCTTCCTGGTTAAATAACGACTAGATTTAAAAATGTTTTACTGTACTATACATTTAAGCGAGCATTCTAACAAGGTGACAAACCTCTTTTGTCTCTGGTTTATTTATAAATTAGTTAATAAATTAATACATTTATGGTAAGTGTCTGTCTTTGTCGAATAGGCTCACTCAGAATCTGGTGGATGTGTATCTGGGGAAGGTACAGGAGGGCAGCAACATATTAAGTTTAAATAAGCTGATTGAGATAGAGCTTCTTGGGGGGTGGAGACTAACTACAATGTAAGGCTAAGTTTCAGTCAGCCAGTGTGCATGAAGAAATGTTGTTTATTTAACCCTATTGGGTGATTTTGACTGCTGCAATAGTTGAGGTCACACTTGAATGTTTCAGGCCGCTCAGATCATTGGTGGTGTCCAGTCGTTCCCAGTGTACAGTGGACACTTATTTATGTTTTTTGTGTGTTTTTTTCCAAACTCTCCTTCTCAGCTGTTTGTCTTCACGGATGGAGAGGTGGGGAACACCAAGGCAGTCATTGATCTGGTGACGAAGAATTCAGGCTCCCACAGGTAAACCCACAAAAACAAATCCAGCAGTGCAGCTCATGTGATAACAGATATTTAGATTTTAGGAGAAAACTGTCGTGTTGCAGGTGTTTCTCCTTTGGGATCGGGGAAGGATCGAGCTCTGCTCTCATCAACGGATTGGCCAAAGAGGGAGGGGGTCACGCTCAGTTCATCACAGGAACTGACAGGATGCAGCCAAAAGTACAAGAATGCACACACATGATCTGTCACATCAAATCATACAACACTACATGTGTTTGAGATTATGGTCACAGCATGTAAAGCTGAAATGCCTTCTACAAACAGTTTTCATTGGAATATTTCAGGTGATGCAGTCGCTGCGATTTGCTCTGCAGCCGGCCGTGGTGGACATTTCCACCACATGGGATTTGCCAAAGAACATGTCTGTCACTGTCCTCTCTCCACCAATCACAGCACTTTTCCACGGTCAGCGTTCGCTGATTTACGGCCAAATCACTGGACAGGTGTGAGCGCCAATATCTCATGATGATTTTTCATTTAATTTCATCAAGTTGTGTCAACAGTGATGTACCACAATCTTCTCATCCTAAATGTGGTATCAGAGCTCAGAGGCTGCAACGGGTTGCGTGACGGTGAAGTACAGCCTGGCAGGTCATCTCACTCAGAACCGGCTGAACTTCAGTCTGAAACCTGAAGAAGATACTGGGTAAAGCAGGATTTAGTTTTCACAGCAGCTTCACATTGCACAAAAGATATGAAATAAGAATAATGGGTATTTAAATACTATGACTATTTAAAGTGGAAAAGGGTTAATTAAAAATAATTTACAATAAAAACACATTGTCGTATTTATCAAATAAATTAACATTTTTAACTATTTTAAAAAGTTCAAATGTATATATTTTATGGTAAATCAAGGTGGATTCTGTTTGCCACTGAAAGAGCTGTTCGTAGCATCCTTAAATACAGATTACAAGAACTTTGACGTGAACTAACTTTGATCTGTTGTTTAAAACAGTGAGACAAGTAAGAGTGTGACTGACAAGAGAGAAGTTGCTTCGAGACGTGATGTGAAATGTGTCTTCAGATTAACAGTCCACAGGCTGGGCGCTCGGACTCTGATTCGCTCTTTGGAGATGGAGGGAAGAGAGCCCAGGGGGAACCACCAGGCAGGAGTGAAGGAGAAGGTGGTGGCTCTCAGTATCCAATCAGGAGTGAGCAGTTGTTTCACTGCCTTCATTGCAGTCAACAAAGGTGATGGCGAGCCGATCCAAGGACCTTTGGTGCGTCGGAATGTTCCAGTGCCTGGTGAGTGTATTTCCAATTTCCACTTTTCTGTATGAGTTTGGGCAATTTGTGTGTTTGTTTTTTCTTTTCATTTTTTGAGATGTAATCTCTCTCTCTCTCTGTCTCTCTCTGTCTCTCTCTCTCTCTCTCTCTCTCTCTCTCTCTCTCTCTCTCTCTCTCTCTCTCTCTCTCTCTCTCTCTCTCGACAGCAATGATGTACCGTTGTATGGCATCTCCCAGTAAGTAAAACGTTTATTTACAGTCAAACGATGGTTAAAGCACGATATGTTTGGTAGGACTGGTTCATTCTCTTGCTCTCATTTTGTCCTTATATTATAGGAAGTTTTGGTGGTCAACGAAAAATGCGTAAGTACAAAGTTTATTTGCAATCCACAAAACAATGAGGTTAAACCGTAATCCACACTGAATCACAATACACATTGTTTTCTGACTTTAATTACAGAACCTCACTTTGATACAGTTGTAGTCTCACAATATAATTGTGTACAAATGTAGGTTGATACATGATGTGTTTGGTAGGACTGGTTCATTCTCTTGCTCTCATTTAGGCATCATGTCTTTCTTATTTCATAGTATCTCTGTCAGCTAAGGCATGTCCTCCACCACAACCGCGTAAGTACAAATATAAATTCAATACATCAAACATTGTTGAAATTAGATTCCAAACACATCAACTCATGTTTCCTGTTTTTAAAAAAAAATTATTTTAGAACTATGAAATGTGACAAACATAACATATAATGCAAAATAAATTATGTTAATTGAAAAACAATTTTGGCTCTTGACTTAATTCATGAAGGCATGAGGCGTGTGGCCCTAAAATGAAATGAAATCTTCCAGGTGTGCTGGGCATCACTTCCAATAAGTTGGGGCGGCCATGGATTAGCTGGAAGATTAATATTTTTTCTTAACTTACTTTCATCGATTTTTCTAATGTTATTCTCTGTTCTTTTTTCAAAATTTTAGGTTCATCGAAAAGGTGTTCACTTAAAGCATGTAAGAAACAAAATCTTGAATGAACACAAACATAAACATTTAAGGCTTGTCATGTTTCATATTTAACTCTCACTACTAAAAACTAAATTGACAGGTTTTTCAGTTCTTTGTTTTGAATTACATCAATGATTACCTCTTTTTTACCTTTTTTTTGTTAGTGTGGCCATGGCTTAGCTGGAAGATTGCGCCATCTCACATTTCTAGGGTTGTTGGCGAACTTGGCTTAAATCTCCATAATAATGTCCCCAAGTGTTTTTTTTTTTTTTTCACAAGACACTGAACCTGAAGTTGCAGAAGCATTTTGAATGGCAAACATCAACATTTATTTGTGATTAATCTTTGTGTGTTTGGGTGAAAATGAAATGAGAGATGTTTTCATAGTTGAGCTAAACACCATCCTGGGACCTTCATCCAGGGAAATGACCTATAAACCTACAAGGTTCATTATACTAATGACGCATGAAAGGCGGCGACAATAAAACTGGTAGTTTATTACGAAGTTACTTTTAATACATTGAATCATGAGCACATGAAAGGTCGGGGCATGTCGGTAACATAGGTGAGACTTTATCGGGGGTGGTGTTTCTCAGTGGGAAGAAAATGGATGACGAAGGATGTGAAAATAATCCAACATATTAAATGCACGGCATCCAAAGTTCTGAAGACAAGCTGGGAATGACTGCCACTATATTGACCATGCTATCGTTACCCTGACGATAGGTCTGTCAGAGGCAAAACCCTTTGAACTTGTCGTGACATCGGAAGGGAGCCCAAATGGGATTTTGCACAGGAATCAAAATGAACCATCCCTTTTTTTTGTGCAGTGAATGATCCACCTGTTTGGCTTTGGTCAGGTCATCTCTGGCTGTAATGGTGTACACCAAGCCTGCCTTCTTTTGCCTTAAAACTTGCCTTAAAACTTGGTACTTTCGAGAGCCCCAACAATCTAGAATCTTGTTACGCCTTCTGTTGCTAACATCCCAAAAGTACTTGTTCCAATCCAATTTAAACTTCTTACACTGCCCTGTGGTTTTAAACCTTTTCTTTTTTACTGTTTTAAGTCTTCTTTTTTTTTTAACTCGCTTTTTGTGAAGTTAGGAAGTAGTGTACTTAATATTTTCTTGACTTACTTTCATCGATTTTTCTAATGTTATTCTCTGTTCTTTTTTCAAAGTTTTCAGTATGGCATCTCCCAGTAAGTAAAACATTTATTTGCAGTCAAACGATGGTTGAAGCACGATATGTTTGGTAGGAGTGGTTCATTCTCTTGCTCTCATTTAGGCATCATGTCTTTCTTGTTTCATAGTATCTAAGTCAGCTTGGGAAGGTCCTCCACCACAACCGCGTAAGTACAAATATAAATTCAATACATCAAACATTGTTGAAATTAGATTCCAAACACATCAACTCATGTTTCCTGTTTAAAAAAAAAAAAAAATTTAGAACTATGAAATGTGACAAACATAACATATAATGCAAAATAAATTATGTTCACTGAAAAACAATTCTGGCTCTTGACTTAATTCTTGAAGGCATGAGGCATGTGGCCCTAAAATGAAATGAAATCTTCAAGGTGTGCTGGGCATCACTTCCAATAAGTATGTTTGGTAGGAGTGGTTCATTCGTTCATAAGATGTCCTCTAATGGTGATTAAAACTGCAAATAAAACATCAAAATGCGTAAAATGTAAATGTGAAATTTAAAAATGTAAATGACTTAAATGGCATGTTGTCACTTTGCTTCCTCAGTCAGCCTTCACAGTCTTCCACAGCAAAGACACACGGATCGTTTCTTTTGTAAGTATGTGTGTGGCAGACATTACCCAAATAAAATTAGAGGAAGGTTATGTTTTTCTCACATGTCATTAGAACTATACTCAGTTTAAGAGATGAAAGGTGAAATGTTTTTGTTTTCTCATGTGGTGCACTGTATAACAATTAACTCTATACTGTAATCTATTTCTTCATAGATTACATTTGGCTTCACATACATTTATCACAAGTTGTTTTCCTCTACAGCCTGTCCTACTGAATGTGCTGTAGAGGAGGATGAAGCTGAGGTGAAGCAGCCACCCTGTGACCCTCTGCTGCAGCTGGTCTCCCTCCAAAATGCTTCAGGTTTCTGGATGCAGGACGCAGCTCTGGCTGCTGCACTGGGAAAGACGATCAAAGAGGTGGAGAAGTCAAAACCTGCCCAGGTGAGTCATTGTCAGAGGTAGGACAATTCAGGGGTTCATCATTCAGCTCCAGGTAGAAGACGGCTCAACCCAGCTGCGAGCAGACCAAGAATCGGTGATGGATGCTATAGACAGCCAAGTCTCTGGGTTGTTTGAGAACTATCGCTTTGGGAATGCTCAGTTTGACTTTGAAGGGGTCACTCCAGAGACGGACCTCCTCTCAGTAAAACATTTGGCTTCTCACTCTGCTGCCTGAGGGTCTAACTTGTGTAGCGTTCTCTTTATGTTCGTTTATTCTTGTGCATGAACTTAAATATGTGTAGATCTACATTCAGTAAATGTTGCTCATGTTAATTTGGTTAGATTTGGTTTATGTCTTTGTGGTGCAGCTGAAACAATGCTGTCTTCAGATCTAGTCCCACTTTACAACGATAAACTTTGTTCGGTTTTTATTCGTTTCTCATATTTGTCGTTGTTTCTGTGAATTAGGCGAAAAGTGAAGTGTGGGCCACCATTCTGGCTCTCACCTGGCTTCACAAGTTTCACACAGATGCAAAGGACGAGTGGGAGATTCTGGCGAGAAAGGCTGTGTTGTGGCTTCAAGCTCAGAATGGTATGACCACATTAATTCATCTGGATATTCAACAGTGTGCTCTGGTTGGAAAAAGTTGATCGTCTGAATCCACGGTTGCTTTTCTTGTGTGCCTTTCTTTCAGCTCCAAACGTGACAGAATGTGTGGATGCTGGAAATGCTCTTCTGGGTTGCAGTGTGCAGAAAGCTGCTCTGGGACTCTGAGGCCTTCATTACAGTCTTGATCACTTCTTCATTGACAGAGTCAGATCCTAAGTTCTATTTTCATGTGAGGATTTTTTAAGAGGTAATTGAAAGTTCTTCTTGCCTCTGTTATTGTTATTGGTATAGTAGAATCATTGAAAATCAATCTCTCTGAAGTCTTTCACCGTATTTGTACCTTTAATCAAATTAAACTTGAATCTTTAAATCAATTGTGTGTCTGTGGCTTCATGTGTGAACTGTAGAAAAAACTGTTTCAGCCCATTTGTATACAAATGGTCACGTACAAACTGTGTTCATGACCACACTGCCACAAGCTCAGGGGCTGTTTGCATGAGCTGGGATGTTTATAACTAAATCCAGACAACTGCTGTCCAGAGATGAAAGCTTGATTGAGAATAAAGTAAAACAAGGTTACTGCAAGTAAATGACCAGAAACTGAGAAAAAAGTAATCCACAGAATAAATTACCCAGATCAACCAACCACCTCACAATGAGTGAAGGTCCTTATGGGGCATGTCAGAACAAGGTCCTTCTTCTACCTCTGGAAAGAAAAAACACAAACCTCAAACAAAGGAAATAAAACTTGTGTTATTGATGTACATGAAAAGTGCAACACATAGTTATTCTCTTGAAAGTAACAAGAAGGTTTACAAACTGAGGATCACAGAAGCCTCTATTTTAGTCGTTTCAGAAAATATCCCATTTTTTAAATTATTTTCAGAATTTATCAGGGAAAATAAGAAAGTCGCAGTGGTTCAGATTTTCACTTGATGGGTGCAAATGTGGGAAAAAATATCCAACAGCAAACTGCCAACAGTTCGGAAACTGTAATGGCAACATCAGAGAAACAAGGTGTAAATAAAAATATCCACTATAATGTAATCCATTCATGACCAAATTCAGTCAACCAATGAATGGGTGAAAACTGAAGTTTGACTGGGAGGGAACAGCAGAGAATAAAGTCACTGATACGTGAAACTACAACAAAACTCACACTGTGGCGCAAGAATGACAAATAGAAGAACAGCAACACTCTGCATACTTTTTTGATACTTTAACAAATGCCACACCTCACAGATGTATGTGCATGCATTAACTTTCTATATGATGTTGTGTAACTTAGGCGTGCACCGTACTTCATCATGACCCTTTATCTCTTGTGACACACCAAAGTTTCAGCCCTGGTTAATAATAGTCTATCTATCTATCTATCTATCTATCTATCTATCTATCTATCTAGCTATCTATCTAGCTATCTGTATGTCTGTATATCTATATATCTATATATCTATGTGAAAGTATGATCGATATTTAAGATTTAGCAAAACTTTAAAATTAATAATAACCACATAAAAAAAATGTAAATTAAAAAAAACATTTCATTTCCTAACATGAAGCCATTGGACAGACAAGACTGGGATTTTCACTGCAGTAGCTCCGCCCATCCGGTTGTCCCGTGGAATCAAATCAAGCGTACCCTGGTGGGCGTTATTTTCGGTTTGTAAATAAAAAGAAAAGGTGTCACTTTATTAAATCTGCGCACAGTTTTGGAGAGCCAGCACTATAAGCGTCTCTGGAACAGCAACCTTCTAAACACCTTTAGAGGTAAGAGCTCTTGATTTTATTCTTGTATTAAATAGTGACGCAGTGAAAAGCGTGGTGTCTTTTTACAGCTGCTGGATCGTGTGGATGACTGGAACTTCCGTGTGTCCTGATGTGTGTCAGTTACTGTAAAGAGAGTCACAGTTTTCCTCTAAGACATGCCTACAGTGTTTATTGTGCAAACTAATATAGTTATATACAAACAATGTGTATAAGGAGTTAAGTGACTTTACACTCTCAGTAAAAGCACAATTTCTATCTTGTGGTATTTAAATTACAGTCTGATATACTTTAAACAAAATTAATAATATATTTCATTATTATTTTCTTCTTGCATCATGTTATTTTCAGAAATGATGGAGAGCTGCTGTGGTTTGCTGACTGCCCAGAAGCAACCAGGTAAAGTGTGTGTGTGTGTGTGTGTGTGTGTGTGTGTGTGTGTGTGTGTGTGTGTGTGTGTGTGTGTGTGTGTGTGTGTGTGTGTGTGTGTGTGTGTGCGCGCGCGCGTGTGTGTGTCTGAAAGTTTTCACTTCAGACATCCTGACTGTTTCACGTCAAACCTATCGTGGAATCTAAGCAGCGGTGAAGTGATGAAAGTTGAGTTTTAATAATTCTGCTTGTGACTGGGTGTTTCTCCATCAGTCCCTCTCAAGAGCATTGAGGTGGAGCTGGAGGTGAGGGACTATGTGGCGACACTGGTCTCCACTCTGAACTACGAGAACAAAGAAGACAAACCCATCGAGGCGGTTTTTGTCTTCCCTCTGCCTGGAGATGCTGCCGTCTGTCATTTCAGTGCCAAGATGGGACAGAAGGAGATTGTCGCTGAGGTGAAGGAGAAACAGGAGGTGAGCAGAGCAGGAGCAGATGTACTGAGGACAACATCCAGTAGTGGGAGTGAAGGTGTCTCTCATGTGTCTCCTGTACTGCAGGCTCGTGAGGAGTATGACGACGCCCTGAGCTCCGGTCAGCAGGCTTTCCTGTTGGAGGAGAGTGATCAGAGTCCAGATATTTTCTCTATGAGTGTGGGCTCTCTGCCCCCAGGAGAGAGCGCCTCCATCAGGCTGGAGTACGTCACTGAGCTGGCCGTGCAGGCTGATGACGGGCTGAGGTTTTGTCTGCCTGCTGTGCTCAACCCTCGCTACCAACCTCAGGGTAAAAAGACGAGCTGGAACTTTATGCACACAAATCATGAGGGTATTCGAATGTGTTCATGACAAAAAAACAAACATCCAGCTAAATGTCCTATATTATAATGTATTCACAGTAATGTAGTATGTAAAAGTCCCATCTGAAACTTCTGTCTTCACTAATGTCTACTCAAACAGGATTGGATTAATTTCCAGTTGTTTCTCATGTTGTTTGCAGGTAGTGAAGGACCCTCTGTCCAGGTGACCTCTGTTCCAGCCTCTCTGGTTCCTTACAGTCTGTCTTTTTCTGCTCGAGTGTCCTCTCCTCGTCCCATATCTAAGGTGGAGTCCAACTCTTCCCTGGATCCTCTCCAGTACCTGAACGCAGACCAAACCCAGGTCACGGTAGGTCGCGGGCCCATGTGTCCGCTGTGTGTGTGTTGATCCTCTGCACTAAGAACAAGGCATCATATCATTATTTATCATAATGTATTTGTAACCTGCAGGTGAAGCTGAGTGCAGGACACAAGTTTGACAGAGATATTGAACTACTGATATATTACAAAGATGCCCACCAGCCCACTGCGGTGGTGGAAGCAGGACAGGCCTCTGCAGCACCTGGTGAGTGCAAATGTTTTTCGTTAGCGTGGTAATAATGACTGTGATGTCTTCACCCTTCAAGCAACAAATAGGTTGTTGGTGTTTTCTCTGCGCTGTGTCTCAGGCACTCTGATGGGTGATCCAGTGGTGATGGTGAGCCTGTACCCTGAGTTTCCTCAGTCCGTCATGTCTTCAGTAGCTTCCTCTGGAGAGTTTGTGTTCCTGATGGATCGATCAGGAAGTATGGGCTGCAATATCAATAATAGCCGGCAGCAAGAAACAAGGATAAGCAGCGCCAGGGTATTCAGTATACGTTATCGCCTGCATGACATTGTTCCTGCCTGTTTCAGAAAGTGACCTTGATTCTCTTTGACGTTCTCTCAGGATACACTTCTGCTGCTGTTGAAGAGCCTACCAATGGGCTGCTATTTCAACATTTACAGTTTTGGATCCAGCTTTGAGCACATCTTCCCGTAAGTGACTCCCAAAAATAATATCGTGTTCTCTTTTGAAGCTTATTTTTCTTTTTAAAAAGTCCTCCTGTAACTTTTTCCTTTCTTTTCATTTGAAGTTCTGCAAAGCACGTCAGACAGTGCGCGTCATTTCTGAATAGTTTCTAGTGCAAACAACGACGAGCTGACTTTTGATCCCATCTGTGTGTGTCTGATGGCAGTACTAGCGTGGAGTACAGCGAGAAGACCTTGGAAGAGGCTCTGAAGAAGGTGGAAAAGATGGAGGCTGATCTTGGAGGGACAGAGATCCTGGCGGCGCTGCAGGACATCTACAAGCAGCCCTGCATTCCCAATCAACCGAGACAAGTACACATGCACTTTGCTCAACTCACGTAGCTCCTCATTCCTCAAAGGGTGTGTTTGAGTTCAAACCAACATTGAAGACTTGACATCCCAACCCATGCTGACTCAGGCTTGTCTTTCACAATCTGGTCAAAGTGTTTGTTTCCCCACAGTTTTAGTCACACGGCTATAAAGGCAGGTTTTCACCAAACCGGTTTCTGACCTATGGCTGTGAAAAAGACCATTGCCACACTCAGTAGTTACACGCATGCCTTTCAGCATGCGTGTAACTCATATGTAGCTTCATGGTACGCCATCTTTCATCTTAGCTGTTCATCTTCACTGACGGGGAAGTGGACAACACCAAACAAGTTCTGTACCTGGTGAAGGCGAATTCTGGCTCCCACAGGTGAAATCACACATGGAACTCTCACAGTGTGTGATGTGGCTTATATCTACCTCCATTTATAAGCAAACAAACAAACAAAGAGCTGCTGTGTTGCAGGTGTTTCTCCTTCGGGATTGGGGAAGGAGCGAGCTCTGCTCTCATCAACGGGTTGGCCAATGAGGGAGGAGGTCACGCTCAGTTCGTCACAGGAAATGACAGGATGCAGCCAAAGGTATGACAACACTGATAGCGGTTTTTTTTTTCTTTTGAGGGGGTGGGGCTGTACATGCTTTAGTCTCCAGCCTCACGTAGTTCTTATTTGGATAAAATATCGACTAACCGGGTGGATGGTTGAACGCATCGAGTACCAACATAAAAGTAGGATGCATATTGGAAACTTTCTTTACTCATCAGGTGATGCAGTCGCTGCGATTCGCTCTGCAACCGGCTGTGGAAGACATCTCAGTCACGTGGGATTTACCAAAAGGAATAGCCGTCACAGTTCTCTCTCCACCAATCACCACCATCTTCCAGGGCCAAAGGAAGCTGCTGTATGGTCAACTCACTGGCCAGGTGGGAGCAGCCCACTGTGACTGCAAGATGTGTGGGCACGTATTTGTGTTCTTTGTCGTCATGTGGCGATGAAACTCACACTGTGATGTTGTGTCAGAGCTCAGGGGCAGTACAAGGCTGTGTGACGGTGAAGTACAGCCTCTCTGGAATCCCCACTCAGACTCAGCTGCACTTCGGTCTCAATCCTAAGGAAGACACTGGGTAAGATAGAGCAGAGGGTCAAAAGCCTTCATGGGCAAGTCTCATGTTCATTCATTAGAACGTAAGCTCGAAGCAACAATCCGTACGTATGTTTTTTTTTTTTTTCACATAACAGAATCTTCACTTGTGTGTTTTTGTCTGCAGATTAACAATACACAGGTTGGCTGCCCGGACTCTGATTCGATCCCTAGAGTTAGAGGACTTGGTAGAGAATGATGGCGAAACGAAGAAGAAAAAAGTGGTGGAGCTCAGTGTCCAATCAGGAGTGAGTAGCACCTTCACTGCTTTCATTGCCGTCAACAGAGACAGCAGCGAGGCAGTTCAAGGGCCCCTGGTGCACAGAGATATTCCTATACCGAGTAAGTGTTTTGTTTTGGTCTTGAGAGTAACAAGTCCAAGTATAGTGTGCTTGTGCCATGTTTGAGAATGTATAGAAAAATGATCATTATTGGAATTATTTGTCCCATTGAACAGAAATCACCAGGGGCCTCATTTATAAAACGTTGCGTTTCCAAAGTTAGCGTACCGGTACGCACATTCTCCGAAGTTTATTTTCTTAGATCACAAACTTTGTGCAGGAAGTGGCGTACGCATCTTTCACGACCCGTTTTGTGCGTTCGCAACCGTTATAAATGAGGCCCCAGGTTATTGCGTGATACTTAAATGACCTTCATCCATATCATTTTGTCCCAATGCAGTGGCTATGGGAATGATGTCTCCAGTTATGCAATGTGATGTGGATATGGCTATGGGAAGGATGTCTCAAGTTTTGCAATGTGACGTGTACATGGATATGGAAATGGATTGTGAGTAAAATTTATTTTCTTTTGGAGCACCTCATAGATCAGTTACACACAGACCATCAGTGACAAAATAACAACAAAAAAAACACATGAGTTTGTGTGTGTGTGTGTGTGCGTGTGTGCGTGGTGGGGTTGTTGAATTGAATTGTCACTTTGCACAAATTGTATGTTTTCTATTTGCTGTACATCCAGCACAAAATAATTAAGCAAATCTGTGTCTTAATGTTGTTTTTGTTGTTCGGTCTTCTCACATTATTATTATTACTATTATTTACAACAACCTTTATTTTTGGAAATGTGTACCGATCTGTTGCGTAAATATAGAATTTCAATAATTGTTTGTTGAGTAATTCACAAGCCTTGGCCTTTTGTTCACTCATGTGTTCCTGATGATACTGTTTCAGAAATTATAAGATATTATAATATGGGCTGATGATTCAGAGTTCACAAATGTACTAGTTCATGAAGCAACAACAAATATTATGTAATATTTTGTCCATAGAGGTTCACGCAGCTGATGACGAGCTGCACTAACCAACTTATATATTCATCAAATGGTACATAGGCTTTGTTGGCTGTATGTGTGAAGCAAAGCAGAGCAACAACACTAATTTAAGCTGCTCGGCACTTTTATCAGTAAAAGTTATGTTATGTTGCAGCATCCATTTAATTAACAATCATTTTCTTGAACACAACAGGCATCGGAGACTTCGGTGAAGAATTACAAGAGAGCCGTGATGGTATGTTTCATTTCAGTGACGCACACACTTTTAGGCATCTTTGCCTTTTATAGAACTTGGATTCCTGCATTTCGGTTGTTTGTTATTTGGCAAGGGGGCCACTGGAGGGTGCAGTGGAGTATTTCATTGTGAGAAGAGCTCATGCCAAAGTCGCTGCAGTTTATTTGGATCAAACTCGATGCTTTCATTACTTTTGGTGATCTTCTCTTTAATTGCTTGTATTCACCTGAATTGTACACAGATCTGAACATTCATCCTCATATTGAAAGGAGATCTTGCTGACTGTTGTACTGTAATGAAACACATAGAGCTCAGCAGTAGTTAAGAAACATTGTCTTTCATTGTTTTTTTCTTCCCTCGGCCTTCCCTCAGTAGATTTTGGTGAGATTGAAGTTATTCCTCCCAAACAACCACCCAGAGACCCCTTGCTGCAGCTGGTGTCCCTCCAGAAGGCGTCTGGTTGCTGGCTGCTGGATTCAGCTCTGGCTGCTGCACTGGGAAAGACCTGCGAGGAAGTGGAAAAGTCAAAACCTGCACTGGTGGGTCTTTGTCAGAAATATGCACGTCAATTAGTACTAAATGAAATGAAATAATCTATATGAAATACTGTTGATTTGGTGAATGAGGTCTCCAATGAAGTGTGGGCTACCATCCTCGCTCTGATCTGGCTTCATGGATTCAAGAGTGACGCAAAGGAGGAGTGGGAGCTTCTGTCTATGAAGGCTGTCTCGTGGCTCCGTGCTCAGAAAGGTACGAAGCACATTGTTGCTTAAATTGTGCTTTTATTGGCCACTTTGTATGTATGCTGTAACAACCAATAATATGATAATAGTCAATAACGTACCACCTTGCCGATTGTGTAATAGATGTGACCTATTGTCGCAATAACATTCTGCCATTAATCTAATTAAGTTCTCACATTCAGGTGTAGCATTGTTTTGAAAATGCTGTCAAAAATTTAATAACTGAGCCAAAGTTGCAGTAATACATTTATCGGACAAAGTTTTTGGGAAATGAAAGCTTTTTTTTGCAAGTTTTGTGCCGTTTGTTTATAAAAAGTACTTATAGTGGATGGCATAGCTGGCTCATTCATTCAGTGAGGATACATACGATGCAGCACTCAGTCAATTATGGTGTCAAAGTCATGCTGTTTTATTACACCCTTTTCAAGTTACTACATTTATTACATTCAAAGTGACAAATTATTACATTGCTGGGAGTTATTATATTATTGATCACCGGACATATCAAATCTTTTTTCTTTCTTTGTTTCCTTTGTTGCAGCGTCATCTGTGTCAGAAAGTGTGGAAGCTGGAAAAGTACTTTTGGGATGTGACTTGGAGAAAGATGCACTTGTGCTCTGAAGAACTTCTTGGTCATCCTATAGATTTAATTGTTTGTCCTGCTATGGCATACGCTCAAGAACTACCATTACTGATGTTTGAACTGTGTTTAGTCCATCCAGAAGCATTGAATGCAGCGAGGCAAGCTCTTCATGTTTCTCAGCGTTATTAGTGCTTTGTGGCTAAGGTTTGTGAAAATAAATAAATAAGATTTCTGCATTATCTGTCATTCAGAGCTCCATCGTCAAAATCTCCCAATTTGTTTTGGTATTTGTTCATCAACTCTTTGGTTTCATGACTTATTTCTTTTGCTTTCACTGTGTTTTAACCAATGTAATCGTTGTAGATTTTTTCGTTTTATATATAAGTTAATTTCCCAAGGACTCGGTGACACTCTTCTTCTTCTTCTTCTTCTTCTTCTTCCTGTATATCAGTAAGATATTTAGTCGTTATTTGACAATTAACAACAGTGAAAAGGCTGGAGGCAGGGTATAGTTGGGGGCAGTGGTAAACACGTGGAGGTGGTGGAGTTCCTCTTCACTTTCTATTGAACACACATGGGGCGGCTGAGCTCGGTTGGTAGAGCGGTCGTCTCCCTGGATGGAAAGTAGGAGAGGCATAATGATAAAGTTGTATTTTTGTAGAGAAACACACAAAATAACAGTTTTCACTGTAAATATTCAACTGAATTCAACTAATGCTGTTGAAACTTTTAAGAATGATTTCCAAATGCATGAAACATCTTCAGTGTGTTAAGTTATCAAATTCAAACAATTATTGACCAAAGTACAGTAAAAACACAGTGGGCGGCTGTGGATCGGTGGGTAAAGTGGTTGTAGTTCCATTGGAGGTTGCAGGTTTGATACCCCCCCCCCCCCCCCCCCAACAAACTGGATCGTGAAATGTTGGCATGTGAAGAATAAACGAGAAGAGACCAGCTCAAAGCATTATAAAAGGACTCACAAACTATGAAGACGTTCCTCACTATCGTCACAAGTTAGCGTCACTTAAAGCCAAGTTTGAAATATCCAAAGTAAAACTGGAAGAGGATCTAGTGTAAAATGTGGCAGCTTACAGCAGTGACGTCAATTAAATATATGTTTTTGGAACTCTGAGCTCTCTAAGCTATGGAGTATAGGAATTCAATAAGAACATAATATTTTCAAAATCCTGCTGCAGTCAGGACTCATGCGCTTTTACTTTGGCACACTCATACACGTGAATTATCTCCAGCTTGTTTCCTGTTCAGTACTCTTATCCTGACATCCAGGTCATCTCCATAGTGTATCCACCTTTGCGTCCTTTTCTCTGCGAACACCTGTCTTGAATTTCCCTTAATTATCCGTGGAGTCTGGACAGACTGTCTTCCTTGTGGCTGGCGTGTTTTCCCTTTTTGACTGACTCTTCAAGTTGGACTGTTTGGATTCACATGAAACCAGTAGGTTTGAATCATTTGTAACACGTTTCAGTATCTCTCCTGCATTTAATCACGTCATATTCTGAGCTTTATTTAGAAAAAACACTGGTGCTGTTAAGAATGTTTGAAACTGATTTCAGTGGAACATTCTATAATATATATATATATATATATATATATATATGTGACACACACATACAGTAGATGCATTGTGGGTGCCACAACCCCTTTCAAACCTGAATTTTAAAGCATGGAACTATTCTTTAATGGTGCAAATACAGAACTACTAAGAGCTCTGGAATCGGATATTTTGTAATTTATATCATTCTTCACAAACGAACGCTTTATTGGTACCCAGATTGATTTGATTGAAAATATGGTCCAGTTTTTATCTTAAATTGAAACACATTAGCTGTGTGAAATGTTTTTTGTCTGGTTGTTTTTGTTCCGTTTGTCTTGGAAGGAAGAGATCACACTTTCACTGCACAGTAGGTTTTAAAATGCTTTTCAAAAGTAAACAATTTTGAACAAGCGCAGATATTGTATAAGGGCTACAGCATTGAACCAAATTATAGCTTTGCACAAATTCTAGTTCAAGCAGGTGCTTGAATTTCAAAAAATAGATGTCCCCAGACAGTTTATAAAAGTAGCATGTTTCTCACTCTAAACTATCCAGACCGTCATATGTTTCCTGTATTTCAGAGGGTTGTCAGTTTAGATGCATACCACGCAGTGATGTGACTCTAATGATAACTTGTAAAGGCTCAGCGGTGAATTTATTAATCGCACAGTGATCCCGACGCTGGATTTCACTTGTTCGGCAGTTTGTGTTCACACTGAAACGGAATCATTCGCTTCATATGTCAACCAGGCTGGTGAATCAAATGGCAGATATTATTTCATGTTGACATCATTATGATGGTCTATAGGCAGATCTCTTTAAAACTTAAAGGTATACAGGAGGATTTTCAGGAATTTTAGGAAAGAACCGCCCTCTCCATCGTTTGAAAAAAATGAGCATGCGCAACGCTGTACCTGCTCCCGAGACGGAACGCCTACTAAAACGCGTGCGAGACACATGCACGAGCCCAGTTCTCCTCGTGCACGCTCTGTTTACAAGTCACAAGTCGGCATCGCTCACATAAGCTCACTTTACAAGAAGATTTGCACCAGAGGGGGTGAAACTGTGTAAAAATGTCCGAGAATAATGCGTCGGGTCGGCCACCGGCATTATGAGGACCGTGTGGAGTGAGCTGCGCGCAGGGACGAGCACGTACGACGGGCTTACGTCATATATCACCAGAATGATTGACAATTGGGAGGACCAGTTATTTTGATGATCCACCCGGAAGAAGAAAATCCTCTACTACTTACCTTTAAGTGTCGACTTCACATGCGTTTAATCCACATAAATACTGATTGACATGTCAATCCTCAGGGCATTGACATGTTGTTAAGGCATCATTTTTTTTTTGGCTTAAATGCGAGTGAAGGGAGTATTACTATATGAAGAAAAATCAACGACACTGCAGTCACTATCGGAGTTTTAAGTCAGGAGCTATGCCTCTAAAATCTGAGTAGTATATGACGATTGCATGTGGACGTGATGGAAAGGGAACAAGAAAACATTGATCTCCACAGTGTATTTTGCATTTTCTTTCAGAATATTCAATCTTTATTGCAGAACAACAGATGGAGCCAAGTTAAATTTCTTGTCATTCCTTTTTTGTCATAGCCACTAATCTAATGCACTGCTCAACATTTAAGCCTCTGGTGGACCCTAATGCTGCTTTTCTCTCCATCTCGCCTGTCCTCATCCCTCTCGTTGGCTGACTTTACCTACCAAGGATGTCTCATCTTCCATCCTATATGCTTTCTTCTCATTGTCCGAGTTGTCGCTCAAACTCACTTTACAGACTGAGGTCTATAGTATGAGCTTTAACATATCCACAGATGTATCTTTCAGTAGGACTTTATTAGAAATTAAAAAATGTTCTGCACAACATGTTCAAAAAATGCAATCGTATGAATACATATTTGACATAATAAAGCTCATACTATAGACCTCAGTCTGTAAAGCTCCCAGTGCTGCATGGCAATGATGACATATTAATGGAAGTTATATTTTGAAAGATTATATTCAGTTACTTCAACAGTTTCATCAACCTGGTGTGCGAAAAATTAAAACATGAATGAAAAGATTAGCACATGTCTTTTTGTAAACATATAGCCTACCTTAAAAAAAAAACTGAAACTGAATCAACAGGCTGCAACCAAGTTTAGCTTTAACAAGCCAATGTGGAAACGTGATGATTTTCCCAACATCATATTGAATTTTACTAGAATCGTCCCCAGCTATAAATGATTCCTGACGCTATTTCTTTAAAAAAAAAAAACTAGTGCGGCTCTCCTTCGAGCCATTAGAGATAAAGAGTGGTGCCTGTGGAAAAATCCAGTGTTGTGTTTTTTTTCTCCCCCCGGGATTGCAGAAAGGCCACAGGCAAACAATTGATGCTCTATGCCTGTAACTCTGGAAATTTTGATCTGAAAATTGACTCAGTCTACCAACTGATTTCACTCGTGTCACTGATTCAAAGAGCTGCAGCAGCTTGTGAATGTCAGGAAGGCTCCCTTGCAGTGCAGCTGATACAGCAGCTGCATCACATGCAACTAACTCTAGCAGCGCATATTTACCTCACGTTAGTTGATAAAATGAGGGCTTATACGCACTGCACGTATTCTGCCTGTAAAGAAATATTTTTCACTCATCAACTTTGATTTTTTTCAGTGGTTTGAATAAATTTGGTGTTATCAACCTTTTCTAGGCGTTGGAGTGTGCAACAGTTTTTCACTTTTCCTGTCACCACCACTTGCTTTTGCTTCAGGGTCAGTAAATAAACATATCCCATTGTCTTACTTGTGTACAGGTCACCTCGTCGAAGGAGCAGATGGTGAAGTTTTTCTCGGCGATCACGCTGCTCAGCTTTGCAGGCCTGCTGCTGTCCGTTCTCGCCAACGCAGGGTCAACGCTGCTGAATTCAGGGCAGCGACCAGCATGGTTGTAACTGTTGGTGAGTCCATGTTCAGTAAACGGTTGATTAATTTCTGCATTGCCGATATGGGTACATATATATCATAAAACTTTTTATAAATCATCTCACAGTGGCTATCACTATTGTGTTTTTGGAGGGAGAATTTTGAAATCACTGAGTGCATCCCAACGATGATGCCCACATTTTGCTCATTCTGTTAATTACTAAAGCAACAATGAGTAAAATCTAAATAAAGATTAATCTCCAAAATGTCCTATGCTACTAGTAAAGGGTGCTGGGTTAGGTCAGCTTGGAGACTAAAAATACATTTATTTTTACATTGCATTACATTAGTGTGGGTTGGAACTTCCCTAGGGGGCGCCAGAGAGCTTGCTGAGGAACAGCAACAGGGAAACCTGCCTTTCAGGGAATACCTCTTTCGAACATTCATTTTTGATTTCTCTATATTAGGACTACCCAATTTATTTTGATGTAAACCATTTTACAAAGAGATTGTCATGTTTTGTTCTATCTCAATATATATTTCACATTTATTTTCTTTTAAGGATATACAAGCTCATACTCTGTTTTATTAGAGCCCAAAGTGAAATAATTATAAATGTAGGTGTTTTAGTACAAGTACTCACAGAGAGCGTTGGGTGCTGAACTTGGAGCTGAACAGAAACTTTCTCCAACAACAGCTTGACGACATCACGGTAGAAGAAATGTGCTTAAGTACAAACAAGTAGTCTTCATTGTTAGCTACTGCTGCTGAATGCTTTGCTTCAAAGTTTCAATTACTCCAGTGATACTTAAATCCCAATCTCTGCTTAGTTTAATTACTTTAACAAAGTAAACTGGCTACTGATTTGTTGATTGACATCAGTTCAGTTTGTATCCTTTTCACACTAAGACTAACCCATCGAGCCGATTTTAAAAATTGGTCGTATTCTGTAAGCGTCAGCAAATTTCCAATTAAAGGGACAGGTTGAAATGACAAGAGATGTGCTGCATTTCTCTCTACTCCACCTTCTCATCTTCTTTTCTCATGTGTGGGGAGCAGTGGGAAGTGAGTGACTGCATGAGTGTTATCTCATGCTGTAAATTGGGAATGACGGTTCCTAGTTGACATCGCAATGCACGTACTCGCCAATAATGCACTCCTCAAATATAGCAAGTTATAATAGCATTTTGATGTCCCACCCTTAACACTGATAGCCCCACCAAGATCCTGTTGGTCCCATTGATGATGTGTCAACTAAACTGAAATGGAGTGTTTCTGCCGTTTGAGTGATGTGTTACTGTGTCATAAAATGTAAAATAAGAAACAAAAGAATAGTGGCTAACTGAAAAGAATTTCTATAACATGTCTGAACAGATATACTTGGAGACATGAGCTCTGTCATGTGCCATCAGCTCGCCCTGACAAAGCCTCAGACATTGATCGTTAGTGACATTCGCAGACACAGATCAGCCCTATGGGGGGGACTTGTTGCTCTGGCAAATGGCCTGGAACAGTGTCACAAACAAATGCCAGCGAGAACTTCTCCCGTTCACGTCTTGCGAATCCTTCTTCTGTCATAAAGGCAGGCTTTTGTCCAAAGCGAAGCTATTCATTCAACAGTTTCACTGGTTTGTTATACCTGCTCTCTGTTTACATAAATGGCAGTGTTGGTTACAGTAGGTCACTGCAGCTAATCTTATCCAAACCTTTGGCAGACCTCCAGCTGTCACTTTCCAAACTGGTTTCCCAGGCAACCCGTGACCAGCTGGACCAATTACAGCTGACAAATAAATCCCCCAACACGAAGCTGTCTGGAGATTAGAGAGAGCGAGAGAAGGAAAAAAAAAAACCCCCCAACACATTATCAAAACAAACATTCAGCGTGCGTGACAGGAGGATGAGGATGGACGGTGACTTAGCATGAGTATGCACCTGTAGGCTCTCTCATGTCTCTTTCAGTCCATCTAATATAGAGGAAAGCTTTAATTAAACCTCCTATCTCTCTCTCTCTCTCTCTCTCTCTCTCTCTGTCTCTGTCTCTGTCTCTGTCTCTGTCTCTGTCTCTGTGTGTGTGTGCACGCACGCTCCAGGCGAGCAACCAGATCAATAAGAAATGGTTTAGAGAGGCTGCTGTTTCCTTTTTTTCTTGTTTAAAGCCATCAATGGAACACTGTGGCCTCTGAGCTGCACATCAATCACATTGTGTGTGTGTTTGCACATGTGCATGCATTTGATAGCCTTTGTACTTCATGAGGGGATCTACTTCATTGAATAACTGACACCCGTGGTCTAACGGTGTTTGTTTGTTGTATTGTGTGTGTGTGTGTGTGCGCCCATGTCTCTGAGTTAACTGTGTGTCAGATATCAGAATCGCTGACCTTTACTGTGAACCCTTTTAGCACACTTGTGTGAGGTAAGAGTTGGGTTTTATTCACAGTGACAGTGTACAAAGCACAAACACAACAGCCACATATCGCATCAAACTAAGTTGAGGATGGAATATATTATTATAAACCTATTATAAAGCCTTTTTTCATGTGTATGTATTTTAACTGTTGTTTTTTTCCTGGTACCAAAAATATCGGCAAGCAGAATGCATGTACTGTAACTGAGGATCTGTTTATGGTTAAACACAATTAATGCATGGGTCGTCTTCAGGCATGTTTTACAATCCACATTGACACTACATGAAAACAATCTTGCTTTTCAGTAGTGTCAAAATGCATGAGCTAAAAAGAGATGTATAATATGATTGAAACCATATCTGGAAGAAAAGAAAAGGTATTCCCTTTTGGTTTACATAGCTGCACGAAATGGGTTAGGGTTTGTGACTTCACTCCAACAGGATGGTCATTTACATCAAAGGTTGGGCATAAAGACTCACAAGACATATTTCTGTTGTACAAACTTGGGCCAAAGTCTTAATGTTTTTGTCTGCAAGCGTGCCGTCATGTGATCAAGTGATCTCGGTACTGCAGTCGCAAAGTTATGAATCACAATGTCGAGCCTCCTGCTTGTATCATGTGTCCAATCAAACAAAAAAATGCTGCAATATATTGGTTATTATGTCCGTCAAGGACATAATAATCATTGGCGTATATTTGTGTCTGTCTGTATGCACTTGTTTCCTTGGCTTTTGCTTGTGACTGGCAGTAATATATCCCCTCTAATGATGACGGATATTTTATTAGTTGTCGGCAGCTTATTACGTTCCAGTGTTGGTTTTATGTTTGCTCATCAGCCTGCCCACATTTCAGTCAAACACAGTAATGTCACACTAAAATGACTGCACATATAAAGTACACTGTGGTAATCCCAAAGTGCTTCACACAATTAGTCACACTAAAAAAACAAGTACGGTAATCTGATGGCAGCAATGTCTAACCGTGTGTTTGTTTCTGCCCTCCGGTGCAATGCTCTGATGACAGATGAGTGGATGGCTGCTCTCAGGTCAGCCTTTTAACTCTCTTAATCCGCCATAATTAATTTTCTTCTCTGCTAGCTTTCTCCTTTGATTGCTTATTCTGTCTTTTCTGCCTCGGCTGACACAGACCCCCTTTCTCTTTATTCCCACCATGACTTTCTCTTTTGCCTCTCTTTACTTGGTCTCAAAAGGCGTGAAGGAGTTTAGGCGTAGCCTTCTCTCCATGGTAACACTGTCTCCCATTCTGACACACATTCTCTCGCTCCCTGGCATCTCATAATTCTGCTCTACCCCGTGCTTTATCGCTGTACCCTCCCCCTGTACGCACTTCTCCCCCCTTCCCCCCCCCCCCCCCCTCTCTCTCTCCCTCTCTCATATATGCACTCACATCGTCTCAACCTCTTCCGCTCTGACAGTTGGTCCACTGCTCATGCTGCACCATCCAACGGCTGTGAGATGTTCACCCCAGCTTGCAAAGGATCCGCAGGGGAGCCGAGGTAAGGCTTTCACTCCGGCGCGCAAACGGAGCAGACGGAGATGTTTCTGCTGCTTGCAGGTGACATGCTGACAGCAGCAAGCAGGAGCCCAGCTGACTGATAACTGATGACTGACTGAGAAGAGCGTGTATGTATTTGTGTGAGAACTCTCCAGCTGGAGTAAGAGGGGGCTCGCGGTGGTTTCAGGTGTGATATGAAAACACAATCAAGTCAAGTCGAAACCCGTTTTCATTTTATTTTTTCTGTTTCCCTAAACTTGAGTGAAATATTGCCGACCATATAGATTTTCACGAGTGCTTTGCTGAGAGAAGCTGGGTTGCTGTCAGTGTGCATGTATGCGTAAATGTGCATGCTGTGAAAGAGTCTTTGGAAGCCTGGATGGCATGCAAATGGTCTCTCCTGTAATGCTGCAACAGTGCTGCAATGCCTTTTTATTGGGCTATATTTCAGTAGGGTTTCACACCTTGTTGTGTTTGTTTGTGTTCTTGTTTGAGGGCATGGACAACGTTTAAATTTTTTTGCATATGCGTGTGGGAAGATGAGAGCAGCGTTTTGTTTCATGAATTTTCAAGAGAAAATTCAAAGAATTTGTAGCAGGCGAAAAGGCTTAACATTTAACCACAGAGGGCTGCTTTGCGTTACTACTGTGTTGCATCTCAGTAATATGTGCAATGTTTGGATCTATGTGTGAGCCAATTGCTAAATATTGTCATGCATGCCTGAGTTTTCTTGCCAATGGGACCCTCATTCATGTTAATGTGCATACAGTAAAGGGTGGGTGTGTGTAAGCAAGCGCCCCCTGCCAAGGGAAAAAATTAAGATCCACATTGTGTACGGTTCCAAGAATGAAAAGCGGGAAGATGTTTATTTTGAATCGTGAGGAAGCGATGTGTGACATCATTCAACATATTTCAAGGCATCTGGAGATGTGGATGAAGTTTCATTGTGTCCTTTTCTCGTAAAGAAAGGTACAGATCGGCAACCGTCGTCGACCAAATCATCACTGCAAAGAGTCACTTTTAGACATTTAGAATTAGTTGTTATCACCAAATCTGAAAAAAATCATGGAAATTAAGAAAAAATAGTGGCTTTGTTAATAAAACCAAACATGACACGTGGAACAGCCCTGTAAAATGATGGGCCCCGTTATTTTTCCTCAATTAAAAATTATTCTCTTGTATTCTCTCCATTCAAAGGAAAACCAATATTAACTTATCTGTCTTCACAAATTGTCATCTTCACTGCATTTTGATGTGTAACTTGTAGGATTAATTGTGCACATTGAGGTGTTGCTGTCAAAGTGCTTATTGCTGTCAAATCACGACATCTTGATTTAAATCTTCTTTCTGATGAGATTTTTCCAGCACGTTTTTTTTTTGTGTGTGCATATTCTAGGTGAGGTGTGCGTAGAAAATGCATGAATACATTCCCTCTTTCAAATTTAAATAATAATTTTCAATTTCCACATATGACTTGCGCAACTTTTGATCTGGGAATATATACTTATTTGTACTTTGGTATGCGTTTCTGTAATTCCATGTAGCCTCTTGTCACAATACAAATCCAACTGGTGCTACAGGTACATGGTATTGGTACACGAACACTGTCCATGTGTATGTGCTTAAAAAGCTAAACCAAAAGTGGTAAATCTGTCTTGTTTATCATTGTTTCTTTTTTTAGCTTTTATTCTCTTAACTCATTTGAATCTTTTTCCACCAAGTTCATGCCGTCTTTTGTTCACTTCGAGCCTCCAGTGGTTCCCTTGAGAGCTAATGAACGTCAGAGCGCTCTCCTATCCTATCTTTTGTCCTCACAAAACTCCTCTGCACTTGTCTTCTCTTTTCTCTGCTCCTCATTATTCACCTTTCAAGAATCCCTCGATCTGTCAGCAGTTCTCACTTCCTTCTCTCACCTCTCCTTCCTCCTCCTCCTCACACTCCCTATCCTTCTGTCACACATGCTCCATTGGTCATTAACTAATTTCTCGACGTGCGTCATCCCTACTGCTCAGGTCACTGTCTCACGCATTTTACTGCTTCATCTTTCACCTGACTCGTTGTCCTTTTATCCATGCAGATCTTCAGTATTTAAAGTTTGTAATTGTTAAAAACAAAACGTCTAGATCTTATTCTTTCATCCACTTTGACTTTCCTAAAAGCTTCAGTCAAACATGAGTCACCAGCGGTGGGGGGTATTTGCTTTAAGCCTGCGCAGCCTATGTTTGCATTAGTGTCTTCCTATTAAATCGGAAAATGAAAAGCTGTGAGGAAATTGCCGTGTTCTCCGAATATACCTGATTAAATTGTTTTTGCAGTTGCCCCTGTGGGTGTTTGTCATTGTCTGTGGCTTCTCGTGTGTCTCGGTCTGTGTGCGTTTGATGAATGTGTGTTCCTTGCTATATCCTGCCAGAGGTGCCGCGAAGAGAAAGTATGTGAATTAAATGGATGTTGTTGGTTTCTTTTTTGATCAATGTCGCCTGGAATAGTGAGCAACTGGGGAGACAAGGGATAAAGGCTGCGTGTGCGTGTGTGCGCGCGCGCGCGTGCGTGCTGGAAGAGTGGGTGTATGGGTGGGCTTGCTGTCACTTTCACTAAAATCCACCAACAGCGAGAAGAACTATAGGGGGAACGTCTGAAAATAAAAATAGAACCGAAGCGGGAGGAAGGTTTCATGAACAGTGGTAGACTGAGGAAGATGAGAAACAATCAATGGGATGGAATGAAAAAGAAACCTTGTTACAAGTTCAAGGAATCGAAAAATGTTGAAATGTTGATAACCGCTTTCTTCTGTATTTGCTTCATTATTTAACGTACATTAAAAGCACCCATTGTGATGGAGAGGTAGTCCGTATTAATGAAGCAAAAGTATAAGCTGATCGGATCTTGTTGAGTAAATCTGTTGAATAAAGACTGCATCAGTCCTTTTCAATGTATTGTTTGACAGTGAGGTGCATTATTAATCTTCAGTCTTTGCCCTGCGAATGTGTTCTAGATGTATGGCAAACTCCACACACCCGTCTTTATTCATTGAGTGAAGTCACAGTCCTGTGAGACTGAAATGCAAATTTGCACTTGCCAGCAACTCGGGGACAAATCTTTTTATATATTTTCAGGACGTGTTTCATAAAGCAGAAGCAGAATGTGAAATCATAACAAATGTTGCATATGTCACTAACAAAGACTTATTGTA
Organism: Blennius ocellaris; assembly: GCF_963422515.1. Taxonomy (NCBI): domain Eukaryota; kingdom Metazoa; phylum Chordata; class Actinopteri; order Blenniiformes; family Blenniidae; genus Blennius; species Blennius ocellaris. The sequence goes on from NC_137651.1 coordinate 17,161,862, forward strand.
GATACTATTTTTAAAAGCTTCTAACATTCCTTGTTCAACATATGTCATATAATGACCATGGATCAGAGCTGTCTTCTATGTTGGAAACAATGGATGTCTGGCATTCAAACAAACATGTAGTACAGTTGTTGGGCAACAGTGAGTTTAGTTTTAATCACATAAGACGGCTCTGCTTTAGTTGGATTGTAAAATAATTAGGCTTTTTCTGGTCTGCTGGTGTCGTAGATGTAATTACGATGCATATAATGGACAGAAGGAGGAAACCATACATTCTATATTCTACTTTTTTCAGCTCAATATGCATTCGTTAGCATGGCTTCTGCAGGCTGGACAGACTAAACTGTACACATTGAGGCATGAATTCTGTATGCGTGTCATGTTTTTTATTAAAATGAACTTTACTGATAGGCTTAACATATTGTGGTGATGATATAAATAGCACATTAAATATACGAACCCAAAGTGTATAGATTTAAGTGTCAATATGCTCTTTGGCTGTATCCACTGATATATATTGTTCAGAACATGTTCAGTATTGTTAATAAATGAAAGAAAGCAGAAACTTGGTCTTCATGTTCAGATGTAAAGTCAATTCTTCAGGGTAACTTATTTTACCCTATGCAGTGGCTTGAACACAAGTTATTTGTGAATATTTAGGACAAATGGTGTTTGTACAACATGTCAACATTCAGAGGTCATTACTGTCACACACAGTATGTAAACTTCAAGTAATAGCATTTGTATACATTAGGTGGCAGTAGTGGGTCAGTGTTGTATCTACTCCTTCAGGCCAGCCAGTATGAGTTTAAAAAAAAAAAAACAATTGTTAGAAAATATGAAGACCTCCAGTCCATTGTGTTTACAATTTTACTATACTATAACTTTTCTATATTTGTCATTGGGCAGGTGACATTATAGATTCACAAGATTTGACAACCCTGGGTTACTTTATTGAAGGACATCATGACTTCTCTATCTTCCCCGTGGTGCACTTTAAGCTACATCATTCCTAACAGCCGTCTCCGAGAACCGACATCATTTCAGCCTCAAACTCCACTGGAATAGCTAACTTGTGTCTCTCTTTTTGCTTTATTTCTTTTTGGAAGAGGAGCGGTGATGATGATGATAGCTGGTTGCTATGAAATTCAACATCATTGTGTAGTTAAAGTTGTCTTTTCATTTCTGTTGGCTCATTACGCCATCTATCTTTCTGCACTGAAAGTCATTAAAATAACAATTTCACTTCAGTATGGTGCATATAAATGGTTTATATTATATAGTTTATTCATCCTTTAGCCTGCTATTACATTCTACGCAAAATGCTGTTGCATTTACAGACATTGTCTTTTGGCAGTTGAACAGGTAGATTTAGTCGTCTGAGCTGTGTGGATGTGTACTTTTGCATGTGTTTTGATAGATGGCGATGGATGTGGGTGGGACAGGAATCATTAAAGCAGAGCATCAGCTGTGTCTCTAAATCAGCAGCTGTCCTGGCGAACCTCATATGACTAAGTAACCTATTAGAAAGACAGGAGGGACCAATGGATGGGAGCAAGGGAGAGATGGATGAAAGAGAAGAAAAAGGTCTCTCACATCTGTCTGGGTGTGTATCGCCCTCTGGGAACTCATCTAACGACCAAATACCTTATTACATTGTGGTGAGAGAGATGGAAGAAGGGAGAGGCATTGAGGAAGAAGAAAAACTAATAAAAAAATGAAACGTCATGTCTCAAGACCACTGGCTGACAGAGGGAAGGTTATTGAGGAAGGGATTAGGGACCAAAAAAAATACAAATGGATTAAAGGAAACTGAATTAATGGAGTCTGAGAACAGTATCCTATAATCATATACAAATAATACAGCTGTGTATTCGTCTCACATATACAGCATCATTATGCAAAGTAATTGCACGCTGCATACATGTTGGTGTGCTGAAAACAATGGTGCACAATCTTTGCTTTCCAGAGGATTCATCTTTTAAAGGATTTATGCAGCAGATAAACAACAAAAGCCTAATGTTTCTCATCCATTTATAAATTCGCAGTTAAAATCTATTCACAATTCATCTGTTGGAGTTGGTTGTATTTCCAATGTAAAAATAATGGCATAGTTTTCATTCAACTAAATTCTGCAGAAATAACCTTGTTGCTGATATATTGCAGTTACACTCACTACAAGCCTGAGCAGCATGTACCAAAAATAAAGCAGCCAAGATGGCTGCATAGGTTAATAAACAAGTCTTGCACAGCTCAAACACTGACAAACAGACTATTACACCTATTCACATATCTATATTAACACTTATGAGCCATTTAGAGGAAACCTGTTCATGTACAACCACATGCAAACTCGACACAAACAAGTCGAACCCTGAGCTCAAACCCGGAACCTTCTCTTCATGAGGCCAGAGTGTGAAACAAGATGTCATTGTGTGGCGCCGCTGAAATGTGTATTAGTTACCATTGCCAACATTACCTTGTACATGTGAGTGTGTGTGATCCTAGTACATTGCATGTTATGTTGTCCTTTTCCAAATATGGTTTTGTTCACATCACATTTACCCTCGTGCATTTTAGTTCTTGTCACACTGTCTGATTGATGCAGATTTGTATCACTTATATTAAGCATGGTTGAGCGTGGAGTGATGGCAATAATGAAATTGCTTGTATATTATGCAGTTGGGCCCTCTGATGGATGGGTGACCTGTACGGGATGTACTCTACCATTCGTCAGATATTGGTTAGGAGAGGCTGCAGCTGAGATGGTCGTCGGAGTTGAATGAATGGACGGGACTGCAGTTTGTGGAAGAACCACTGTGAAATTTCAAAAGTTGGCTGTTCATTGTGTTTGTTTGTTTTTTCCCCCACACAGTGCTACTCTTGAAGAATCTGGAGTCACTATGTGAGATGCTATGTTTGGTGGCAGTTTGGTTTGGCTTTGGCAGTTTTTTTTATTGTTTTTTTTGTCACTTTTTCACCTCAATCTCTCTCCCTTACAAACACTTGTGCATGTGCAAAAACCCACAACCCCCGCAGCCTTCGCACAAATGCTTAATTTTCTTCCCGTTGTAAAGAATGTGTCATGGATATTTATGGAATCAAAATTGATGCAACTTCGCAGCTCGACTATGCCCCGCAACAGCTACACAAAAACAGGTGGCCTTAATTATGTTTTTGCCATCAGTGTGTATTCCGCTCACATCAGAGGGGTGAAAATCTAATCTTCCCGTGACGTCCATGACAAGTTGATGGCTTGATCGTGGCAGATTTATAGCTTTTCAATTTCACAAACAGCGTTGGCATCACCCCCCCCCCCCCCCCCCCCCCACCCATCCCCCACTGCTGTCGTACTGCAGTCCTCTCAGATCAAGCTGCTCCGTGGTGTGATTCAGTACAAGAGAAGTGACCCAGTGACACCAACCTACTGCCTGTTGGACGATGACGTCCCTCAGCCCACGTCCCAACATCTGTGGTCGTGTGATGGCAACTTGCACATTCTTGGATAAAGTCTGTGGGAGACAAGAATGTGATGAGTACTGTCGTCTTATTTCACAAGCTTGTTAAAAAGGGAATAATAAATGAATGAATGTTCTCACAGTAATCAAATCCCAGCATCCATATGATGCCATATTAACTTTGTTCCGTGTTAAGGGACATGTGTTCATATCTACAGTGTTTATGATTGATGGCAAGTTAAATTTGCGATCAACTGATGTGCTTCCATTGTGCATCACCAATGATTCTTGGTCCATATATTGAATGGGGAATATACCTTTGTGAAGTTACCTTGGCTGATTTACCTTTAGTTGAGATCTAACTTTCACTTGATTACAAGTAATCATCTTTACATCCATCCACATCTTTTCCACTTTAGTGCATGTAGGTGCTTGCACTCTCTTAGCCTTGTCCCCTGAAAATGTATCCTGCAAATTTAGAATGGTCCAAAGCTATGAAGCATCATTTCTCCAGCAGATCCGGGGTGACCCCTGGGCCTCTTCCCAGCTTGAGATTCCCTCCCTCAAAAATCTCAGCTGATTCCTTTCAATCTGTGTCATGGCTTTACGTTGAGTATATCAGTGTCCGCACTCAAACACTCATCCAAAGAAAACATAAACGAACAATTAGCCTGCATGCACACTGGAGGAAAGGCCTCGACGGTGGCCTTGGCTCCCCGGCCACCAGCTCCAACTAGCTATCTGGGACAACCACATGGATGCACCACCCACAAGGTTCACCACAGGGGAACAGTGCAACAGAAACTAGCAGTCGACTTTCTTTCTCTTCCATTTTTGTCTCCAGTGACTCCCGAGTGAAGCATTTGCTGGTCTGCCAGCTGGTCTTGTTACACACTGTTTGTCTGCTGCTGCAGGCTGCTGCTGCTGCTGCCAGGTACCTGCATATGGTTTAAGAGCATTTTCTTTAAAAAAGAAGAAAAAACAAAAGCATATTTCTGCCATGGCCAAAACTCCTCCACCACTAGCTGCCCACACCTTGGATTTTGTGCAGCATTTTTTCCACATTTAAAAATAATTTAAGCACAAGATACTGCACTCAGTGTTTGATTTTTACAGCACAGCACTCTAAATCAAACATCCTTTGTGTTTTCCTCGCACCAAAAATTTGACTGTCATGAATATATAGTTTCATTGTTGAAGTACAATACATTTAAATCACTTAATTAACCCTATATTCGACTCCCCTCGTCTTTTTCTTCCCCAATTATATTTACAAATGTTGTGTAAGCACTGCTGTTATGTGTTTGAGTGCAAGGAAAGAAGCACACAAATACAAATTGCATTGTGCCAGCAGATAATTTTGCTGCTTTCAATCAGTACCATCAAACCATATTAGAGATATGAGTCAGTAACATGCAGTCATCTACAAGAAAACAAAGGAGAGAGAGAGAGAAATGTTGATAATGGAGACTGCCACTGTGAAAGCATTTGGCCATAAACATCTTCAGCATCCATTAAAAGTGTGTGTTTGGTACATTTTGAAATCACTCTAATTGAAATTGGCTGATTATTGATGGAGCATTGGGAACACAGTTTCCGTTTTAAAGTGATCCTGTCGGAAATTGAGCTGCTGTTTGAGAGCTGTCGATCCTTTTTGTCCTGTTGTAATGGGTGAAGTATCACTCCACAACCAGAGGTGGAAAAAAAAATAATGCATGTCTCAGTACTACTGTTGCATTGCTTGAATTATAATTGATTGCAAGTAACAGTGTTGTAAAAATACAAAGTGACGTTTCTCAGGAAAATTGTGAATCGTAAAAGCAGTGGTGCAACTTTATGCATTTAATTCTATTTACTTGTTTGCATCATCAAAGTATATTTCTCAAACAAACAATATAGTAAAATTACTACATTTTTATTGCAAACAAATCAAGAATGTTCCCAGTTAATGAAATGCAGTTTTGGCAACAACAAAGTACATCAATATTTGAACATCAATTAAACTTAGTAGTAAATTTAAAATGAGCAAAGTCGGTTGTACTTGTGTATTAAATAATGCATGAAAAACACAATGCTCTATTGCAGTAATCTCAGTGTAAATAGCCATAGTTGTACAAGTATCAATAGATAATGAATTCCATTCATATATTTAAATGGCTGTCACACCTGTGTAACATTTGAATCTGAATAACTGGAACTGTTTCTCACTGAAGCATCTTGAAACTTTTATGCAACATTAACTTTTAAATATTTGGTTCATATCATGCTGAAATATATATTAGAGTCAATTTGACTTCCCTGCTCTTTATTTAATAAACTCATTTAATTTGGGAGCTAAAAGAGAGCGTGTGTCTCGTGGATTTTTCTCCAGTGGCAGCACTCCCTCAGTGTTCTGCAGGTGGTGTTACTTTTTGCACTGACTGATTGGTGTTATATCTGTGTGAGAGGGAGCCCAAAATATTTGGTAGTGTCACTTGAGATGTAACATTAACGCAGGCAGTTCACCAGCTTGGGATCGGTTTTTGTCTCTTGCTTGTTGGTTGAGTGTTGCTGTGTGCATCTCTACGTTAAAGCTGAATCTACAGTTATTAACTGCTGTCATGAAAAACTGCAGGTTTTCAAACAAATTTTAGTCCTAATATGTCCAGAACACATTACTTATTGAAGATTAGTGTGTGCTATGTGATCCACTAAGCATTCAACAATCTCTGCATCGACAATCAAAGTATTAACATACTATAATTATGCGATCTCACGAATGCTGCAAAAGGTTTATATGCAAATGAGGCAAGAAATCAAGAAAGTACATTAACACTTCCAAATTACAGGATTGTATGCATTGTATGAATTGTCCAGATTAAATATGACATTGTTATCAACATGTCTGAAGAGGAATGATTCTAATGAATAGGCTGGTAGGGGTACATGTTATTCTAACAAAATTATTAGTGTGCATTTTATAGTCTGTCAAAAGCATTTAAAAAAAAAATATATATATTGGTTCCCCTTCTTCTTTGGCTATACAATGAAGCTGCAGGGTGTAGTTGTTTACAGTATGCATTGTAAGTGATGATTGGTACTGGACGTGACAGGGCACGCACACACACGATAGTTAGAGGGTGGAAATGGGGGATGTGGGGGCTCACTAAATGATTTAAACCGCTGTTTTTTTTTTCCCTCTTGAGCTTAAACATGACTGTATTTAAATGCAATTTGTTACATATGTTAACTTATGCAAAGGCAGTATGTAGGCAGGTCTCTATTCAGAGCCTGATGCAAGACAGCAGTGCTTATACGCTGCCATCGTCTTAGAGCTGCATAACCAGTGAAGTGCAACACAGTTTGCTGAATCTCACACTGTGAATTGTGAATTCATGTCAGGCAGAAAGATTCGAATCATGGCCTTGATAAAGGCTCATGTGTTGCCTCGGGTCTTTGTGGGTTAATAGAGCAAAACCTCAACCATATAAAGAGTATTGCAGTAGAGTTTGCTGTCCACAAGGCCTCTTGAGACAAAGCTTTCTTGAAAGATCTCAGTTCTTTCACTATAAATCAACTGTGTGAACCTGTCAACTCAGGAGAGAGAAGAAATGGTGTCAGGAAAGACACTCCCTGTGGTCATGACATGAGTTTTTTTTTTTTTTGATGTGCTGCAGCCTGATTGTATCGCTTTGTGCTTGCCTTCATAAAGATATGTTCTATAAATTGCACACCATTGAAATCTCATCTACCTCCTCCTTGGGGATTCTGCCATTGAAAACAGCCTTTTACAACATACTTTAAAAAAGATTACAGATGTAAGGAGAAAAAAGTCTGTATGAATGAAAGAGCCCACTTTAGCAACTGTATTTGCATTGCATATGCAGGAGACGCTTTCATATTAGTGCTTTCATGGTCTTTTTCTTACACATGTGAGGGTGACCCGTCAGTGACAACTACATTAGCACACTCACCAATGGACACGCAGCGCAGGAAGTGACCACTTTTCTTTGTGTACGGCTGTGTGGGCAGACGACAAGTGTTATGGTGTCAATCACGGAGGTGATTTAAGAGTTCAGGTCCAACTGTGTCTATAACTCTTTGTTTGTGTGTGTTGAACAAACGGAGAGACTCAGATACAGGACTGTGGCCCCTCCTCAACTTGATTGTTCTTTCACCCCGACAGAAATACTTGTATGTGTCAGTGTATTGGATTGTGTGAGAGGGGGTGGGGGGGCATGTTTAATAGACTGTGAAAGCCAAAGGGCAACGCAGCAGGAAAGTAGTTGCCCGGTCAAGTGGCAAAGAGGAAAACGACGGCTCCTAAGAGGCAGGTGGAGACAAAGAGAGAGAGGGAGGGAGGGGGGGGGGCAATAGAGGCGAAAGCAGAAAGAGGGAGGGAGGAGCAGTCAGACAGAGAGGCAGACAAAGTGCAAGTATACAGAACACATTAAAAGAGAGAGTCAGAGAAGAGCATACGTTTCCTCAGATGAGAAAGGGGTGCTGAGAACAAGAGGAGACCCCCCCCCCCCCCCCCCCCCCCCACCACATCCCGACTGACAAAATGCTGCGCAGGAGGAGAAGTGTCTCATTTGGTGGATTTGGATGGTACGTTGACTTTTTATCGGATAACATGTGTAAGGCAGTTTGCACTGTGTATGCTCAAGACTGTGCACATGGCTATGTGAATAAATGATGTACATTAGAGTTTTTATTCTGCTCCAATGTATATTGGGAAGTGTGTTCACATCGAGCTGAGCATAGTACAGAGATAACATTTCTCATAAAAAGGAAGGATGGGTGGAGGGCTGCTCCACTGTGTCACACCTCTCACACTCTGTTAGCTGTGTGTGTGAAAACACACAGTTTCACTCTGTGCCATCTCCGCTCAGGGAGGAACTACTACAATCAACAGGCTGCTTTGTCTCTGCCCATTAGCTGCTGCTGTTATTGTGTTGCCGTCCTCGTGACACACTGTACACATTCAGCTCTGACCAGTGGTCCTCTCCACTTAGTTGGCTGAGGACAGTTCCCATGATGCAATGTGCAGAAGAAACTGCCAGGGAGCCCATTTAGGGATGAATGTCCTGACACACTTGGATGGAGTGTTTTTGTGCGCGCTCCCTCGTCGGTGGTTGTTCTGACACTGAAGCCCTGCTTCAGAGCACTTAGCCTCCCCGTCTGGGCCGGGACGGCCAGAAGGGTTGAGCTAACCTGTGACTTATAAGAGCTCCATGTTGCATGTCATTTTTTATTTTGGATGGATGAGAAATGTTAAAACCAGAAATGTATTTTCCTCAAATAAAGTTACAAATGTTAGTTAATATGAGCGTGGACTGCATCAGTTTGACCAATCTTGCTCAGAATTGTCCCTCAGAAACCCCAATCTTCTTAGAAAATGTAATATTAAAATGATTCGGCCCAACAACATGCTTTCATCTGGAGCCTGAGTGCAAGAAATAAAAGTGTTGATAATATTCCTCCACAGAAAAAAAAAAAATCCCATGAGTAATAACTGCCCTGCAGTGAAAATCAATTATTCAGATTGCATTTATTCTGTTATTGTATCATAAAGTCTTCTCACTGAAAGGCGAAGCCTGCTGCTCCCAAAATAGTTTTATTTTCAAGCACTACAAAGGATCATTCCTTTTTTTTTTTTTTTTTTATAAAGTTCTTTAAAAAGAAAAAAAGTAGGAAAAAAAGTTGTACTGAAAGCAGATGGAGCGAACTGGCGGGCATCTGATTTGAAAGTTACATTCTAGGCAGGGTTATTATAATTGTGTATTTAACAAGAAAACTTATCAAAAATCAGCTCTTGAAGTACATGCAGGGCTTGTAAGGAAGCACTTTGCAAAGGGAATGTTTTGGGGCAAATTGTAGGCTGAATTTAAGAGGGGCCCCTTTTGCAAGAGCTTGGTGATGATGGAATTTAGATGTCCGTCTTATTGTTGAGGAAGTTGAGGTGGCAGATTGGGCTTCAGAGGTAAAATATACTATTGTAATAACTTTCTTCTGAGGTTCTTCAGATTCCTCGAAAAGAAGGTGCACAAAAACCCAGAAGTAGAAAAACATATCCAGCCTTCATTAAAGTTGAAATCAGTATTCCTCTCCTATGCAAAATACAATAAAAATAAAAAGTCTGTTTATGAACTGTAAGGAAGGTAATACACTGTCTCTGCACAATGTTTGTTAAACAAATGAAACATGCTAATTTAATTAATACCAAAACTGACACTACTACTGTAATGATATTATAGTATTTGCACTGAAATTCAAAGCAATATTAAAGCATCATTTAGTGCTATGGTTAATGTGAGGTATATTTCTGATAGTTTTTAGTTTTTGAGAGGGAAGTTTTTAAGAGACCCATTGGACTCTTCAAAGGATAACATTAATGTGATTAAGCTTCATATTCTGTTGTTGTATCACCTTTTTTTTTTACAGTGGCTCAGGCAAAATGTGGGTTTCAGACGACCTTTGAGAGCACAGCCTGCTGCTCCGTTAGTCCAACACAGGGTCATTTGTTGCTGCACCAGAGTAGCAACAAATGATTTTAAGCTACAAACTGCAAGAAATGATCCTTGATCTACTTTGTTTCTGTTGAAGATGCAAAAATATTCTGATGTGTGGAATAGATCGACACCAACAATACCTACCAATAAAGTTACTGTTCAGATTGCTGCAAAATGATTTTTACCCTGCTCACTATGTTCCCATCAAATGTTGCTGATATCCCTGATAACCCTGGAAAGCATTCAAATTATATTTGGAATGTTCTGGCTGTGTGCGACTGTGGTTGAAAATAGTGTTTGCACAATGAGTGTGCACTTCCATCAGCTAGATCTGACACTGTTCTGCAAGGTTAATTCTCCAATTCAATTGGATTAAAGAATTAATGTCAAAACACTTTGATTTGAAAGGTGTGTGACGACTTTGTAAAACAAGCATTGCGCACGCACCCACGCACACAGTTTTGTTGATGTACATCCAAAAAAAAAAAAGTCCTGTGTTTGCTACGTTTTCATACAAAAACCTCATTGAAGCTTTGCACTTGTTGCCAGTAAACCGCAAGTTCACTGCAAAGTTGTGGATTTCAAACGCTCAGATTTTCTATCTTGATAGTCTAAACAGTATGCAGTGAAGCATGAATAATGAATATAAACACTGAAAACCAGTCTGAGCAGCCTTTTCAACTGTAATCTGTCACAAACCATGATCCTGCTGGCGATGTGCACTGACGCTGATAGAACCTGTATTTTATTTTCATTCAAAGATGTGACCAAATTATATATGGCCTCCATGACCTGATTAGTTTGACTGTGAACCGGTTATGTGATCCAGGCAGTTTATATGGTATGTTTAGTGTAATATGTTTTTAGTCTATTGATAGGGTCTGTAGCAACTGAAGTGGAAAATGTACATTTCCATGCTTAATAAACTTTTTTTTTTAAATGCTAAATCACCCTGTGCAGGTGAAGTCATAAATCTCTCTCATTGCTCTTATTGATCTACACATTTAGATCCTCATTACTGCTGAATCAGAGTGCTTACAGCAAAGAATATAATTGCTGCTTTGAGAAATTTGCGCTAGCAGCATGATCAATAATGTGTGTGTGTGTGTGTGTGTTTTCTGTTTATTTCCAGGATTGACAAGTCGACTTTGTCCTCACTGAAAGCCCGGTAAGTAATACTTTAAAACCTGCTTTTACGTCCCCTAATGCTGTAAAAAAAAAAAAAAAAAAAGATTTGATCAGCTCATTTTGCTCATAGGAATTTGAATAAAAAGTCTTAGCATGTATCAGCAACACGCTGGATTTTTGAGTCTCTGTAAGCCATTTGTTAAATTTTTATTTTGTTTTCTGAGCTGGCAAATGGGACACCTCCCTAATATTTCTCTACTGCAGGAGATTAATTGTTTTCTACATCACTGTTGGCTAACCACGGATCAATCAAGAAAAAGAGAAACGTCTTGAGGTACATGGGTTTGTCAAAATAAGGCAGGCAGCAGACCTGCTTGCTGTGCAGTCTACATTTTTAATCCAGACCAGCTTTATTTGGTTGTAAAAGGATGCAGGCCCTTGTATGTTCCCAGAATGATGTGCTCCACAGTTTTGATCATATTTCAGTAACTTTCAAGGCCTTTTCCTCGCTTATTTTCCACCGCCATGATTCACTTTGACTAAAACCTCAGCAATCAATTCACTTCAGAGCGATGGGACATTTTACTTAAGCCACGACATCTCGGGAATCAATACATGCCTCCCAAGCTCACTGGACCAGAACAAGTCTTCAAGTGAGAAATTACCTGAAGTCACACCTCCTTTCTTCTTCAGCTTTGATGCTATCCATTCCCGACTGCCTCTTTTTCACATCCGTCCGTCTGTTGGCAGATTATTACCCCCCCCCCCCCCCCCCCCCCCATATCCTTTGATATAACTTGAACACAGTGGTACATGACTGTAAAGTGGGGACTCGTGTCAACACTTTTCCACACAGACTACATTGAGTGATGCTGAGGCTGTGAAGGCTTTTTGCAGATCACTTTTTATGAATTGATTGTGGCTCAAAAGACATTATTCTCCTATATATTTAAAGTTATTTTCATACAACGGAAAACCTATCACGCTTGTTTTGGCTTTTTTTTGTGATCATAAAATATTATCACTGAATGGCTACTTTTTGTTCTGGATAAAGAATTTAAAATTGCATTGTGTCTCCAAGACTGGAACAGGATCTCGTCGACAATAGTGAGATGGTTTTGGTTATGTTGGGCTCACTCTGGGACATCTGATTAGATTTTCTTTTCATAATGACCAATCGTGGTCACTTTGGTAGATGACATAAGAAAATTGCTATTTCGCTGTCTATTTCTCAATTGTCAAAGAATCAAAACCAAACACCAAACAATGGAACAAACAATGATCACCTCAATTTGTGGACGGATTTTGCAAGTGGACCAAAAGTATTTTTCATAAATCACTCTGTAGTTATTTGATTAGTTGATAAGTAATATTGGACATGACCTGCTCATGTGATGTTCTTTATTTGTCTTTGTTCAAACAACCTCCAGCAAGCTGTTTCCGAGAAGTTCGCTGTAGTGATAAGAGGTGGAGGCCGGGTGTCAATCTTTATCTCCAAAATCCCCTTCCCTCAGGAACATCTTGTCTCCCTCACATGTTGCTCAGTCGGACTGACATTTACTTTCTATTGAACCTTTCTTTGTTTGCTCCCCTGCTGTCCTCATTCCTGATTTAACAGTTTGCTGAGGAGAGCTTCCCTACAGAGGAGGTGTGGAGATTCTTGGTACTGTAAAGTTAAGCCGGTGTCACTTGTGCTTGTTAATCTGGAAGCAGCCTCTGGAACGGCACTATAACAACTTTAAACCATGCGCAAAAACAAAATGATTAGAAATGAAAAATGTCCCAATTACCTTAAGGTGTATAAACGGATCCATTTCAGGGCAGACAGTTTCTAATTAGACTAAAATGTATGTTTTTTGGACTCGGGGCAAGAAACCAGAGTGCAGGAAGACACTTAAACACTCCACACAGAAAGGCTGGACTCACGCCGGTAATATTCTTGCCACTGTGCAGACCAAGAAGTTGAATCATTTTGTTTGAAGATGTTTACAGAAGGTAATCTTCATCTTGATTTACAAAACAGTCTCACTCGTTGTGAGAGCTGCACAAAGATGTTGTTTCATTCTTATCAGTCACGGGTATGAGCGTGGAAGGGAACAAATTCACAAATTGCTCTCTGGCTGTAATAATTGTAATAGACGTGATGGAGAGAGACGAGACAATGGTAAATTTGGTGCTTGAGTGTAACTAGTTACCATGTGCATGTTTATTATTGACAGAATGGGAATGGAATAAGCAGCAGTAAGCTTTAATGCTTCCTGCCAGTGGCTATATATTTTCATCTTTGTGTATTGAGTCAACTATGAGATAAAGGTGGGCCTCATTATTCTCAATAATACCTGCGATAGTGATGGGAAGAGATGATTACCTTCCAGCGGGTGGGAAAGCAGAGCTGACATAAATGTGTACATCTAATTTAGACCGAGAGGAACTCCATTAAAGCTTACGTTATCACTGTGCCTATCAAGGGTAATTTACATAAACGTTTATATTGTGAAAGTCACATGTCAAAGTCAAACTATTAAAACAGTGGACGTCGGCACACACCTGTGCTGTGATGGTCACGTTCTAAACAAGGTAGATTTGTAAGTCAGCTGTGTTCCTTTGTGTATAAAAAAATTCAAACCAGGTCAGTGTGCAACATGTATTCAGATTTGTCTCCTGCTTGTGGTGCTCTGACACATGCACACACGCACACGCACACACACACTCTTTTTCTGTCTCCCCCTTGGTCCCTGTGTAGCCAGGTGTCATTAGACCGTCTGCTCTGGAGTGGCTCTGAATATGAATGAGTGAGTCGTGACTCCTGCCCGAGCTGCTGCTGCTGCTAGACACTGAATAGTGCCAAATTCTGTACACAGGTGTGCGTGTGGTTGTTTTATCTAGCGGTATTAGATGTACTGTGCGTGTGTAAAACAAAGGTGCAAGAAAACAGACCGTGGGGTTGAAACAAAACACAATGTTTCCTTTTGTTTGAGTGTTACATAAACATATATTTCAAATGTGATGAGTGCTTATTGTAATGGGCCTTTGAAATAGAAATTACCTATTTTTGACATTTATGCACCTTATATATACACACAAAATGGGATGCGATCTGCGTGTTGACACGTTTCGTCAGAACCAGCAGCTTCAGCTGAAACTCCCATTTTTTGGACGCCCATTTTTAACATGACCATGCTATCCTCCAGCCATCCCAATTTGGCCCTTTTCATGTTCACTCAAATGTACTCAAATCCATATAATGGCTAATTTTTCAACTTGAGAAAATGTTGATTTGCTGGCCAGTGCATCCCACGCACTGAGAAATACACCAATATAGAGATAATCACTGTTATTCACTTTACCTGTAAGTGATCAGGATGTAATGGCTGAGAACCATAATTTCCAGATCAGATGTTGGGATAAAAAAAGAACACTAAAAACATAAGTAATGACATATTTCTTTTTCAATGCATTCATCATGAGTCTCATTCACAGCTTGTGACGATGCCAATTTATGATTTTGGGGGTGTTTTGTTGACTTGGTCGTTTTTGAACATGTAAACATAAAGTAGAAATAAATCCAAAATGAGAGAAGGGAGTTAAAATAGTATAGAGGAGGACCAGAGGAAGAAAAAACATCAGATGGATTGCTCACTTCAAAGTTTGCAGCTGCAGGGGCAGCAGGTGTAAGGTTTTTATCCCCCGGGTTTCTCTAGTCTTCTTTTCCTGGCTTGCCTGCTCTGGGTTCACAATGTGCTTTTTATTCCCCTCATCCTCCAACCAAACACATCCTCCTTCTGTCCCCGTCTCCTCTATCATTAATCACCGGTGTCTCTCTGCTGTTCCTCCACTCATGGTTACTACAAAAGGATCTTTCCACCTTTGTCGTGCACTCAGTGCCTCATTAATAATCATATAATCAAACCTGTGTGTCAATATAGCCTGTGTGTGTGTGTGAGAGACTGTCTGAGCAAACACATGCATCTGTTTAGCCTTGAAGTGGGAGAGAGCGAGAGAGAACAACTGGAAGGGACACCATTGCACCTGATCATTTTTGCAATACTGTTTAACCATGCCGCGCAAACTGTGGTGAGTAACAACTGTCTGTGTGTTGCAATATAAAAATGCCATATGGTTTAGTTGTGTTTATCAGTTCCTACTTTGACACTTAATTGATGCATCATGAGGATAAATAGATGAAGAAACGTGAGCGTCGGTCTCGTTGGAGTTGCTGTTTCAAGTGGACACAAACGAATGAAATCATTTTGTTTTCAGCATGGCAGTGTCGCTGTTCTCACACTGTATTGCAGGAAAACTGTCTTACATCCCGGCAGGGCATGACAAGCAATCAATCAATGTGGTGGGTGAAGAAAAAAAAAGTAGTCTTGATTGCATTGAATTCAGACCAGTGGGAAGAATTAGAGCAACGTCTAACAGAACAGTGTTACTTTAGGATACGAGGAGCTCCAGCCATACAGCTGTTCATCACAGTGCCCGACGGAGAGTAAATGATTGCTTTGGTCTGTGTGAGATGGATTCATGGTATGAATATAGTGGCATCAGTCTCGAGGAGGACTAATCATTGTTTTCCGGGGAAGCTTTGTGATGTTTGGATCTCATAGACAAAGTGAACGACTGTGAAAACAAGCCGGTCTCTCAGTAAAGCCAATCTCTATTTTCCTTAAGGTTTCAACATTGTAAGACCGTAAACAAACAAGTTATTTGTCTGCTTGTCTCCCAGGCTCAGCTGCAGATTATTTTACCTGCTGGACTTCGGAGCAGACCAGCTGTCTGGTTGGCTCCTCTGTCTGAATGTTGTTAACATTCATGTGTGCGTCTGTGCCAGAGCGTTTGCAACCGGCTGCTGCCAATTAGACACCGATACTAGTCACTTTATATTTACTTCCCTCTTTTTTTTTTCTATTCTTTTCGCCTCAACTCTCTTCTACTCTGTTGGAATGAAGCTGCGAGCGAGCTGCTTCATGTTAGTGCAGGGGATGGCCACCTTTATTCCTTGTCGCCCCACAACCCCAAAGATAAAACGCCATTGACCCCTTCTTCAACCTTACCAAAACATTTCAGCACTTTTCCAATCTTTTCCAGATTCATATTTAATTTTACGTATGCAAATTATATTCATAAAAGTTTGACTTCAGAGCTGACAAATCCCCCCCCCCCCCCCCCCCCCAGTATTACACTACTGTCCTACTTTTGCACTTCTGTTGATTTTAGTTTTTGGAGAAAATATGAACAAGGTCTATTTAAAAGAGTAGCTTTTTAAAGAAACAGCTATGTGTTAAATGGGAGGCCCCTTCTTAATATAAAAATTAAAAAAAATACACTCCATTTATTGTGCTTTCACAGAGTTTGATTTATTTATTTATTTATTTTTTTGGTGGGGGGGCAGGTGTAAATGTTATCCGTCTCCTAACACCATGGAAAAGAGCAAATGGATTGCTGCTATTTCTGTCGGCTGGTATTTACTTTATCTCCTGGTGGTTCTTCTATATTGCAGTGAGTTGTGGCCACCGAACAAACATGATCGAATCTCTGCTGGTATCATATTTACTTTAGGTGATGGCTTATTAACGCTCAGGGCTTTGTTCTGCAGTATGAGGACGGGCAGTAATGATTAGTCACTGGGAGGCTGTGTGCCATCTTAATGAGCTGTCAGCTTTATTGTGTTGCGCTTATTGGAAGCGCTTGTTGATGTAGTGTACACAGCTACAGTCTGTTACCCAACCTAATATAAGCCCACATTGAGGATCAGTGATAAGAGGACGGCAGCTTGCAGCTTGCAGCCTGTGAGTGTGACTCTCAGCTGGGGTTAATAAGGGGCCCAGATTTAAAAGGAACCACATTTATACACGGGCATCCTCCACACATCTGAGTAACCACTTTCGCATGGTTTCATTTCACTTTTCGAACAATATGGCTCAGGGTCTTGCTTGTGTATTTGTATCTCTCCGCCTCTGAGACTGTGAGAAACTTGATAGAAACCCTGACTGCGGGGTTGCAGATGTATTTGTTCCTGTGCAATGTGGGAAGTGGTGCGACTCCACCCTTCCTCCTGAGCGCAGGGTGAGGATGTAGCACTTCCTCTCCTCTCACACCTCCAATACAAGTGACGTCAAAGCACAGTGGAAAGCCTGTTTTTCTGTTTATCTATTGATCTTTCTACCGTTAAGGATTCAAGGAAACCTAGCATATCAATGCATGCTTATTCATGTGGTAGGCCAAAATTCAGTTCAAGCCAAAGAGAGATAGGGTACAATACTATGGAATTTGAATAAGGTAAGGAAGTAACATTGAATTGAAAGGTTTATTTTGGACATGTGGACACAAATGAAAATATAAATAACAGCAGCAGCAACAATGAAAAGAATGACCAAAAAAAAACACAAAATAAATAAATACAACGGAGCAAAGCTTTGTTTATGAGCATAGACTCCAAAGTACAAGCACAGCTGAAGCAGGTCCAGAAGGTGGAGCTTTCACATTGCAGCTGATTCTAATAGACTGACAATAGCTTTCCCATATCCTGTACTTGGATGGTCAAGATCTTGCTTTGGTGTGTGTGTGGCCATTAATACATTTACTTCGAGAAATATTTTAATAAAATATCTGTTTGGAGCCACAAGATGGAGCCACCTCCATGTGTTTGTCTCAGACTGGTGAATTGAGTGAGGAAACTAAGAAATCAGTGTGCTGCAAAAGAAGCAGCTGAATTGTGGTCCGATGTTCACTAGATGGAGCAATTTCCTCTCTGATTGGCCTTGTTAAATCCATGTTGAATGCAGTTCCACCTGTTACGTGTCTACCTGTTGAAGCTGAGACAGAGAGAAGCACACTATCACTGGTATTCTTGTGTGAAAGCAGGTTTTACTCTATGAAACCTCATCTGGATAAAACCATTGAAGAAATGCCAGCTGATGCTCTGATAATCTTATTTTCATTTTCAAGCTTTATATTTAGAGCTTTTTCCCACCACACATTGGGAGAAATAAGATCGACCCTAACAAGCTGGCATCTGTCTATAGGTTACCACAGAAAGACAAGACCCACCCCCACCCCACCCCACCCCACCCGTCATACGCTATGCAACGGCCTATAGGGAGCTACGGCTGTTGCCATGGTAGCAAGAACCAATGATCACCTAAGGGATGGTCCACTATGGTTCATTACCATGGTGACAGGCCCTGGTTGTCTCGCCTTGTGGACAGACTTCATTGCCAGTATATCAAAACAGAATCATTGGGAAGTCTGACCGGCGCTGCTGTCAGTTGCTGAAAGCGACTTCACAATGTTGAATTTTATGAACAGTTTGTATTGAATCTTACATTTGACTAAAAATATCAGTAAGATAAAGACGCATAGTGGGGATCAGAGTTGATTTGGCCTTTAAAATATTTAGATTTAATCACGTCTTGTAAGACAACAAGCTGTGAGTTGGGTGAAGTCGTGAGTCTTTTATCATTGCCCATATAACAATACATTACAACCGACAAAAAATATATGGAATCACCAGTCTTGGAGGATGTTCATTCAGTTGTATGCTTTTGTAGAAAAAAAGCAGATCACTGTCATGGCAAGTATGGAATCATGAAAACTAACACTGATACCACCACTAGTACTTTGTTGCATCACCTGGAATAGGAAAAACGTCCAATACGTCAACGTAAAGTTGTGCACTTATTGAAGATGTAATGACAGCCATCGCTTCAGTGTCTTCACCTGACATGGAGCCCCCATGTAATCAATGACTGGAAATTTGCATGTTTTCTTCAGGCAGTCGTCTTCATGAATCTCATCGGAACATTTTAAATGTGGCATGTCTGTGATCTGCTTTTTTTTTCCTCCAGGAGTTGTTTAAATTATGTTATAAATGGACAACTCCCATGATTTATTGTTGTATTCTATCTGAAAGTTCAGATTAGGTTTAATTTTGATATTTTTCTGTTTTTGTTTCAAGCACTCATGTCAAAAGGGTTGAATGGTATAATCCAATTCATCCATCCATTAATACTACTTGACCATCTTATAGTCCAGTTGGAGATGATATGAGTTGACATTTTGCCAGGTGAGACCTGCACAAGCCGCTGGCAATGATTATTAATTTAAATGTCTCCGATATGTGCGAGGAAATACGTTTAGACTTGTTTAAGTTCATGTTCTTTGGGCATCGATGGCAAATCTAAGTTACCAAAAGGTACTTACAGGAGCCTACTCTGATAACATCGGTGTTCCTGAGCTCATATTTACATACAATTACATCTATCCTATCTGCTATTTATATCGACTACGAGGGTTTGCAAATGGGCACAGCTTATCCCATCCATTGTGAAAGGAAAGGTAGAAATATACAGTAGACAGGTCTCCAGTATATTACACACAAAGATGCACCATCACCCATATATTCACGCATCAGGACATTTTGGATTACTGAGAAATGTTTACTGTTTCTAGGGGTACGTGGTGAAAACCCCAGCAGGTGCAGATCGAAGCCGCAGGTTCCTCACAGCTGACCAACAGAGTCAAATGAAGAATTCTCTTGTAGTGTCACAACCGTCCGAAATTGGGCTAGAAGTTATTAAACACATGTTGAACAATTTTTGATTTATTGTATGTTTGCTGTTCCCACCAGCAGGGCTTCAGGAGTTAAGCAGTTTATTGACTTTGTGTTTGGCCATTTTCTCTTTTATTATTGTTCTTTTGTGCTTTCTGACTTCTGGCCTGTTGGCACAAGGTGTGATATTGAATTAATGAAAAGAAATATGATCGGTTGTCAACACAATCTGGGCTCCAGGCCGAGACGTAATTGGCCGTATGTGTTGACATGCAGAGCGTGAATACACTGTGCATTGAAGTATTTACTGCATCTCAGTCTTTTTGGAAATTTATATTGCAAAGGTTTACTGCAGTGAATATCAGTCTAAAAACCAATATTTCACTGGGCTGCAATTAGTTGTGACAGAATTGGCATAGGAGTTTCCAAAATGTCTTGACACATTTCCAGGAGTTTGTATTTCCTCATAGGACGGCATCAAGAAGTATTTTTCATTTTTGTTTAAAAATGTGGCAAAACTTTTTCCCTGATATAAACTTTTGTCTCAAACCATCTTTTTAATAGACATTTATTTAATAAAATGATCGATGGGCGGGGAGACCCTATATTCATTTGCTTAATATTTCTTTGTCTTGCATAACAGCCTGACCGGAACCAAATATTTGGAATCAGAATTGAGGAAAATCTGCATTTTTCAGGTAGTTTTTGACCAAGACTTCTCCTTTCAGTTCAGTATACATTTGGATACATTCATGCAACACCCTCGGTGTACATTTTACAGCTAGTCACAAGCTGTAGCAAGTAATGTGTTGGTCATGTGTGGGTCTTGACTCTTTGATGTGAACAGTACAAGAAAATGTAAACTAATATACTGTGTAAACTTGTAAGCTTTTAATTCAACATAGAATAGTTTGAATCAATAGATTTTCCAAATTATAAATCACACCTAAATATCAATTATGTTGAAAGATGTGTAAAGAAGAGGATAAGGAACAAAAGTCAGACTGGTGTAATATAAGTTGCATTCATTTTTCCATGTTCAGATGTAACTGCCATGTCAATAATCCTTAACCAGCAGCTGTTCCTGAACAATCTGTGGCTGGGTTCCTCTGGCTGTCGTGCTTTTAGACCACAATCAGACTTTTAGTGTAGTCAAACATGGTAATAATGGAGGGTTCTCTGTGGTATGGTTCAGTATATCTCTATTTTGTATGTTAAAAAAAAAAAAATTAAAATTAAGACAATGATACAATATGTTTGTACTAATAATAATATGAGCACAGAGAAGAAAAAAAAAAGGTAACTAAATACATTATTATCAATACTCGGCACAAGAATCATGATAACTATAACGATAATAATAATCAATTCATCATTAACATTCATCATCATTAATAACATTGTATACTTCGCTGTGCGAAAAGCACGAGTTGGCATTCTGCATTCTGTTCTCATGCATGTTTAGCTATCGATTCCAATTGATATGTACTGGTATACTTTGTTAGACTCACTCAATTTACATTGAACAACCAACACAACAACAGAGCCACTGGAAATGCAACTTTTTGAAAGCTGCTCTGAACATTGAAACTTTTGGGAAAAAAAACAAAAAAAAAACTACACCAACTCATGGCTTGGCATCCTATCTACATTATTTTCAGCATTTCTGCTGTTTCCGTGGGAACGGACGTCATTTTGAAAACGTTGTCAAAGGGACCTAAAACAGTGCATCTGAAATCTGCATACAGTGCACTCTTTTACTTTCAAATTTGTTTAAATAACTGACGACAAATTAGAATGACTCTGGGGAGGAACTGCTTTATTTAAAGCTCAACTATTAATCAGTGTCAGATACGCATGAAAAAACGAACCCGCGGAAAACATCATTGTTGCTTTTCTCTCTGTAGGTTCTATTGCCAGTCGTGTCACTGCATGTGTGCGCCCCTTGTTAAAGTGACAGTCTTGTTACTCTTAAGTCCCCCAGACAACCAGCTGCCTCTTTGCTTTTGACAAATATTTACTTCTTTCCCTTTTCCTGATGCTACGCACACAAACACTGCCACACTCAGATGCACAGAGTAGCTGATAAGCGCACCATCTGGCCTGAGTGCTGGCTGTTAAGGGCTCATAAAACCGACCCTCGCCTATTTAGAGGAGGAGAGCTCCCTGACCGACAAGCTGCGGAGAAAGGGTAAAAAAAAAAAGCACACACACGCACGTAGGAGTTGAGACGGATCGGAGGTGAGAGGATCAGAGGATGTACCCGCTGTTGTGCTGTGGATTTCTTCATAACTGCTGCTCTCACTGGCTCCCTTTGAGGATAAAGATGTTAGAGATTGATTCTGCAAGCATCCAAACTCACCTCGTGGTTACATCAGTGTCAGTCCCGCCAAACACGCATTCCTCTTCCTTAAGAGATATATTGTATGAATGTTTGTCGTCAAAGAGATAAAATCATTAGCAAAGTTTGTGTCGTCATAGCAAGTTACCATTTTTCTCAATGAAAGGGAACTTTAGGGACATTATCACATGATTCTGGACAAGTAAATTACCAAAGAGCCATAAAATGATTTTAGATTGCACTGTGATGGTGCAAAAGGCTCTCAGAATGATTCAAATACAGTAAAATCTGAATTTGATGAAGCACAATTTTATAATTCACTTTTAATCTAGAAAGACAATAGCAGATAAACATATTTTATGAAGAAAACACACTTGGAAAATCTTTATTGCAATTAAAACGGGTTTTTTTTTAATGTTAATTCCATCTGTGAAACATTTAGTTATTTTAAATTTGTTACACAAACTAGAATATTTAGAATTTTTGATCAGCATTATCAATTAAAACAATTCTCACAAAGTCATAAAATCATCATGAGGGCTGTTTTTATGTTGCTTTCTTGAAATTAGTGTGTCGATAGGAAATATATGACGCTATCCTCCAGTATGTGGAAGTGTCGTAAATATTAATACTGCAGCATTACTGCAGGTCAAATTTGTATGCCATCTATTTGTGTGTTGAAGAATCAGTCCAACATCATTATTAAAAACCTGATATCCTTATGGAAGTTGCTTGTTCTCTCTCCTCTCCTCATGTTAATTCACTGGGAGTGCTTCCCAAAACTAACGAGTCCTGGCAGTGTTGCCATCAATGTTTTGAATTGTGCTATGAGGCTGCTTCTGTGGCTGATTTGCACAGAAATACTTGACATAAGCTTGTGGCAAATCATAGTCCATCTCCTTGGCTACTGAAATGAAGAGGAGAAAGAGTGAAAAGGGTGCAAGTAGCCTGTGCGTGGTCTGGAGCTGTGAAAAAAAGGGATCAAGGGTAGAAGAAAAGAGCAGAGGTGACAATAACAGAGCAGTGGAGAGAGATCCTTTCCTGATTGAATACATTTTTTTTTAAACCCTTTCTAGCGACAAACACACACACACACACACCCACACACACACACACACACACACACACTGTGAAATGTTCTTAAATTAAAAAAAATAAGATATTAAAGTCAAAAAATGATGAATGGAGGTGAAAAACGAAGGTTTTCTCTTTTGAAAAAATTAGCTGTTGATGGTGAGTGGCAGACAAAAATGACAGAGTGAGATGGGGGTCGTGAAAGATGATTTGATTTTTTTTTTTCCCCCACCTCCACTCTCACTTGTAAAGCGTGACCTGTGTGGATAAAAGTGCGGTTTAGAAAGGAGCCACTGCTTCCTCTGTAACAGCCAGGTCATCCTCCACCGTCCACAGATGCTCCAGCGCCTGGCTACTGATGCTTCTGGTCCACCCAGTCATTCAGAAGCTATTCAGAGTTTCCGATTTTGTGTGCGTGTGTGTGTGCGTGTGTGTGGTTTTTTTACACCCCTCATTCACATCATCTCCTCATCTCTCAGCACTGAAATTAGTTTTATCGACTCGTCTTATTTTTCTCCTAATCATAAGTGGATTTAAAAATCTATAGGAAATCTACATTTGGCTTTACCACTGCACGCACGCACACACACTCTGCTCTCGCAGCAGCGCATCCATTCTGTATGTGCATCAGAGGCAGGGAACAAGACCCTGTCTCGCTCTGGCAGAGCCGAACTCAAACCCAATTTTCTCTCAAACGAATAATTCATCTCCATATGAGCAACCTGCAGATACGGCCTCAGCCTGTCCTTGCCTGTTTGGCCCCCAGACCGT
Organism: Blennius ocellaris; assembly: GCF_963422515.1. Taxonomy (NCBI): domain Eukaryota; kingdom Metazoa; phylum Chordata; class Actinopteri; order Blenniiformes; family Blenniidae; genus Blennius; species Blennius ocellaris. The sequence continues at coordinate 17,185,673 of NC_137651.1, forward strand.
CACTAAGAGCTCAAATGGTAATGGCTTGCGTTGATAGATCTTGGCAATTTACCCGAGGTCACCACAATATCAAATTACTTGTTACAATAGATGAAAAGCTGAATGTACAGCGAGGGCCGCATCAGCTTCCAGAAGTGTGTGTGAGATGATTGACATATTGAAAATAATCATAGCTGTTACAGTTTTGGTCAAATGTACAATCATTGCTTTGCACATGTTCAGTGATGATGATGATGGGGATTTTGTGTCTTTTTGTCTCATCAGAGGAAGAAAGCAGGTCTTGCATGTGGAGTTGATGGACCATCAAGAGGTTATTGTAGTAAATATGGGTTTATGAGAAGACAATTTAATTGATTTTAGTCCCAAAACTTGACTGAAATTTCATTTTCTAAAATGAAAGCCTGTGTTACAGCAGGTTGGCATTGAATCTGTACTCCCTTTTCACCGACACAAACAGTCCGAAAAACGTCTTCATCAGAAAATGATCCGGAAAAATTATGTTGATATACAATATTAATAAATATACAGTGCATCCAGAAATATTGATAGTACTTCTAATTTTCCACATTTTGTGAGAATTAAACCTTTACAGCCTTATACCAAAATGGATCAAATTTTTAAAAAAAAATCTCCTCAAAATTCTACATACAATGACCCATAATGTCGTCGTCCTGCAGAAAGATGAACCGTGACCTCAGTCTGAGGTCGAGTGCTCTGTGGAGGAGGTTTTCATCAAAGATGTCTGGATACAATCCTGATTTCATATTCCCCTCTATCCTGGCTCGTCTCCCAGCCACAGCTGGTTTCTTCCAAACTGCCTTTCTTGGAGGTTCTCCTCTCTCCACAGAGAAACAATGGAGCTTTGACAGAGCGACCATCCGAGTCTTGGTTACCTTCTCCCGCGATCGCTCAGTTTAATCGACGATCTGGCTCCAGGAAGGGTCCTGGTGGGTGTGAACTTGTTCTGTTTACAGATGAAGCAGCAGCAATTCATTTGTATCCTAATTTGTGCCTTGAGACAATCCTGATTCAGGGGTCAACAGACATTTCCTTTGACTTCATGCACTGTTCAACCTTATATAGACGATGTGTGGCAAATCATGTCCAATCCATCGAGTTTACCACAGTTTGGACTCCAAATAAGTTATAGAAACATCTCAAGGATGATCACTGAAAACGTGACGCACTTGAGCTCTCATTTCTGCCATGAAGCAGAAATGAGACATGGTTTTTAAGAATTTTTTCAGCAATTTGCAGGCATTTCCAAAACATTTTTCACATTCCATTTTGGTTCTAATATAACAAATTAGGAAAAAAGTGCCTTGAATACTTTCTGGATGCTCTGGAGATTAGAAATTCTACCTCAAAACATTATCATTTCCTCAAATGACCCGAGTTAAATCTCACCTATTAGGTTAACTGTCATTGTGTTTAACACAAACGTAAGGTCATTTTTCTTACTGCTGCTAATATCCACCGTGTAATGGTCGCTGGGATTCTTACTGAGCTGACTGTTGATGTGGAGGTGGATCCTACAACTGCTTTTCTCTCATTTGCCCATGGTTGGATGGAAACCAATGACAGACATTTAATTAGATCGGTATCACTAAAAGGAGATGCTGATATCTTGGTGGAACCAGTCCCAGGCGGTTATGTCGCCGTTTCATGCTCTATAAAAGATAACCTTTAGGATTGCTTTAGCTCATGTACTGCTTGTTTCCAGCCCTAAAGATAAAAGCCTGAAGTGAAAGTTGGGGTTTGTTAAAGAATAACCATGGAACATCTTCAGTTACTGTTGATCTCAACATTAGAGGCAACCCTTATTGAAAATGTTGATACTGTAAGTCTTTGAAATCCATGCAGAGATTCACTGTTGTGTACACAATAAGTCCTATTGTAAATACAGGTAAAACACACTTTTCATAATTTCTACTTCATTAAATATCTTGTGTGGTTTTCCTTCTTTCAAATAACATTCAATACCAATGATCAAATTAACATCCTCTGGTCTCTGAACAGTTGCAATTTCATCCAGATTGAGATGTTGATGTCCTTAATTGTCTTGAATTTTACGAAAGTAAGTTGGAAAATCAGTCTGATACTTGGCCTGTAATGTCTGGTGAAAAAGCTTGTCATTTTTATTCATTAAATAGTATTATGTATATGAGTATTATAGCCTCTGTGTCTGACTCTGGATCAAACATGTAGTCCTATAGACATATTTTCTCTTGCAAGCATCTGGAGGAGGGGGTGGCAAGCATGTCTCTGTTTTACGTGGACTTGAATAGCTAATTTAAAGAGGGCCTGTTATGTCAGAGTGCAAATGATTCTGTGATATAATTTGCTATATTTCCTATATTTTCTAAATTTTTAAATTGTTAGTTGACCCGGAAAGAAGTTGCCATATTTGATCACTTACCCACTCAAGGGTTATAAGCTTATCGGAAAGAACTTGAATAAGACTGTTAGGAATTTCCAGTCACTGCACCTCTCTTCAGTTTCAACTGCTCAGATATTAATTGACAGTTGATGTCGAGGTTTATTGTTCATTGAATTTTCAGTAGTTTGTGTTAATGTATAATACAGGTGTTGACACCAAACAGTGTCACTCGTTATTGTTGTCGTGTATTAACATGTCATTTGTCATCTTCAGTCCTCTTGCTGTCACTAATGTATTTCTAAACAACCGTGAAGCAACCAGCAATCAGTTGACATCCCAGTCAACCAAGCAAACAGGAAATGGAGGAAATTGATTTCCCTCAAATGTTACGCATGACATGTCAGTCCCAGAGGAAATGGAAAGAGGAAAATAAAAAGTGGTAAAACAAAATAACAGTGTAATTAAAACGCGGAGCAAGGAGCGCAGCTTTCTGTTGCCATGTGATGCGGCATGTATGAATGTTTTTGAACAGCACGAGAGGAAAGCTTCATTTGTCCGCTGGTGTTTTCATGCCTGTCAGGAACTCATTTGCCGTCATTTCAGCGATTAGTGACGAAAAATGGCAAAAACCTGTGCACACATTCAATGTGTGTGTGTGTGTGTGTGTGTGCCAGAATAAGGAAAACAAAACATCTCCCAAAGCCAATTTACGCACACATTATAAGCAGAGATAAATAATCGCGCTGAAAATAAGCCAGAGTGTGTGAAAATAATTGTCTGACATTTCTGTCCTGGTTAAAATGGCAGCAGTAAGCAGAGAGATAGTCAAGGCCAACGTGCTCGGTGATTAACAAAGGACTGTCTGTGATTTGACACTGTAATCAGCGCTGACAAAAGGGGCCGATATATCTCCTATTCATCGCGGTTCTGTATCACTCAGAGCTCATTTCTCTCCTCCAGCCTATGCCAGCTCTTCCTCACTTGCATTTTCTCTTCATTTCTTTCTTCTTGTTTGCAGCATGTCTCCAATTTCCCTCCTCGTTCTCAACTCTTCACTCGTTTTTTCCCTTTATTTAGTTTTTTTTTTTATTGCCTGCTTGGGTTAGTTTTTGCTTTCCTTTGAAATAATCTCTTTTTTTTAAGGCAATTGCCACCTCTTTAAAAAAAAAAAAAAGAAGGTTATTTTGGGTAAATGTGTCTGAGCATTACAACCAGAAAAAGGTTAAAGAAAGCAAATGAGGAGGTGAGTTTATGTAAGACATAACAAAAAAAGTATTTGGGGGTTTTATTTTATTGTTATTTTTTGCGGAACGGTCCAGCTTCTTGCCGCATAATTATTAAATAGTTGTTCTGTTTGACATTTAAGCTGGAATCACCAATAAAAAATATATCATCAAACGGAGACAATCGTAGGGATGTTAATTTCTATAATACATGTTCTATTTAGGTAATCCAATGTGCATGACATTATTTAAAAATAACACAGTAGAGCTTTTTTATGGTCATATGTTAAAAACTATACGGTCAAATAAATAAAACCAAATGCCATTAAAATTGTGATTGTCAATGAAAATGTTCAAAAAGAGCAGGTCAAAGCTGATGGTACCTATGTTGAAGTGAAGTCTTCAAAGAAGTCTTTCCAATATACTTAATGCTACAGAGATGGCCGCGTAACACACAAACAAGGAGAAGCCAGTATATTTTTCTATGCTATTTTCCATCCACCTTTCAACCTTTTGGCTGCAACAAGCTAAGAAAGGCCGAATGGAATACTCCTCCCTGGAGAGCTCCCCAGTCCATCACAGGGCACAAACAAATGCACCTACAGACTATTCCATTTATCTGAAAGTCAAGAGAGCCGCCATAAGAAGAAACTGGAGTAGTCCTCCGAAAAGTACATTAGTGGAAAAACATGCAAACTGTATGATGAAAGCCGTAGAATTAAACCCTGATCTTCTCTCAAAAGTGCCAGCTACCACAGCACATTAGTGACGCGAGGTAATTAGCACATTTTTCAATGACAGTTGAAGAACAGTAGAGGAGGGATCTATAGTCCTGGACATCTTGATCCTGGCTAAACAAGTCGTAATCTATATCTGGCATGTGGTGTTGACGGCTTCCAATAATGTGGAAAAGACTTCCTCTCAGCCCGTCTGTTTGCACTGGTGACCTGTACAGAGTGTACTCTCCTCCCGTGAAGCATGCTGGATTTGGCCCCTTGTGACCCCGAAAAGAATAAGTGGTCCAGCAAACTCAAGGGTATTTGAAGTGATATGACATTATCGAAATTGTGCCCAATATAGCTTCAAAATCTCCGTCTAAAAAATTTATTGGATTCTGTAGAGATGCAGGCTGATCTTTCTCCACACAGCCGTTACTAATTCACATAAAAATGGGTGGCTGCATGTTGAATTTTGGGGCTGAAGGTCAGTTACGCCTAGATTCCGTCAATGCTTGTTCTAAATAGAAGAGAGGTTTTTCAATTCCTTCGGTGCATATGAAAACACACATTGTAATTATTTTTCTTCAAGTATGAAAGAGCATCCTCTTTTGCATCAGATGACAGAGCATGTCTTCAATCCAAGGGCTTGGTGTTCATTTCCTGTTTTTTTTAAAAGTTCTATTTTCAAAGTCATGGCAACATTTAAAACACAATTTCTCTTCATTTCCTTTTGTTTTGGCCGCTGGAAAGTCTCTGAAGTACCAAAGGGAAAGCACTGCAAAAACAAGCAAACAAGAAATCCCAACTGAACTCAAACTGACAATGTTCCCGCTGTGATTCAAGAGGGCTAGCCTTACTCGCTATGTGGGAATTCATATTCTGATTTCACAGTCTAACATGCTGTGAATAGCAAAGTTATAGGCAATCACTCATGGTAAAAAAATTAAAAAAACTGACGTAGCGGAACAACTCGATAAAATCTGCCTCAATATCCACTTGGTTCTGTATTTGAATATTGCAATCTCATTAGTCTTATAACTAAATCTTCGTTTCCGTCACATTTGTCTTTCCTGCCCGATGCTGCATGCAGCGTCCATTCATCGTGTTTGAGCTCGTCCTGGCGGGGTTGTTTGGTGTCTGGTCTCCAGATAGGCTGCGACATAAACGGTCCTGCTGATGGCTCATTCATCAGACTCCACTTCGGACGCTCGCAGGGCAAGAGAGCAGTTTGTAATAGCTGGCTGTGTGTGTGTGTGTGTGTGTGTGTGTGTGTGTGTGTGTGTGTGTGTGTGTGTGTGTGTGTGTGTGTGTGTGTGTGTGTGTGTGTGTGTGTGTGTGTGTGTGTGTGTGTGTGTGTGTGTGTGTGTGTGTGTGTGTGTGTGTGTGTGTGTGTGTGTCTTTGAAAAACACCTTGTTCTGCTCTGATTCACACAGACCTGTTCACTGGTCTTGCCACTGCTTCTTCACACACATACAAGGAACACGCAAAGCTCTGTTGCTATCCACCTCTATAGTTTATCACTCATATTTCCCACAGCTGGGACCCCGGGGAAGTACACTCCTATTTGACTTTGCATGTGTAAATTACAACTCAGCCTTTTTCCAGTGTGTGCGCTCTTCATTGCCCGCCGTTATCAATGAAGGTAACCAGTGCATCAGGTGAATAAGTTAATGTCAACAAGCAACCTCTGACAAAGTCGCGCTGTACAGATAATCCCATTGCTGCTGCAGTGAACAAACATTGTTCATACACTGCTCAACACTCCAGTCACATACATGCTCTCTCGGAGGATAAAGTGGAAAACCGTTGCTGCCATAACAGAAACGTGACTCATCTAAATTCTACAAAATTACCGAATTATGACATTTGAGGCAATCATGCTCATACTGTGGTAATAATCATTTCATATAAATTACCGTATGCTGCAGCCTTTTTTCCACTGAAACAGCAGTAATCGGTGTGGTAGTCAGTAACTGGAAGCTTTTACACCTTGTGTTTAACACCTGGTGGTTGATGCGTGCATACCCCCCCCCAAAGAAAAAAAACCCAAAACATAACAATCAACATCAATCCTCTCAATCACAAGGCTTTATTTACACATGGATTACACCAGCAATTTCCTTGCAGTGATGATAATGTAGCAGAGCAGGTATTTTCTACAAAACACCGCGGCACCACTCTTCACACTTCATGGTGAATGGCTCCGAGTAAGAACTGCGTCAGCCAATCAAATATAACACACAAACGACTGCTGCATCTGTTCGTGTAGTGGTTGGCGTCCTCTTCACAGTGAGAGGAAACCCGGTTTGAGTCTATACTTTGGGGGCTGTTTTGTGCTAATCAATCCAAATATATGTTTTGGAAGTTAATAAGAAAAGCGAGCAATGCTGTGGTCAAGTTACTTGGAAATAGTAATTTGTTACTTCCCTGAGAAAATAATCCAGTTACTTCACCGATTACTTATTTTCAAAAGTAACTACTTCAGTTACTTTTAGTTGCTTTTCATAAACGTGATGCACAGCCTGAAAACGTTGTGAAGCAATAGACCTTTCAGCGTCGTTCCATTCGTTCAGCAGACTCCATCATATAAAACGAAATCAACTGAAACACTTGTTTTATTCATTGCAATCCTTCATGCACATTGCATCAAACTAAAAGCAACAGTCCCTCACTTGAAGCAAATTGTTAAACATTGAAACCTTTTTTTTTTTTTTGCACATTCCAACATATTTCTCATTCCGGGGCTCGTCCGGGGTTTCCTCACCAAGTTTCAGCTTTCCCGCGGCTTGCTTGCATTTGAAGGGGAATTTTTCACTGTAAATAACAGTTTTCTTCCCACACAGTGTGCGCTAATGTTTTTGTCACGTTTTACTGAGTCAACTCAAAGTAACGTCTGTACTTTTGAGCTTTGAACGCCATAGGACCTGCTCTCTCCTGTGCTCCATGTTGTCTCCTGTTGATCACGACGCTGTTGTTTACACTGACGTCCTGCGGCTGATATGTCATTGTTAGTGACAGTCTCACAAAAAAGTAATCAGATTACAGAAACACATTATTTCTAATATGTTACTGCCCATTATTGGTTGGATGTATGGGAGAACCTGCAGCAGAAGGTTGTACATTTTCTGTATCCTGAATGAATGGTGCGTTTCATGGAGAAGTTAAACATGCAAAAAGAATTACCATCAGTGTAGCTTCTCCACTTCTAAAAACAAACGTAAAAGACCTCCAAAAACAGTTTACTCAACCAATTTTAATCCAAACCTCAGCGGCCTATCAGAAATGCCTCCAGCATATCAAATACATGATTGTGCTGCTGTTCTTTGACAAATGTTGCTCGTTGCTGCACTTTTTGTGTGGACGCCAACTAATTTGTTCTTCTGATATAAATGCTCTCCCAGTTTATTGTCTGCGAGAGGCAATAAAAACCCGCTGGTAACCAGGAAATGTTGATATGTCCCTGCTCTCTTGTCGTCCCATTATTTTCATTGCATTTCCAGTGTTATGCAGCATGTACATATTGGATATTGCATTTAGAGATTTTGATTTGTAAAATTATAAAAGAAATGATTGCACAAATGTTTTGTCCAACATAGATACAGTTGTGTTTAATGTAGTCAAGTTGGTGTGTCTTGAGCTTTGACAGGCCCCGTGCACTTCAACTGAGAGTTAAACATATGAGCCACAGATTTGTTCTATGTGAAGCAGCCATCAACAGCTGAGATGTAATGATCTGATGTTTCGTCTGTCACCCCTCAAGGTAAGCTGTGTGTGTGTGTGTGTGTGTGTGTGTGTGTGTGTGTGTGTGTGTGTGTGTGTGTGTGTGTGTGTGTGTGTGTGTGTGTGTGTGTGTGTGTGTGTGTGTGTGTGTGTGTGTGTGTGTGTGTGTGTGTGTGTGTGTGTGTGTGTGTGTTGACCGTCACATGCCACACTTTCTATCCCTCACCTCCTCCTCTCTCCTCCCTCTCCTCCATCTGTCGCCTCCTGACAAACACATGGTGTCTTGTTTGGTCGACTCAGCACGGCCCCCGGCTCGGTGCCCTGCATGTACACACACAGGCGCACACGCACGATCATCTCTCATACTTTGTTGTGTAGGATCATAAGAATGAGGCAACGGGTGTAGAGGTGTGCGTTTCCATGCACAGTGATTCACAAGCAGGTCAAGTCAAAAAGTGTGACTGCTTCCCTCCATAATGATATTTTAAACTGCAGCTCACCGACTCTGCACTGTTTGTAGGTTCATCCTATGTGCCCTGAGATTGTGCCAAATTATTACCTTAATCTGGAGAGACGTGTGGAGAGGAAACAGCAGAATGGTGGGAGATGAGAGGGACAGAGAGCAGCTAAGACTAACGAGAGGAGCAAACTGGCATAAAGGTGTGTAGAAAACAGTCTCGAGTAGAGGCACTGAGGAAAAATAAAGTGGTTTTACAGTCAGTCATCTGAATGCACGAGGACAGGATAAACAGCTTCACTATGAATGTAAAATTTAAGTACATCCTTGAATTTGTTATGGAACAATCAGATCACTTTGTGAGTCATTTTCTGTATTATTTTGACATGTGTTACCGTTAGTAACTCAAAGCTATATCTTTGATTCTTCTATATCAAAGTGACACTAAGTAACAGCTTCCAACTGCAGACAATGTCTTGAAATTTTGATGTCAGGTGTAAGAAAGTGATGCCTCTGTACTTGTTAATGCACTTCAGTTATTTGGAAAAGTGTTTTCCCTTTGAGCCTCAAATGCATTGGTTTAAACTTTGTAATGATGGGAGAATCTTTCATTGAAAACAAAAAAGCAAAAACATCTGTTATCATTATCAATCATGCTCTCTTTATGTAGCATCTGTTTGTACAGGTTAGTGCAGTTCAAAGTGTTTCTCAAAACAAGTGAAGTTAGTGAGGCAATAAAAGCTGCATCACTACAACTGTAGTCTACTGCACTTTTCTACTGTTCAGTGAATATTGAGCATGTTTGATATTATGTTTACTCAGATTTACAATGTTTTGCTGCGCTCTTATAAGCTCTTTCTCACCCCTGTGTTGTCAGATTAAGGCAACAGAAACACGTTGCCAATTTCAGGTCAAACAAAGTGATGTTAGTTAAAGTTCAATGGAAAAAAAAAAATCTAATTACAGCAAGTTCTTTGCTGTTTCAAATCCGTGTTTCGTGTTTCAAAGCCTTGTGTTTGTGTGATTAATTATTTGTACTGGATCCTTGACAGACGAGTGACCTCTCCTGTGTTGAATGAAATAGATTGCAGCTCTTTGGATGCTAATTTTGGATGGATGGATGTATGAATGGTTGGATAAATAGAGCTCGCTGTCTGTGAGTATGTATAGAATTTTTTATTTTTTTTTATGTTAACATGCATTGCAAAGGCATAAATCACTTACACCCACACATATTCTGGCATTGCATCATACCACGATGTCTCATACATGCCGTACGGTGTGCTTGTTTGGTACGTTGATGCGTTTGTGGGAGAATATAGTCCTCATGCTCAAGTTTGTTGGTCATGACTTTTATGTTGTGTGGCACATTGAAACAACGGCATTATTTTAACTTAAATGATACTTGAAACAAGCTGTACATGTGTCCACCTCTGCATGAAGACTCCGATTACGAGCCTGTCACTGTCCTGCTTTTAAGGGGAATAACTATTTCACCGAGAATCCTTGACAGAGAAAGAGGGAAAAACAAGACCTTGTGCTTGGTCTGATTGAATTTCACATGGCAGGTTCTATCAATATGTCATTTCACACCTGACTATAACGCGCACAATGTTTTTATTACTTGTCACATGATGAATTTGTGTGATGGGATGTTCAAGCCATTAACACTGAGGATCACAGGAGGCTTTGTGCTCTGAAAGAGCATAGAGGAGGAAAAAGAAAACCCTCAATAAAACCTCATGAAGGAAAAGTTCAAGACAAAACACAAAGAATTTAAACTGAGGCAAACCTCCCATTCCAGTTCTTGAAAAGTAGGGTAATCTAAAAGACAAAACACAAAGAATTTAAACTGAGACAAACCTCCCATTCCAGTTCTTGAAAAGCAGGGTAATCTAAAATGGCTCTTTGTTGGAGGAACACAACAAAGTCATTCATTCAAGCTCACGAGTGAAATATGATCATTGATGGAATTCAAGACTCTCGGCTTCTTTTAGTCAGAGGCAAATGTTGGTTTTTATGAGAAAGCTTAACATTCCAGCATAATCCAGCTCAGGTTTGTTTTTTTCCGCTGCAGACAATAATGTAAAATTAACTCGAGTACTTTAGTCACTTGTGGTACTCCACTTACACTCTTGAAATGATCCTCTAGTGCTGTCGACAGCAGCTCCAAGCTCACTGTGTATTTAATCCAGTGTTTTGTTTCCCACTTTGAAATGCATTCATCTTCTATTGCTGCCACTTTTATTTGTGTGTCCCATTCAACTTTGAGTTTCTCATGTCATTTAACCTGATATACACCACTGTATGTGCACTCGTGATTGTTTGTGTTGCTTCGTGGGTGTAACTATGTTGTTTTATGTGTAGATAACTCCTATAGCAATAGGAGCAATATCCCTGCCCCGGTGGAGCAATAACTCAATGCTGCTCTGCTCTCCTGAGAAGAAAAAACTGCATGAGGCGGTGAACTTATCTTAAAGTAATAATCCACCATCCTCTGCCGTTTGTTTGGCTGCTCTGTGGCTGATATGGTACAACAGTGATTCATGAAGCTCTTACATTTAAAAACAGCTGTCAAGCTGGTCTAGAAACATACTTTATCACATAGCTGATGATTCATTTTGCGCTGCCTGCAGAGGAAATGGGTCGTTTGCATGAGAGGCTGCAGCTGGCAGACAAATAAGAGCGCCACCCAGAGACACTCAGATTTTATTAACAGAAACCCAAGACAGAAAAAACAAAACAAAACTGTTTAACTAGACAGAGGAAGACTGAAAGGGGGAAAAAGGATTTGTGTGACATTGTAAAGCAACATTGCTTGTCTTATTTCTTTTGTCTAATTGAGTAAAGAGCATGTAAATCTGGTTTGAACAAAAAAAATCAAGAAAAACGATCAAATAACACAAAACAGAAGAACCATGAACCAGGACCATAATCAAATTTGTGTTTGGTAGATTCTTTTCTTTAACAAGGCTTATTGACAAGAAATTCTACCTTTGCAAAGGCTGATTATTCCCATGTGAAAAAAAATCACATTTGTGAGGAACATGCATTTGTGGGATGAGTAGAAGAGCTTAGCTTGTCGGGGTGTGTGTCATTTTTTTCAGTGCAGTAGTTAGTAAAGCCTTCACCACATCTTCTCTGCACATTTACCATATAATACAAATGAGACAGACAAAATCTGGACTCATCTTTAAACAAGCGGGCCTCTACATGTTTATTTACAAGTGCATATGAAATCAACACCAGCGGGACACTAAGTGACGAGGGTAGCACGGCCCATGCTCATACTTGTAGGTGGGGACGATCAGCAGCTCAAAACAAGCTCACGAGCAAGTGCAAAAGAGAAGCTTTTTGGCTTCGGCAAAGAATATTTGGCAAATATTTCATCTACACAACCCACATACACAGTTCTGCTGCTCTTCCAAACACAAACTTCTTGTTGTTGTTTTTTTGTTTGCCAAGTTGCACAATGAGACTATGGAAAATATGTTAGTCCTTTTTTCATTTATTTTCCCAGTTCATGTGGGACTTGACCCTTCCATACCTGCTGGGGCTGAAGGCCGTCACAGTGGGCATTGCTGAAAGGAGAGGGCGCATTTTCGAGTGGTCGCCAATCCAGTACAGACTGAAAACAGAGAAACGTCATCCCCAGGACAGTCTAAGACCAATTCATGGTCCTTAATTTACCTAACGTAGATATATTTGCCTTGTTAAAGAGAGATGGATTGATAGATGCATGCAGTTATTGGTCTCTAGGAAGAAGGAAGAGGGTTAATCCATCACACTGCCACTTCACTTGTGCTGCATTGAGACTTCAGTTGAACTCCATTTGAACTGCACCAGGGTTTGTTTCAATCTCAGCAAAGCTGACCAGTCTGTGAATAAATGTGAAAGCATTTATACACCTCTTTTTATAAAATGTCACTCGATGACATTTTTGTTCTATATCATTATCAAAGAATCAAATAATTGAAGTGAATTGAAAATATCAGTATAATAAATGTTCAGTAATTAATTTCTTTGTGACTTTTATCTTTATTTTATTTGATGTCACATATAATCCCCATTTTATTACTGCATTGTTCTATTATAGATAGCATTTACATCATAAGCCTTCATAATTTTTTTTAACAGCCCCTTTTGGTAAATCTGTCCCTTTATAGCACTTGGTATATAATAATGAGTCCCGACACTTGAGTTGCTATTTTTAGTCAAATCAAAAATTTCAAGAGGCAGACACCACAAACTCAGGTGAGTGGAAGATTACATGTGTGTGAAACCAAAAGAGGAACCTTCTAATTATATAAATGAAGTGGTTGACACATCTTTCGCCTTTGGATTATGTGCTGCCATTAATGCAGTCACATATGTGTCTTTGCACTTGTGGTTATTTATGTATGCATGAAAGTATGTTAATAGAAAATGAGTGTAGATCCAAATACTGAATCATGGAAAGGATTACCATGCCAAGAGAAGAGATTAAAAAAAAAGTGATATGAAGTGGGATGGATGAGGCACTTATACTCCAAACTGATGGTGGTAATCTCTCACAGAACACTATTTATCTAAATATAACATTATCTTAGAAAGACCTTTGATTGTAGTGATTTAAACATTCAAAGGGTAGATATTTCTATCAAACATCTCATTGAACATTACTTCTGCAAAAGAGTATAAATACAAATCTATAGTAGGTTTTCAAGGCCTGTGAAAGTCCAAAGGGGAGGGAACATTTGGTTTCATAGTACGTAACACTGATGATGAACTGTGAGATGGGCCAGAGGAAGAGGAGTGGGGCTGTTATAAAAGAGAGTGGAGCTCTGAAGTGGCAACACAATGACAAGAGCCAACACAACAGACAGCTTCTCTGCTTGACACTACGCACTCACCAGACTCAGCTAAAGGTACACCTTGTGAAATCCATATTTGGACCTCCTCTTACCTTCATTTTTTATGATATAGCTCCAACGCTGTGCTGCAATAAATTATCTGGTGTGGTTATCGTGAAGCCCAGTGAGCACAAACGTAAATAATGAATTTCTTGTTAATTCACAAATGAAGCCTCTTAAACATCAAACAATAAATTAGAAACTGAAGGACAGACGCATATTTGTATCAAGCAGTCCCAAAATAAAACCGAACGATACACGCAGACGGGATCATCCATTAGCCTTCGCCGCTGATCTTTCAGAGGGCTACAGAGGAAGTCAGTCCTACAAGCAGGCATTTAAGCATGGATGGAAGTGTATATGCAAGCTCTTCAAAGACTCAACCTTAAGACTTGCTTGATGACAAATAAGTGCTACAGGCTGCTGAAACCCTTACCTCCACCAAAGGGAAATTTACTTCCTCTTCGTATTTACCATTAAAGTGCACCTGATACTTGTCCTATGATTTCTTCCTAAATTCTACCTTACAATTTTAATAATGTTCATATTTGTAGGAAGTCATCCCTGAAGCTTAATTTAAATACACCTTAAACTAATACTGTCACCTAAAAGTTAACATTTTCTCCCTGTTCATCTGTGAGTTTATGCTGGAACTGTGTCACTATGTCTGCATGGCATTGATGTTGTATTTACATTTAATTTTGTACACACGTACACAAAAAAGTGACAATGAGTGTGTATTGTTGATCTATAGCAATGAAGATCATTGTGAGGGCCAAAAAATGCCAGTTTTTTGGCCAAGTTTTGGCCAAGCACTTGATATTTTTATTTTAAATGACTTCGATACTTGAGTGATGCAGCACTCAAAGAGTAATTGCTATTAATAGCGTGCCTCTGGTGGCCTGTGACTGGTCTGTAAGCATCTGATGATTTATGAGGTGGATGTTGCTTTGGCGGTGAAGGATGATGGTTCAAACTCTGTTTGATTATCGACCACTGGAGTGTATATCGACCATTACATTTGAATGACAATCATTTACCACTGAAAGTGATACATGAAAAAGTGTTTTTATCTTTTCCTGAATGTCTGAAAAGCCACAGGTTAGCACGAGACTCATCAACACAACTGGTTCAAGCAAATGCCTTAATAATTCACCTTGATATGCAAGTCTCAGCAAGTTGTCATCGGCAGAAAAGAGACATGGATTATTACACCATGTTTACGATGATAACATGACAGAAGGAGCCAGTTTTAATAAACATGTCAATTACACAAAACAATAAAGCCATTTATGTTGATGCTTTGCAACTCGCAGGCCCATTAGAGAGTAATCAGAGCAGCTTAAAAAGCCCTAACAACTGTGTGCAAATGCTCAGCACGTACAGCTTCGCTTCCTGAAAAGCTCTGACAGTCAATTTGCTTTTGTTTTGTTATATAATCAAAGTCTCCACTACATGATGCAAAGCTGTTAAACACATGTGAGCGCCACATGCGCTGTATATAAGGTCGTGACCCACTGAGAGTGAGAGGGAGGGAGTGTTGACATTTCTTTGTGCTTAAAGGATTGCTGTTTAATTTATAAGACAACATGATATTTCAGGGTTAATCTCATATTTATGACCTATTTGTCATTTGCTTTTGAACTTTGTGTTTTTCCATGAATACCAGACACATCTTCTGAGCTGAACCACCGACATGATCACTGATATTGACGAGACAAGGGTCTACAGATGGATTAGTCTCCAAAGACATGCGAGTGTCTAGTCGAGTTCTTATTGGGGTTTACACCAAAATGTATTGGAAAAAAACAACTAGGCATGGATTAGTGTAGAAAGTGGGTGCATTTGTGGACGACTCACAAAATGTCACTTGTTGCACTAAAGTAAATGGTCAGAGGCCACATCACCAATCGGGGACGTAGTTTATTCTTAATGGTTTTAGAGTGTTTTTGAATTTTGCTTCTCAGCTGGACCAATCCTGAAAAGACATACAGAAAAACATGACATGAGAGCGAGTTTGATCGGCTACAATCAAATGCTTATACATGGTTATGTGCAACTTAATGAAAACATCAAATTAATTTATCACTTACCACTTTAAGAAATAGTGGAATCACTAACTAGCTACCAAACTCAAAATACTGAGTCTCTTGAAAAGGTAACTTGTACATTGACCGTTTTAATTAGAATGTATTTATAATATGCACATAGCTGTATTATTGCAGTGATGCTGTGACTGTGGTCATAGTACTCTTTTGGGTCTCTTAAATGTCTGATTCAGTTATTAGTGGATGCTGAATTTGAATCAGGAAGGTCAAAGTTAAATAGTGCTGCACACAGTTATTTTTGTCAATGTCAGTAAAACAGCCATCATTAATGTCCGTATTTTTCAGCTGCAAGTGCTCCATTAATCATAGAAAACATCTAGAAAGCATCAAACCCTTTCATTAATTGATTCCAATGAGATGAGGCAGCAACAGAACAGTATACAGGAAACATTGTGGCCATTGTATCTGCTAATATCCACAAGCTAATCCTACTTCCAATTGGACATCCTTCCTGATGCTGTTATGAAGAGCGAGGTAATTCTGGGTTGATGAGACATTGCTCTCCTGGTAAAGTAGTTGAGATCAAAGTTTATGCTAGTGCTAACAGATACAAATAGGCACAGATTGTAATTGCATTAACACATTTCTTATAGTAATCAGCAGCGCATTAGTGGCAGAGGTAGTTGTGTTCCAGTACAGTCAGAATATGCCATTTTGAAAGTAAAACAATGTATTCAAGGCTGTTACCCATATTTCATGTGGTGTTCTCTTCAGTGTTCAGATGAGGATGTTCCCCAGTGTGCCTGAGCACCATTTCAAATTGAAGCACATATCCGTGAACCTCCGGTCCAGTTCACACAATTTATTCATTGCAATATTGGGACGTGGTTATGAATGATAGCATATAGATATATGCTTGTTGTTTTTAGACATGGAACAAGCAGTCTATTTGTTGTTGCAGTCTCCTCTGAGCTGTATGGTAACAAGCGGCAGTCCGCATAAGGCTGCCTCTCACAGTTAATGTCTGCTCTCACAACTCAAGGCCGTCGGGGGGGGGGGGGGGGACGATGTTGTGTGGAAGTGTCTCTGTACGTTGTAATTTTCTGTGTGGGTGAAATAAAACACCGGGTAGGTCCACACCTCATCTCTGCCTCAATCCCCTGGATTTATCCAGCCGCCGCCAGCCATCCTAGCACTTCATGTGTATGTGTGTTTGGAGGGGGGGGCAATTACTCTGCAGCAGTTTTGAAGGTCACTTTCTTCAGCAGTGTTGTAGTTGGGTCAAGTATTCTGTTTCTTGGCTTTGTGAGCATGTGAAGGGACATAATATGGGACATGTCATAGTGTATTGTAATTTACTATAAAAGACATTCCAGAGTATCTAATCTATGCAGGAGTGTGTAAGTGTGTGTCCGTTAATAGTATGAGCTGCAAAGAGAGATGACGCTGGTGGTATGGCATCTGTTTCCGAGACACTTGAGGACCTGTGAAGTGAAAGGAAATGCTGCTCAGTACCAATAAGGCATGCACTGATTATGTGTGCATGGGTGTTTGCACTTGACATAAATCGAGTTGTGGAACTCAGAAAAAAACTTGTCAGGAACACAAATTAATCCAACATTCAATTTCACAAGTAATTGTCAACCATAATTGAAAGTCAATGCCTTAAAGTCCTCACAGTTTTATTTTACATGAAAGTAGATGCAATTTTATGTAGAAATAAAATTCACTGAGGGATCTCACACACACACACACACACACACACACACACACACACACACACACACACACACACACACACACACACACACACACACACACACACACACACACACACACACACACACACACACACAAAGATATTGATTCAAACTGACGGATTAAATGTGTAACTACAGTATGTACACACATCCTCCTCCTCCTTGATCTGAGTTTTTCCTCCATCATCAACAATTTAGCATCAGGATTTGTCAAATAATGATCAGAATCTGGTTTAGCCTGCAGATATCTGCAAAACAGATGTCCAGGCCATGATTGTTTCCTCTGTTCACCACTTGCTGTGAAGGTCCAGATGGTAATTTTCTCATTACAAACAAGCAGCTAAGATACCAAAATAATCTAAATCACTTTTAGGCTGAGAAAGGTTTCAACATGACATTTCAGCCCTGCTTGTCTTTACGATCTACTCTCCCCTCGTCCTCACACAAAGAGAACGCTTACATTTCCTTACTGCTTCAACTATCAACTGATCACAAAGAAAGAAAAAAAAGACGTTATGTTTTCAATCATTGTTTTATTGATATGCAGGATCCCAATCAAAATAAGCAAGGTGACTGAAGAAACGGGCAATTTAACAAATTGTTGGAATTGATGAGTTTCACCTGGAAACATCAGAAAATGCTCCATCTGACTGTGTACGTGTTTTCCAATGTTACATGAGGTATAACTACCATGTCTTCTCTGACTGTTTACTTGGCTGGTCCTCAGTGTGTCACACAAGAACAATGTCACACCTGTTTGTGAGCATGGGAGGAGCTGAAACTGTGTTTTTGCATTTGAAAGTGAATAGATACAGGTGTCCAATTTCAGGTGTCCATGACGCACATTAACACCCTAGTGAAATGTTTATGCACACACATGTGAGTGTACATACATACATGCGCGTGTGTGTGTGTGTGAGTGTGTGTAACACTCGGCCTCTGGGGGATGTTTGACAGAACAAGTTAGCTGTGAGCTTATTCATCCGTCTCTTCCCTCTCAAGCAGGGAAAATCCTCAGGTGGCTGTAAGTGAAGGAGCCACGATCACACAGTGTGTCAATCAAACATCCCACACTATGATTTTTAAAAGTAAATTCCAATAAGGATAATAACTGTATGTCTATCCTTTTTTTTTTTTTTACTTGAATAGTTGTCAAGGGGATACAGCCTTGGGGGTCCTTTGGGCAGATTCGCTGGCAGCTGTCTGGTTGCTATGGCACTGAACTCACACACAGGAAAAGCAATGTGTGAGGAGAGAGAAAGAAAAGGCCTTCTGTTCTGATTATTGTATTTGTAGCCGCTGTTTTCTCAGCTTAATCTGTTATGCTGTCAAGCAATTACAGAAGCAGCTCATCTCCTCAAATGCCTTTGTACCTCATCTTGAATGATCCATCGCTCTAATCGTCCTTTGTATGAGGAGTCTGTGAAGAGTCTATTTTAGTTAGCAACATTCACCTTTTTTATTATCGCCACTCTCACCTAGACAAACTGCACAGGATGCGCAATATGAATCACCACTTTTTTTTTCTTTCCCCCTGCTACATCAGGCTTTCGTGTTGCTCGTATTCTGTAGTTTTATGTCTATGTCCTTGTGGGCCTGCCCAGTTTTAGCTATGCTGCTACGTGATCATCTGATAATGCACCTCCCTGTTTTTACACATTTATACGAACGTGTCTTGGAGAATATGTTTCAGTTCAAAGAGAATATTTGGGATAAAGTCTATAAACATGAAGTCAGTGTGGGTTGGTCATTATATACAGCCCTGCAACTGCTGCATTGTGTTCTGCAGAAACATAGCGGACATTTACTTAATAGGAATAGTTGAAAGTAAAAATTTAAAAAAATTGCATGCTTAATGACATGTTTCTGTTCCCCCCCCCCCCCCCCCCCCCCCCCGCCCCCCCCGCCCCCCCCCCCCACACACACACACATAATTGCACCCCGGTTATAAGTGATGAGCAAAAACAACTTTATTTTTAAGTCTATATCTGTGTTAATCTTTGATAATATTGATGGAAAATAATAAATGAGATTTTGTGACAAATTGATATTGGGTTCAAACACAGTCGCAGCTTTACTACAAATCCTGGATCATCCTCTAAAAATATCATCATGATGTACTGAGAAGAGTCCAGCTCTGAAAAACTGACTAACAACTTATTCTCTTGTAGCATCATTGGAAATCTGTTCCTGTGAAACGATTTCACTAAATAAACCTGTTTGAAACTCAAAAAAAAAATTGTTGTCCACCACAGTAAAATTAACCTTTGGAAAAAAATATGAGAAGATGCTTCAACAATTAAACGTAATTGCAATTATGTTTGTATATTAATAATGTTTACACCAGGAGAGCTGTAGAAAGTTGCGGGGGGACCGGGATAGCTGGGTTTCTCTGATCTCCATACTGACGATCCTCAGCACGGCGAAGCGATGACAGTAAAGGGTGGAGGTGGGAGTGTGAGCGCACAGGGCTGCAGGAGAGCAAAACGGTGTTAGAAAGGTGACATTTATAGATGACACCACAAATGTGTCATGGATGTAACTGTAACAAGATGATTGGCAGTCTGCAGAAGCTCAAAAGAGAGCAAAATTGCAGCATGCTAATGATCTGAAGGACCCTGCTAACAGTCTTATAGATGACAATCAAAATGTAACGGGGACAAACAAATTGGTTTCATGGGCCTTGTTCCCTAATGGGATTCAACCTGCAAAACTCCAAATACCATGTCTCCTTCTTTAACCTATGTGCCACCGAGAAACTTGATACTAGATATGAAGAATGGATAAGTAATGCAGTCCGTCTCATGTCCTGACACCTTCATAAACTAATGGTTTGAGTCATCAATTAAGTTGAGGTTTAGTTTGTATTTGTTTTTTGTTTGTTTTTCCCAGACCAGTATTTGAATATCTCTAATATGCTGACCACACAGCCAATGTTATCACTAAGATTCAGGCTTTTGAATTTAATTAAATCAAAAGGAAATGCTACTTTTTAGATGCCAAATACACTGCATTTGGTTACTTTTTTTATTTTATTTTTTTAATAAGTTGGTGAGAAGTTGATTAAAGAAGTGAGCTGATATTTTCTTAAATATCACTTTATTTGTCTTTCTGCCTCGTTATTATGGTTTGGGATCTTTGTAGAATGATTTAGTGACATACATCTGTTGATCCATTCAAAGAAATAACTGTCTGTGCAAGTAAGAGAAAAGAAAATCGAGTAATAAAACATTGTTTAATTTGTGACTGCATGAATTAGATTCTCAGCAGGACTTGTGTTAATGTGTTCTTTCAGAAAATAATTAGCAAATTTTATAAATGTCTTTTTTTATTACATTTCTGAATATAATGAAAACCCATTACAATTATGCAATAAGCTATAATGGGTAACCACAAGTTGGTATGACAGTAAAGGGCTATTATAAAAGGACCTGCAAACCTGAGGATGGGATGCATTACCCAGAAGGCATTATATCCTTTTTATCCTCCTGATGAACTGCAAATTGCTTATAGAGAAATGACCAGAGTTGCCAAACTATTATTCAACGTGAATTGCAAACAAGTGGAGAACAAAATGGAGTGGGACGTGTGCCACTGCCAGTTTAATCCGACTATTAAAAAAAAAAAAGAAATGGATAAAATGAATAATGAAAACTGGAAATCATGCGGATACTCGCTCGTCCATTCATTTACTCAATCTCTCGCAGTCAATCAGTTGATGAGAGGAAGAACAACAGGTGGTCAGCTCTTCAGATCAATATATTCTGGGAAGACGACTGCCTCGGCTCTGTTTACTGAAGTGAGACAACTAAAAAGGAAACGGGCTGTGACTGAAGCCGGAGAGATGCACCAGCACACCAGAATGGATATTCGTTCGAACAATGAGAGGAATGCAAACTGTTTAGTAGTGGAACAAAGAGGACTTGGGATATGTCAGAGTAAAGAATAAGAAGTAAAGAACAAGAAATAAAGCACAATATATATGTAGTGTGCATTTCTATTTTAGAATGATGCATTTGTGTGTGGTTTTATTTGGTTTTGATGCCCTTGGCAACAGCACACCGTGCAATAAATTGATAAGACTGCTTGAATTGAGATTCCACGCAGAGAGAGATAATATGTTTGCATGTGTGTTACAGTGTTTTTATGGGCAGGTTGTTGGTGAGCAAGCTTGTGCCTGGAAATGAAATCATGAAATCAAGCGTAGATGGAACAAGGTCGGGGATATTAATACAGAATTATTAACAAGGTAGAAACAAGGACAAGGGAGGAGGAGAGTGCAGGGGGCGGGGGTGTGGGGGGGGTGTCATACAGTAGGGGAGGAGCGGGAGGAGGCGGAGTCCTCACACTCTCTAGCCTGTCAGACGGAGGCGGGCGGGGTTTGGTTGACAGGAAGGAGGGAGCAGAGCAGCAGCAGACACAGAAGGAGAAGAAGCAGAGCACGTTGGAGAAGGAGGGAGAGGTGGGACGGTAGAGGTAGGCAGAGAGATGCAGTGCCACAGCAAGCCTTTCTGCCAGGCAGCAGCTCCGCATCCTCTCGTCAGGGACAAGCTTGTGTTTTGGAGCTGTGATGCACAGATTCGCTGCAGGAGCTGGCAATGCAGATAAGCGTTCACCTTGAGCTGGAGTCCAACTGTGCCACTCTGGGACCCCTGGGATTACAACAAACACTCGTTGATCCTGCAAGCAAGAACGAGTGAGATTTATTTTGATCATCCAAAACACAAAGGTGTTCAGGGTGTTTGACTCTTCGATTTCTGGTTCAGACTTAGTCTGACAAGAGACTGCCAATCTAGAGGGCACAATTTCAAAGAGGTTTTAATATTTTCCACCAAAACCCACACTGGAACCTCGCAAATCCCCGTCCAGGCAGGTCCTGCAGCCAGGGAGCCCTGGAGCCGGTCTGACCTTGGATCGGCTGTCACCTGAACCCCTCCTGCCCCCGGCAGAAGCGTCAGGAATGTCTCAGACATCGGGACGGTTCCACAACAAAAAGGCTGGTATTCGGGCGGCCGTCATCCTGATCGGACTCCTACACAAGTCTCGCAAAGCTAAGGAGAAGGAGCGGGAGAAAGAGGAGAGCGAAGGGTGGGTGAAGTTTGTGCCGCTGCGCTGCTTGACGAGGGAGGCATACTGGGTAGATGGTGCTCAGGATGAGCAGACAGTCTGCAGTGCGGTGCCGAGCTGGGTTTGTGAAGAAAACTTTACTAGCTTGTAATGTCTTTGTTATTCCTGTGGCATTGGGGGCACTTTGAGCTCTTTATGGTTCAGTGAGTTTGCCTCTGCAGTTTTACTAGAGGTCCATTTTATTAGAGTGTGCTTGTCTGTGTGTGTCTTGTTGACCGTACTTGTGTGTGTATCTGGGTCAGTGGAAATGATGGACGGGAAAGAAGGAGAAAGGTATTGAGGAGTGGAGGTGAATGGAGGTGTCCTCTGAGTGCTTTTGAAGAGCCAATAAGAGGTGCCGAGAGAACGAACGAAACAAAGAACCAGGTGTGGAAGGAGAAAGAATTTAACATGGGAAAAAAATGGATGTTCACTCCGTCTTCTCTTTCTAGCTTTATATGAAGTGGCTTTTTTACTGCACATGACATCATTATTGCACACATGTTAATCTCTCTGTTTGGACTTTTGTTCATTGTCATATCTGGCAACACATTTGTTTTCTGGTGAATATGTGAGTGCAACGTAACATAAGCGGCAAGAAAGAGCAGATTTGCAGTCACATCTGAAGCTGAGGGGAATTACATGACCCCTCAGTCACATTCACATAATGCAAGCACATTGTAGCATTGTGCGGATAGAACAGGGCTCATACTTTAATACCTGTTATCTTCTACAACTGCTGCTTCACCTGAACCAGATCATCTCACTGCCAAAACAACCCAGAGTGGTCAATAAGACTCCTGGGAATATTACACCTGTGTGTGATGTTGGCAGAGTTCAAACCCCCCCCCCCCCCCCCCCCCCCCCCCCCCCCCCCAACTAACAGACACACCACTCTTACCTGTGTTTTCATACCATCAAGGAATTTTTCACTAACTTGTATGTATTTTCTGTTGGCTTCCTGTACACTCACCACACACACACACACACACCTGTGTGTGCGTGCAGGCGTGTGTGCGTGCAGGCGTGTGTGCGTGCGTGTGCCTCTAAAAGCACTTTGAAACTTTGTTCTAATAGCGTGGCCCAAAATAGGCTGCTTCAAAATAGGCTGTAATTCATTTTGCAAATGCTGATAAGTTTACGTGACCTCTACGTCGGTTTGTGTGTGTAATCTAGTTTCAGATGGTTTAAAATTAACCCCAGGAGATGTGGCTTGATCAGCAAACATGCAAATTGAGTGTCATAAATTGCTCTCCACTCTGTTTCCCCTGAAAGCAAAATGTCTATTGTCGGGTTATGAATATGAACAGGAAATGTTGCCCACTGAAATCAATAACGGCCTTAAAACCATGTGACCTCAATTATCTTCAGTGTTTAAGAAGCGTAATCTTCATTATTTAAGTTGATATGGCTTCAATTGCACATATTCTCAAAGAAACACCCCGGTGTTTTCCCAGCATATCATAAGTGGTTTGCATTGAGCGAAACATACTTCGCTGCAACAAGGTGGACGAATGTAATTGCAACTGCTGCAAGGTCACAGAGGCCTCAATAGATCATTTCTAACCTCAAGATAAATGCAGTCATGTCTCGAAGCTATAACACTCCTTCGGAGTGTTTTAATATTGCCCAGATGAAAAAATATAATTTGTTTATTTTTGTGGATGTCTTGATTTTGTGCATTCATAATTCCCTTTGTCAAATGACAAAAGTACAATCTTGCAGAAAGCATTAACACTATTAAACACTGCGACAGCATTGTGGCACTGCTGTATCTGCTGTCTGTGTGGCTCCTGTACCGTCTAATCATTCTGGCACAATTGTTGACAATTTTGAGGTGTTGTTTTCCGAGTGATGGATATTGTGTGCATGATTGTTTTCTTTCAGACCTTTAATGCTGCTTTCAACCGTAGACCATACTTTGTGAAAGGATGTTTTATGTTCCTAAAGCAGAGTCACTCTGTAAATACATGGAAAAGTATGACAGACTGATTGGTGTTATTAGAATCGAGCATTCTTAACAACATAATGATAGGCAAAGATGTATAGACTCCAGGAAAAAAAAGCATTTCAGTGGGTTTGAGGGAACCTGACTTTGCAGAAATGAATTTAAAAATGTGATTTCCTCCCTTTGTTCCCAGTTTTCTGGCTCGCTTTAATGGATGGAACTTACACGAAAATGCAACTTGTATGTGTTCCTTCATCTTTATCTCAACTGATAGAGCCATACTCTGCATTTGCCCTCCATTAAGTCGAACAGTCTGGGATTTGCAGCTCGTATGTGGATGTTTGGATTACTGTTTGTGCATTAAAGTCATCCATTGCTCATTTATCTTCAGCTGCAGACTTGTTTTGTTTGCTTGTGTCTTTGAGTGTACCGTGCTTTTTATATTTATCATGACAGTGTGTGGTGTGTAGAGACGCTAACACTTGTTAAAGTGCTTATGGTTTGCCTGTCAGTTCAATGTTGTGTGATGCCACTGGTCTGTGCGGTGTGTGTGTGTGTGTGTGTGTGTGTGTGTGTGTGTGTGTGTGTGTGTGTGTGTGTGTGTGTGTGTGTGTGTGTGTGTGTGTGTGTGTGTGTGTGTGTGTGTGTGTGTGTGTGTGTGTGTGTGTGTGTGTGTGTGTGTGTGTGTGAGTGACAGACCCATTTATAAGTGTTTTGTAGACCTAATCCGTAATCACAGCATGGGTTTTTCTGTTTACACTCTGTGTTTTGGCCATCCCAGATGCTCTGATCCAAGATCCCTCTTGATATTTTGAGTAGAAATGAAGCATACTATGAATTAATTTAGTGAGAAAATGAGACCATCTGTGCCCCTTATTTTACAACTAGATTATCGATTTACTTTTTTAACATTTAAAATTGGGTATTCTTGTGGAAAAGGTGAAAGAGGTCCTGCGTTGTGAAAGCAAAACCTCATATGAATGCAGTTAAACTGAGAGATTCCCACTGGGAAAGTGGAAGGCTTGGAAATGCTCCCAGAGGCAGTTTTAATATCACTCGTCAGATTTAATAAACGTTAACAAATGTATGACCTCTGTACACAAGTGATTGTTATAATATTGTTCTTTGCAACCATTATAACTACAATTTTGTACAATCTTTACAAAAGATCCATAACGGTAGACTCCTCCACTTATATTGGTATTATCATTTGCAGTAAAATTAATTGGGCATTCCATTTTAAGAGTTGATAGGTTTAGTAAACTTCAATATAGTTATATTGTAGCAGCAGCTGTGGTGTCTTGATGGGTACAGTACAAATGGTTATGGGACGTTACATCTCTGGAATTTGTCTTTAGGTTTAGTGTCATTATAACTTTTTGTTTTGCATTTCTGTCGTTGTTTCATCACCCATTGTTATTGGCCTACTCAGTCCAGTTTGTGTTGTAATTGTGTGGTACCGTGAGTGAGGAGGACGTTGGGGCTGCTCACACATGGCTGTGTTTTATGTTGTGTTCAAATAAATAAATCAAGAGTTTTGAGTCCTGTGTGAGGCTCGGTGCTCCATTATTAGCATGCTCTGTCTACGCTACAGGGAAATCCCGGCACCCTTCATAACTGGTGAGCCAACTCTGGTCGCCTGCCTGCTCACGCTGCTCTGGGCATCACATTGTTAAACCTGCATTTGTCGCGATTAAGCCAAGGAAGTTGTGTTGCTCGCTGTTGTGTGAGGAGCAGGTCTGAGCTGCACTCACAAATGTTTAATGGGGTTAACGTCGGTTGCTGCTGGCAGGTCATTCCATCTTCACCGCTCCGAGTTTGCGGAGGTCGTCTCTGCTGAGCCGCACTCTGTAGGCGACACCCTCGTCATCGCGGAGGATAGAGTTTGGTCTCACTGTGGAGAAATGGAATTGACAATGGTGGCAAAATTTCACATCGACGTCTCTCAGCATTGAGATTTCCTCCAGTCGGTCAAATGTGTCTTGTTTCCTCAGACCACGATCATCCAATTTTGCAAGCAACTTCAAATAAATCGGCAAAGAAAAGCTGTTTGCAAAAGCAGAGAAGATTTGTCAAATTGCTACCAGGTGCAACCCACACTCATCTTGGCTGCTCATCCCACAAATGCATGTTCTTTATAAATGTGGCACCATTTAAAAGATTAATGTCAGCATTTCAAGTCTTATTAGATTTATTGCAAAGAAGCAATTTTACAGCAAAGAAACGCTTCATGAAACTTAGTTTGTGATCAAATTCTATGAATATTAAATGTTTAAATTCAGACCTTGAACTGTTTCTGTGCAGATTTGAGCAAACCACAAAGCATTTCAATTGTAAGCTACTCTTTAAAACAATCTGTCCCTTCTCATTCTCACTTCAAATTATGTTGAACGCATGTTTTTTAAGTGACATTCCTCTGTCTTCTAGTCTTTGCACACAGCCCAACACCTCTCTCAACCATCCCATGATGAATAATCAGCCACATGCTTTCCGCTTGCAGTGGCTGAAAGCATTTCGTGCTTCTGGAGTTTCTGTTTTTTATTTTCCTAACAGGAAAATCTAAGAACATTTTAAGTGGATGTTACTTCATGAAGCACTGTTTTAAAGAAGTATTTATTAGGTAATTAGAACTGGAGACATCAAAAAGATGCAACACGACAGATGTCGTGTTGCAGATGAAACTGATGCAGTTGTAGTTTATTCATCTTAGGATATTATGATGACTTGTGGGAACCATGAACATGATCCTTTTTATGATCTACAGTGTGAATCTGTCAAGAATTACATAGCGTTTGTTCAATGTACTTCACATTAGGCTCATATGTTTTTTAAACCCACAAAATTCAGATCTCACAAATGAGAAGTTTTCAGACCAGTATACGTCACTGTGAGTGAAGCAAGGATTAGAATATTACCACACTGCAGTAGTAGCCTGGTTGAAAGTACATCTGCCACAAAAAGACAAGATTTAAAGGTGCCAATTCTGATAATAAATGAAGTGAAAATCAGGTGCAGTTTG
Organism: Blennius ocellaris; assembly: GCF_963422515.1. Lineage (NCBI taxonomy): Eukaryota > Metazoa > Chordata > Actinopteri > Blenniiformes > Blenniidae > Blennius > Blennius ocellaris. The sequence goes on from NC_137651.1 coordinate 17,212,946, forward strand.
CAGAGTCTGGAGCATTATCATGGGAGTGATAACAGCTGGTAAACGCCATTAAGTGGACTGATCATGCACAATTCAGTTGTGTCATATCTGACCAGTCGATCGGTTGGTTTGTTTAGCTTCGCACAAACCCACGGTTACAAGGAAAGAGATTTAGAGCCCTTTCCCCTTCTGTTTCACATCTGTTTGCTGAAACAGACTGCTGACTCCAGCTTTATATTTGTAGTACAAACATGACATTGGCATTGATATTTTCTGTCTGACTCAACACGACAGAACAAAAAGTTCTTTGTTTGTAATGATATTTATCAGGCAAGCGCTGGAGCCTATTTCTATCAACAGTGGGTGTAATAGGTCACCAGTCAGACGCAGCTTTGAGTCAAAAACTGACAGAATAAATGCACTTATTGTTCATTTACTTTCAATTAGTTTCGGCACACCAATCAATTGAGGATGCAGGTCTTTGCATCCAATGAAAACCTACTCAGGCACAGGGCGAAGATTCAAACTTAGTCAAATTGTAATATTATTTAAACCGACATTAATACAGCCAGAGCCAGATCACATGTAGGTAAGAAGGCTAACAGACAGGTTCATAAGTTCCTTGAATAACTTGTTTGATATAACGTGTAATCCTCAAAATAAATACACGTCAAACAGTTAATCCCTTTGGACATGTCTCCTCTGTGTGTGGTTTGTTCCTTCTGCCAACAGACTGACTAGACACAGTCTACTTTTAAAACAAATTCTTCATCACAATTCCGACAAGGTCTTTCTCAACTTCAATACATTTTTTAATAGAACAAGTGTCAAAGCAGAAATAGGAACAGACATACAATAGAATGTGCCGATGATTCGGATGTTCGTCAGCGCAGATTGCACAGATTGGGTGGAAGAGGACCGCTGGCCTGTGGAGGAGGACCGAGTGTCATGATGTGACAAGTCCCTAAGTCCTTCGTCTCGCCAAATGTGGCAAAAACTAAGGACATCAACATTGATTAAAAAGATAGCGACGATGCTACACTGACCAATATTACTGATCAGGATGTTGTTCTCATCTGTTCTATTCTATTCTATTCTATTCTATTCTCCTAAACGATTTCATACTATATAAGAAATAAAGCAAGAAAGAAAGAAAGAAAGGCACACTGTACTTTGGATAATCACACTCAAACTAACCTCTTATTCCCTTTATGTTTCTCAACACACATCCTTTATGCCACATCAAATATGTGTTATTTGTGTTGCCCTCTCTGCTGTTTTTCTTCTACTATAATTTGTTACAGTCTTGGTTTCCTCTGATCGTCACAGTTTTATGATTTATTTTGTTTTTGTTCCTTCAAATGCAAATTTCCCCAGCGACCAGACAGATTAATTTGATTTGACTGTTACACAAGTGTCTCAACAATCATTGTCTCTTAGGACAAAATCTCATCAAACAGTTCTTAGTGGTCCGATATGTCTGCTGGAGGGTCCTTGACATGGACGACAGGAATCTAAATGGTGAGACTCAATGAATCGAGCGGCGGTCCACTCAAGAACGGTTCTATTGTTTACAGGGAGCCAGCGCAGTCACATGTGCCTCTCAGTTTGGCTCAGGGGGGGTTGATGTAACCGTGTCCTGCAGTGGCCGTGCGCCGGTTGAAATGCTTGGGACTGAGCAGCTGACAGAGGAAATTACACCAACAGCTGGTCACAGCTAAATAACCTGCTGGGTTCCTCAGACACACAGGCTCAGCCAGTGACTCTGTGGCTCAGCAGGCAACACTCTCTAGTACACACGGTGAATAGGCATTTGCACCCTCCCCCTACATTTGTGTGGCAGCACTTTGATTAAGTCTGAATATAACCTAAATTGCAAAACTGGTTTTTAAACAGCTTTCATTCACATAGCCGAGTGTCTTTTGTGTGTAACTGCACACTTGCTAAGTGCCATTTTTTCATGTTCATACTTGAGGATATTGCATAGGATATTTAAAGTTTTTTTTTTAATATAATTAAAATTACTGTGATATTTTCATACTTTCTAGACTGGTGGATGACTTTTCTGAGTTCCTTTCAGTCACATAGATTTAGGCTTGCCAATGCAGGAGATGGGTCATTACGCAGGTGAGAGTTTTCCATTAGACATTTCTTTCAGAGACTTTTAACTACATTGCATTCCTTCATCTCATGTTTTGTCTCGGGTCAGAATTTTGGGCAGAATATCGCTATTTGAACGCATTAAAAGTAAGACTCTTACTTTTCGTCCCGTGCTACATAGATGCTTTTAAGTTTAAATATGGTTAAATATCTGGGACATTTTTAAAGGTCGTTTCACAGTTGTTACATTTTGGCACTGGAGAAAAACTTATAGCTCGTCGCAAATGTTTATTTTCAGTCTGTCTATGATAAGAGCCCGGCGAACCAACGAGAAGCTGCAAGTCACTCCAAACAGATGAGAACCAACAACAGTTGGTTCAGCTGTTGTCAGTACCAGGTTCAGCATGTGTCACATATCTTCTCCAGGCCTGCACAGGCAAATGATATGACATGACATATTACAAGCTTCTTTGCTTTGGTTTGAGAAGCAAGTTAGACAGACTCATGTCTTATATCAAAACTGATCATTGTTTGCCTTACAGTCATCAGTGCAACCACAAAGCAGCTACAATGCCTAGTTTCAATATTATGAGTAACATTAAACATCAAACAAACTTTAAAATGTCCTTGTTTTGCATTGATTTTGGTTCCAAAAAGAAAAGGTCCTTTTTCTCTCACAGTAACCTGATGATAACCCAGTTACTGTTTACTCAACTGAATAAGATAAAACGTCTATTTTCTTCCCAAATTCACATTTCAGACACCTCGAGATTTTTTAAATGTAACTCTGTGTAAAGAGAAAAACACTATTGAAAGGAATCTTTTTTTTCCCTCCCAAAAGACGTATTTAAAGTGACCGGTTGGTGAGTCTTAGCAAATTACAGAAAAAAAAACATTTCTTTGAGAGGGGAAGTTCGTATTTTAAAGTTCAGTCCTGTTGCTTTTCTTGACCACCTTGCACAGTTTTTCCTCAGCCTGCCCGCCCACTCTTAAACACAACCACTATTATTCACTGACTCACTCGTATTTCCATTCTTGCTTCCTCTAATGCCTTTCCTCTCTCCCCTCAGTTGCTCCCTTTTAAACCCTCTCTTTGTTTCTTTCATGTGTTTTCATTCTTTTTTTTTGACCAACAGCTGACAGCGCATGCTTGAATGACCTCGCACACAAATGTGCACAAACACGCCCACATTTCATCACGTTTGCTGACTGACAGACAACCCTGTGTCAGAGTGTAATGGATGAGACGGTATTGTCTCTAACAAGTGCCCAGAGACCCACCCATAGACAGGCCTATTTACCCAGCTCTATACACTGGATTGAGAGCTATTTTTAGTCCACAGAGATTCATTTATCCTCTCTTTCTCCATTCCTTGCTCCATGGCATTCTCTCTTTCAGCGATGGCCTGACGTCCATTAACTCTCTGTCTCTCTGTCTTCATATCGCTCTCCTGTTCTTCAGGACCTTTCTGCTGTGGTTGTGGTTATCAAGTAGTCTGACGGGCTGGAGTCGAGAAAAGAGGCATTCAGTGTCGTCTGACAGATGCTTAACTCAGTTTTATTTTTCATTCACTCGAGTCAGAAAGATTGTGTGGGAATAGTGTGGGATATAGAGAAAGGGGGCTCCTAGAAACAAATAGGATTCATGGCGTTTCAACTGATATGGTAGAGAGTATGGCAATGCGGGGCATCTACAGAGGACAAAAACCTTCCTATGATTAAATCTAAACTTTTGAATTTGAGAAGATGAGTTGAATCCAAATGGACCCATTTTTATCAGTACCTATATTTTGGCATTTGTAGCTCTCATAGATATATTTCATATTTAAATAACACATGCACAATTCATGTAAAATAAGCGGAGACATGATAACTTTCTTATAAAGTATTTCAAAATGAAACTTCAAAGTTGTGCACAATTAAAAAAAATTTTTAATACAGATTTGGACAAGCTTCAACTTCGTAACTGCTCAGTGAGTGTTGACTATTTCAGTTGTGTATGACATCCAATGATTTTAAACACTCCTAAAATATTTTCTCAATATTTACTATGAACATTTCTAAGTGGATGTCCCGATGTGCATATTCTTCCTGTGATTTCAAGGTTTTCCCTGGGAACTCCACTTCTTCTCACAGTCCAAATTCATGTTTGCCTTTGTGATGAGTCTTAATTTCCTGAATGTGTGAGGGAGTGTGTTGGTGATTGTACATCTCTCTGTACTGGCTGGGTGATGGTGACTTGTGAAAGACTGGATAACTTCCATTCCATGAACTCCTGACTGCTGAAGTGAGAAAGAAGATAAAACTGCAGGAAAACGTTTGCATTGTGTCAGAGGAAGTACCGGTAATTAAAAGGAGCATTCCTCAGATATCTTGTCAACCTTTATATTCACAGGAAATGTCATTTGTTGGAATTTCCCCATTGAAGTCCGGATCTGAAGGTTAATGCACTCACTAAAACCATACAGTCTCTCTACTGCATATTTGGTATCAGTGTCAGTGTTGCTTTCCACACAATGGAAGAATGTGGGCTAATTAACTGCGTGAAGCACAACAAAAGACAAAAGGCATAAACATGATCTGGTGGCCTTTATCAGTGTCTGCTGCATCGAGGTAAATACACATAAATGTCCATCAGAGGTCTCCTGGCACTGATCGTGCAGCGAGACAGAAAACAACACAGGCATTTCAAAGGTAAGACAAACGCTGCAGTATGTAACCTTTTACTAGTGCCTGCTGTTTGTATGTCCACGATGCCGGTCATTTAGTATGAAATGTCAGTATTTAGGTCGATAATTTTGGCCACAACATTTTGTAGGTACTCAGTGCGGTGACAGTGAGCCATAACTGTGTAGGGGTAACAAACTTGCTGCAGTATAATTAACCTGCTTTTCCTTGGGAGGAATGAAATGACGCACACAGTCATAGTTTCCCTGGGTGGGACTATGTACTTGGAGAGGGCGAGACCTTCACTGGTGTCAGTTTAGCCCAACGCTTAGATTAATTACAGAAATACCTCGGAGAGGAGAAGTGGGCGGGAGAGGAGAGGTCTAAAAGTGGAGGGGAGAGCACCAAAAACACAGGGAGAAAGAGAAAAACAGACCACAGGAACAAATACTTGATAAATGCCCCTAATACCTCTGGTTATGTGCGGTGCTTTTACTGAAAGTTAAAAATTAAACCCCTTTCTCTTCATTTCTTTGGGTTGAGTTTACTTCCAGCTTTATGAGCTAATTATATCCCATTTCACACAGAGATTCCACAACAGTGCTGTATTGAGTTCCCCCATTGACACCGGCAATTTTTACACAGAATCTAGCAAACAGCACCCGATGTGTGATTTTCCACAGTGAGGCAGCTTCTCGCACGAGAAACGTGTTAGATGTTCAGCCCATGTGTGTCTGTGTGTTTTGAATCAACGTTAGAGCTCACCACTCTTGTCGGATGCACCGAACAATAGTGGACCTGACAAAATGATCCATGTTTTTCAACACTTTAACTTTCATCTAATTGCTATCATAAAACGACATTGTAACCCTTTTAGAGTTGGGGTCAAGGTTAATTAGGTGTGATGGTTAAGGTTGAGGTTATTGGTAATGTATTATGTATGTTAACAGTTGAACCCTGCTGACCCATAATAAAGGGACTTTTGTTACCATTGCGTTAAAGTGAAGAATCACATTGAAATTTGTTAGATTAAAGTTAGGAATGGTTCCAGGTTGTGGTAAAGTTCATTATAGTCCAGTAAGTGTTCAGGAAATCAATGAGCATCGATGCAATGACTCTGATCGATATGAAATTGTATTGAGTGCATGTGTCATCTCACCGTTTATACAGGTAGCTGCTATCATGCCTCTTTTTGTACCTCTGTTGCTTGCAGAGTGGGGGGCAACAAAGATGGTGGAATGACATTGAGCCTCCCCCATTCAACTTCTGTGGCATTCACACTGACGATAAGGCAGAAAAAGGTGCAACAGCCATGAAAGAAACAATCTTTGTGACAAGTGGTTATGAAAAACAATTAACTGTATGAAATGACTTAAAAATGTATGTTGAGGTCTTAAAACGGGTCTGATCAGGCATCAACTTGTCCAGTAATCATAAGACAATCAGTTGTACTCACTTTAAGCCTTCAGGAGGACACTTTTCAACCTGAAGGTGGTTTTGAGGACATTTAAGATGCAGTGCATTGTGTATGCAATGATAACGCCATTAAAAACCACACCTATTTTTCTTATTGATAGCAAAAAATGTATCTTCATAAAATTTATTTGTCACTAATTTTCTTTTAAAGATTTCAATATTATATTGCTGTATCCTCTACACTATGGAGTACTGCTGTAAATAAGGTAGGCAATATTTGCTTAATATGGCTTTTTGAGCATGTTATGCATATTTCTAAGTGTAAAACTTGCACTAGTTTCATGTGCAGCCTTCAATGAGTTAGATCTAATGCACCACACGGCTGTTTTAATGAAATATAACGGCTGTTTTCCCATAACAAAGAGGCAAAAAGTATACAGAGAATGTGTGGTCAGAAATGTTCTTTTTTTAATATAGATATATATTATAGATATTCTACACAAGCAATACTCATAAAAGTGTTTCATACTGCCGTTTAAACATATATACTGTGATTGTAGTTAACAAAGCATTGAGAGAGTTGAATTAACCATGGAGAAATACAAAGGGGAATTTATTCACTTTACTGACAACTGGTTAACAGTCAGCACACAGTTTTTGTTGTTGTTGCTAATCTGATGTGAAGATTGTTTTCCAAAAGAAGAAGAGTTTCTAAAGAAAACTATGTAGAACTAATTAATGTCTGTGAAATGAGAGGTGAACAAAGTCGAAACACTTTTGCAGTGATTTAATGTCATGGAGAACATTTTGTCTGTGCAACTCTTTGTGCTTGTTAACTCCGGTTTCAGCCTCTCCGACACATAAATAAGTTGTTAGGGTGATAATGACAAAGAGTGACTTCATGTGCCTGTGCCACTGTGCCATTGTATAATGTGATATAATAGGGTCTGGAGTGGATTTTCACCTGCGAATAACGTGGAATATACACACACAGGTCCACATACAAACACTAAATGTATTTATTATTCTATTTTGTCACAGAAAGAACAGCCATTTTTTTTGTTTATCTATAAGACCTTGTTTTCCTGGTTGCTTACTACAAGCCCATTATTTTCCCACAAAGTTATATATTAACTTAGCGATACAGTGTTTAAATGTCTCTTTTCACCAGAGGCACACTGTCCTTGCTGTCGCTTCCTCTTTGACATGTGTGTAACATTTCAGGTTGTCTGGGCGGACGCTCTAATCTTCTGCCTACTGTCCACTTTGTATCTATTCTTACTGCAGTAAAGAAAGAGGGGGCGAGGCCCGATGTTCCCACAGGAAATAGCCGCCAACTTGGACTGCAGTTGCCTCCTAATTTTTGCTCTCCTGACCTTGCCACATATCTTGGATGCCTGCGCGCTCCTGTTGAACAGCTGACTGACTCGTACATCCATTTCTTGCCACTCATTTCTGAAGCCACGTCTTCTGACTTTGTCACAGTCGATGGCTTCAGGGGGAAATAGAGGAAGGACAGAAAGATGAAGTGGTTGTAAATGAAATTGGTTAAAGGCTGGTAAAGGTCCCGGGATGTGTCTTTCATTGTAAATGGCTATTTATGAGCGGGTGTTTATGACTGCCAGGTCAAGACCGGACAATATTTAGCTAATGTTTAAGAGAATTTGGACAAAATGAACCATACTATTTTTGTCTGTGCAATTTAATTTCACCTCCCAGCATGTGTTTGGTAACATCATTCTCTTCAACCATTTCATTTGAGGTTTAGCTGTCAAATCTAATGTGTGACACTGCAGAGGATGTTGCTGTGCAGTTTACTGTAATGTTTTTATTGTCAGTCTCTTTTAATACAAATCAGGTCTGTTGCAAACGACCCCTCCCCTGTAGGGTGTCATGTGTCCGCTGTGCACGGCGCTCTCCTACTCTTTTCCTTTGTCTCCAATTACTCATAGATTTATTCAATTACAGAAACCATGAGATGTTTAATTGACCAATCAGCCTGCAGATCAGACTTCCCATTGAGTTTCATAGCAAATATTGAGACGTACTTGAAACAGGACTACACTGTGAGTCCCTGGGAGCGGCTCCTTTACGCTCTCTGTCACCTCCTTCTTCCATCTCTGTCCTGTATTTTTATCATCTCTGTGCCTTCCGTCACCCCGATTTCCCGTTTTCACCTCCCTTATCTCATCCTCTGGGATCAGTCGTTCATGCAGAGGTGTGTAAAACAGAGATGTCACTCTCTCACACATTCTATTCAGCTCTGAATCTCGGGCCTGTCCCAGCCTGCCTTGTCATGTAAAAGTTATCTCACTGGTCTGATCAATATAGGAAATAAGAGAGAAGTATAATCGTCCCCCCCTCGTTCATCTTTCTCTCTTCTCACAAACACACACACACTATGCCAGCATCGTTTCATAAACCAGATGACTGTGAAGAAGTAATTAGTGTTGAATCATCGACGATTAGCAGCAGACAAACGCAAGGGGGATTACAGACATGCAACAAGGATTCAACTTGTAATAGTTTGGATGCAAATGCGGAACATGATCTGTACCATCTTTGAGTTTACAACAAATTAATCTTGGCTTGAGGTGACACAGGCTTGAGTTACATTACCACCCTTCAAAATTCACCGAGCAACACAAACTCTTTTGAAGATTTGTGGGTAAAATGCATTTCCTTCATTGTTCTTTGAAACCAGAAGATATCCACACGGTCTAACGTAGTTGCCATATGGGCCTGCTAGCCAGTATTTAATGAACTAATGTAGTTGTATGGCAGTCAGTGGCCTTTGGCAGGCTGTGACATTTCTACATCATGTTGTCTGCACAGGCTCGGAGCCAGACTGAATGCAAATTGACCTTATGTTTCGCTCCATAGTCCAGATGCTGACTTCATCTAAACCAGAAGTGAAGGTTTGAGTAGAAATGTACTCTTAAAGATATTTATGGTAAATTCAATCATTTCCTCATGGAGTCATAAACCAATTAATAAATGTCAACAATGTTTTATCCCATTTAATTCTTTCTGTTCTTGCACCTTTATTTTGAGAAAGCTGTGGCTAAGTTGGTGGAGTACATGGACCATCTTCTGAACTTTTAAGTTGGCAATTTGTTTCCATGCCTTTGCATTCTTTGTAGCCTTGGTGTCCTTTAGTTATACATAATTGGCTCACAATGGAGCTGTTGGTGTGTGTGTGTGTGTGTGTGTGTGTGTGTGTGTGTGTGTGTGTGTGTGTGTGTGTGTGTGTGTGTGTGTGTGTGTGTGTGTGTGTGTGTGTGTGTGTGTGTGTGTGTGTGTGTGTGTGTGTGTGTGTGTGTGTGTGTGTGCGCGCGCGCGCGCTCCTGTGTTACTGACTGTGTAAATTTAGTTTGAACAGCAAAATAGATAAGTATTTGCATGAAAGGTAAAAGGAAAACACTCCACAGCCCATGTTTGGGAACCCTGAAGAGGTAGCTCCTATAGAACTCCGTTTGGCAACTATCACAGCTCGTAGACACTTTTTTTTAGCATTCAAGGCATTTTCTTCTAAGTCTTCCAGTTTTAGGAGATTCCTTGGCTGTCTTGCTAACACTGCTCTTTTAAGGTCTTCTACTGATATTCAAGGAAGGTCCGATAGACTGTAATCATCATGGTACAACCTTCAGCTTGCGCCTCTTGGGATATTCCATCATGAGTCATCCTCTTTACAACTTCAGTTTCCTTTCAGATGGTGTTATGTTTGATTCCACTATCTGTTGGAATTAAATTGAATCCATTCTTCTCTCTACTCCTGAAACATTTCCTGTGCCATTGGCTACATTACAACCCTGAAGCATGATCAACCCACGCTCATCATTAACAGTTCAAATGTTATTCTTTCATGAAATTCTAAGTCCTTTGTTCTCCAAATATACCTCATTTAATAATGGGGCCGCAGGAGATGTTATTATTCTTATTTGTTCAGGTGTTACACAACAATTTACCACAACTCCAGAGTCGGCCACAGCTTCCTGGATGCCTTTCTCAACCAAGTAGGGGATTCTGACTTGCTGTTATAGTACTCCTGGAGTTTTCTCTGATGTATCTCTTGGTCTACCAGATCTTCTCTTGACCTCAACTCTTCCTGTTAACTCCCAATTCTTAATTGCGTATCAAACTGAGGAAATGGGTAACTGAAGACACTTTGCTATCATCTTGTCATCTCATCCTGCTTTATGGGTATCAATCATTTTTATTTTCAGATTGCTTGGTAACTGCACTCAATGAACCCTTGGCTGTTGATTATTGGGAAATAGTTAGAGTCTGGGTATTTACAAAGCTTTGAGATTTACAAACGCCAGGCCTTTCCTAACAATGATACTGAATCAGACATTATAACAGGCTAATTAAGGCCTAATACGTTAATCAAAGTTATCTGAGAGGTAATGTGTCCCGGCATTAACATTCTTTCTATTTTTACTCTTTCACTCTAGAACTGTAGAAAACAAAAATAAAACACTAGTATTAGTTACACTATATTACTTTATGGCTTTCTGAGATCATCCTCCACTTGCCTAACTGTTAAATTAACAGAAAGTTGTCCATGGTTGCCAAAAAACCTTTACAAGTCATTTTATATTGGCCGTCATCGTAATAGTAGTCAACTGCTGAGTCAAAACTAAATCCCCTGTGGCAGTTGGTGTTGCGAATAATTATGGCATATTGAATATCTCTTTTGCTTGGTACAACGCTGCATGTGTTACTTTCAGATTTAAACAGTTGTCCAACGCCTGCCATGCCTAAATAGCAAATACTTGTGCTCAACTGTGCATCGATGGTCTGAAAAAATGAGGCGTGGTCAGACGCATTGGTTGCACATTGGTTGCTATCTGCAGGCTGAGAAAGGTAACTGTGCTATTGACCAAACGTGAAGGCTGTTCCCAAACAATATGGACAATATGTATTATACAGTTCTTTTGAAGCTTATAATTTGAGATTAATTAGCAACATGTTAATGTATGCACGTTATGTATTTTTATTCACTTCAGACACAAATGAAGTTCTATTTCTCACATAGCATCTGTTCTTTGTTCTGCACTTCCACTGACAGTGTAATACCAAAAATCAAGCTGTCGGACCAGTGGGCACAACCAGGGGTCTGTGAACACATTCAGGGTGCAAGCAGAGATCTTAGGGGAGCCTATGAGGCTCAGATTTATCAAATTAGCATTTGTATGTTGGTTTTTCCATGAGGTGGTCCAAAGACCCAAACATGAAATAGGTGGAAAGTTTTGCTGTAAAATAGTTTGATAGATTTTGCACACCACACAGCCAATAAGAACAACAAAAGTATACATAAACATTCACAAATGCTCTCAAGACATTTGAAATTTGACCAAAATTAATGGAGCGAGACAAGATGACTGTTATTAGATGCTTTCAGCCATACATTGTTATTAATATGATAAATTACTTTTCACTTTACAGTCTGAAGGTAAATTTAATTCTATGCACATTGTTTATGAATTCAACTTCATCCAAACTCAAACTTAAACTCTGAACTCTTTTTGAACTTGACTAAACTGCAACTGTGTGTGTATATTGTCATTACCATGACAACAAAGTACTTATAAAAAGCCGAGGTTATCTGACATTTAGAGAGGTAAGGATTTGTTGGTCCCATTGAGTCTGCTGTGATGGTTATAAAACAAATTTTATTAGTGATAGTGGTCGTAAAGATGAGACTATGTTAAGGTAGGGTTACAGTTTGTCCCTTTTAAAGTGATTCATGTGTATAAGATGCTAGCTCGAGGTCAAGATTTGGTGACTCATCAGTTAATTTCAATACACAATCCAGACAAATAATTTCTTTTAAACACAAAGACACACACTTCTTTATTAGGTTATTCAACAAAAACTAGATATTTATTTGAATTAATTGTCACAAAAATGAAAGATTCTTTTTTGTAATTTCTTTTTAGCTTCGAGCTTCAATTCTTTCACTGACTTTTTTCTTTGCAATTACAAATCAAAGGCTTGAGAGCAGAACAGAGACATCATAAAGCATATCGTCTTCCATCTTCAGGCTTACAAATTCCTACTGTTCGTATTAAAGTTTTTACATTGTTTGGCTCAGTTAACATGTTCTAATGTAGTTTCACAGAACATGATGTCAAGGACATGTGCTGTTGAAAAAATTACAGACACATGAAAGCACAAGACAGGTCTGTGCTACCCTTGTATTCACAATCAGATAGAATAGAAACCCTTTGTTAATCCCAGAGGGAAATGCATTGGGAAGAAAGAAATACTTGAGAAATAAAAGCTTTCAACGATTGTATCACTCCATGACAGGAGATTTGAGGTAAGAGACTAACCTCCAAGCTTAGTCACCACTTGCTGCGCTTCACCAACTCAGGCCCTGGACTGAATATGTATGTTTGGTGGTACCCTTAAGCCAAGCACCATCCACAGAGTGCCCTACTGCATAGTCTCTCCACATTTCTAGTCTGTGACTCACTTTCTCCATTAGGTGTTCTCACTCGCTGAATTGCTCGGTTGCCTCCTCTCTGCTGCCGGCCCTCCCTTCCCGGGTGGGAGTCGGTTGCAGTGACGTAGCTGTCGTTGTATTGACACAAAGACGATGTCTGGGCTGCAACCACAGCAGCGCCTCATCCTTCCCTCGCTCGTTCACAGGGCACACATAATCTCTCTCTGCAAACAGCCTCACTGTGTGCAGGTGTGAGCGGAGAAGGCAATGAGCTTGGTGTCGTCACTGTGTCCACGAGGAGCAGCTACAGAGACACAGCCAGGAACTCTGGCGTGAACAAGCTTTTGCTTTTCACAGGATGGTGCCACAAACCCACGGCCCTCCCTCTCACCTGCAGGCTGAAAAATACAAACTATAAACCATGCCTATCAGAGACATTCTCTTTTCTTCTGTCCTCTGTCTTGTCTCAATATGTATTTGCCTCAAGACTCATTCAAACACTGTTAAGTCTTGGTTAGCTGCGAGCAGGGGCACGACAGCTGCACATGGCGACACAGTGGTGCGTTGTGTGAATGCTGAGCCCACGGAAAAGAAGTGGTCTATGTGGGCTTTTCGTCTACACAGAGGAATAAAACGGACAGGGTTGAGCACGCTTTGGGTTTGACCTGACATGTTTTTGGGATGGAGACTTTAGTGTTCACTGCCTCTGATTTTTCCATCTTTGTTTGGGTGTCTGTGAGCCTCATAAAACCTGTAAGACAACTTTATGGACAGCAGCTGAACAGAATGTCTCTTTACTTAATATTGAGCAGGTTTTTTTCTCTTCTTCTTCTCTTTTAAGCTCTCCCCAAGCTTGTTTCCTAGAAGTCAATGAGTGTCATTGATGCTCACAACCTATTGATATTGTGAGCAGCTGGATGAAAGACAAGAGCTGTCAAAGTGACTTTAATAATACCCGTAGGTCGATTCTCTAGCTGAGATTTATGTCTGGCAAATAAAAAGAAAGGACAAGTAATTTGGAGGAAAAGCACAAAGCCAATTGGAGGTGCATGTAAACAGATATCTTATGCAAATTTAATATACACATTAACAAGGCACACAATAATGTGTAAAACAACATAGATGGATCACATGTGAAATACAACACATTTCATTTCAATGCAAGAAAACATCATTGCAAATGGATATAATTGAGTAAGCACAACCACCAGTCATTTATTTGACTGAAAACAGAATTAGAAATTCTAGTGTCATTATTAGGAGACTATAAAAAAAACCGAAGGCAACACATGTTCGTAAAAAGTAAAAACTTTGGCTGCCAACCTCCAGGGTCTTCACTTAGCACATTAAAACAACAAGGAGCCATTTGATACTTGAGTGCATATTTTGGTTTCCTCTCTGTAAAGCATTCCATTTGAAAAAATCTTTCATAGTTTAGTGATTTGAAGAGTCTCAGCTTAAATGACGCTGTGGTCCACAGAATAGGAACTGTAGCCGAGCTGAACCATGAAAAACAAAACCCAGAGTGGGCAGAATCCCCGCTCCCCTGCTGATGTGTAAAAAAAAAAAAACACCATCAAGCTGACTCAAGATGTTATCCTGTTACCATAATACTGCTGATATTTTGAGTGACATCCTCAGGTAAATTTTAAATTAACATGCCTCCTCCCCGTACGCATCGCACGACTGCCCTGAAAAATATCTTTGGCTCTTTAACTGTTCACTTTGTTTCCCGACACATGTTTACACGCGTGTGTACTTGTCTGGATAGGTGTATTTGTACTTGTATTGTATACTTACATGCGTTGGTATTGACAGAACGATGTATCGGTCGAGCTATTACTTTTGTATTGTTTGGGTTGTTTTGTGTTCTGTATTAGCCGTCTGTGTCAGAGTGAGTCGTATGTCTGTATTTGACTGAACATTCTTGTTTCATCGTGGACCATAGTGTGATAGTTGGTGGGCTTCAGCAGGCCAATGATGCTTTTGACACTGGAAGCATTGAAAGTTGAACCATAGTAAATATGCATGGGCTCATTTCAGATATAGTCATATGTGTTAATATTCAGGCACTAAAGGTATGTAGATATTTAGATTGTTCACCCCCTCATAACTGGGTTTAGACCATCGTGAGACTGGTTTGTTTCAGCCCACTGATGCAATAGTAATCCTAGAAAGTGTTTTGTGTGTCTTTTAAGTTCTTAAAGCTTGTAGGTATTTTGAGTGAGTGCCATTCAAGTGAACTGCCTTATTTGTTTATTTTTGCTTCTGGGTCTCTCTCTGGTTGTTTTTTGTTGAGTTAGTAAGTTAGGCTTAGTTCATGTGTGTTTATTTTGTTGATCTTATGAACAGTGTAGGTTCATGATTTCGAATGATTGATACATTTTTGTTTCGTTTGGCATAAGTAAGATATTTGGTTTTTGACATTGTTGTCAATTCTCACTGTTAGAGGAATCACAGTCTCTTTTAACTAGTAGTTGGTTCATCTCTGGTTTGGGGACCAGGAAGGGTAAATTCCTTTTATGCCCCCCACTCCCAGATGGGAGCCTGTACGTATTGCTTTTTAATTGTATTTATAAATGTTTTGATATGCATTGTTGGTATTTTGTAAAGTTGTCCTTGAATGCTTATTTGATGTCGTGACTGTTAAAGGGTTTTAGTTCATTTACGTTTAGGTTAGTTTAACCAGGCTTAAGTTATGTTTGTATTCCATAGCCAATGGATGTGAAATTAAAATGGTAACAATATGAAATTATGTTTGAGAATAATGGGATAGAGTAATTTTTTTGCCGTTTTCTCGGCAAAACAATGAGATACGAACACTCCAATCAACCTGTGCACATAACTGAGAATGAATTACCTTTAATCAAAGCGCAACAGTTCGGTGGTCATGAATGTCCACAACAATTTATATTTTGTTCTCTTTTCTACAGGAAACAAGAGCTGCTGAACATTTCCAACGTCCCTCTGGGAGAATGCCCCCCCTCGCCGCCCCGCACAGCACCACCCAGCATGAAGGTGAGACACATGCACACGCTCACATGTCCACACAAATGGAGGGATTAGCACATTTTAGATGGATATTAATTTATTGACTTTTTCATTGACATTTTTTGTCCTCCAGACCTTTACGCCAAGTCGAAAATCTATTCTGATTCCTCTCGGTTAGAAATCCTGTTAGCAAGCAAAGCATTTCTGAGACACTGACAAACTGCAGTGTCACAAAAACTGTTCACAGCCTGACGCATATTACATAACAACATTTTAAGCAAAGCTAATGTTTGTGTGTGTGTGTGTGTGTGCGTGCGTGTGTGTCTGGCGATGTTTTAAGTCACTTTGTTTATGTCACTTATAATCCATCCTGCAGTTTACCTTTTCTTGACAGCCTGTGTTTTTAATGAGCTGTAACACATGAATGTTCAGTCTTTGAAGATACACTTCCATGTAATGCTTTATAAAAATACTCATTACACTGTTTGAGAATTTTATTTTCCACTATTACGTGAAAGACATGTACTGTAAGACTTTAATGGGGATGAAATCTCAGCTTTGTGCAACTCCTAGTAAGATTCTCCATCCTTTCACTCACAAATAAAGCAAACATGTTGATGTACGTGTGTAAAATAAATCCCTCTTTTCTCTGTTTGGCTGTGACTACTTCTCGAGGCACCAAGTGCTATAATCCTTTTTGTCAGTGTCTGCTTGACATTTAAAAAAAAAAAGGGATTACCTCTGGAGGGAGGAGGAATAAGGCCCCGAGATGCAAAGCTGATGCAAGAGCTTGACTGTGTTGACTGTGCCATACTTTAGATCTTGGTTCAATTTTTTTTTTTAACTTGAAAATCCTCTTGAAATCCCAGTATGTGTTGTACAATGCCTTGAAATCCTAGGAATTATCAACTGATTCCCATGTGCACACCTTGTACCTCTGGTCCCACACCTCCTTGGTTTTTATTTTATTTTGAGCACATGTTGTCAGGGCTTACCTTGGTTGTTGCTGCCTTTACTGACATGTGAAATTGTTATGATACGGACCTCTGGATAGTTTTCCACGGACTGCGTTACTGCGTTTTGTTTCTCGTCGTCGAGCAAGTGAGTTTCTCAGGTTGGCAAATGAAAGGCTGCGTTATGAGAAGAGGATGTGTGGTGAATGGAGTACAGTGGGTCATGCGAAGCTACAGTAGTGTTTCGGAGCATTCTCCTTCGACATGGTTTCCTGACCACAAATTGTCAAGTTCAGTTGAAATTGAATGCCCCCCAAACAATAAACCATTAGACTCAAAACTGAGTATGAATACAAATTAAAATGATCTGCATGTAAAAGATTGTATTCCTCAAGGGTTTTTTTACACTTCAAGAGAAGATATTTCTTTATAAGATTCTTAGGCGTGATATTTTCACACTCGTAACTCAACTGAAAAGAAAAGGAATGTTTTCTTAAAAGCCAGTCCACAATGCTTTCCAAAGAGACAAGAACATTAGCAAGAGTGATGCGCTGGAAATAAAGGACTCCTCTTATTAGAGGAAGCAATTTATCGTAAATCACCTGGAAAAAGGCTTTTATTACTGGATTTACTGAAGACAACACCGATGGAGAAACCATAAAGAGCCAGGGAGAGTGATTAAGCGATTGATCATGGTATGAAATGGATGACTCGGATGGAAAAGAAAGTATATTTCATATGTGGTGGATATACAACCACAGCCAGAAAACATCAATTTCCCTCTTGAGTTGTGTCTGACGTTTGGCAATTATGAATCACTAACCAACAATTTTGCTGCCAGCTCGTGTTTTAATGGTCAGCATGTCATCATCACTGTCAAACTGATGGACAAGTCATGATCTGTAATTTCATATAATCACAGTACCTCGATCCAAAAGCTTTAGAAAAAAAAGGAAAAGAAAAGTCAATTGTAATCTAATTTTAGCATGCACACGTTGAATCAGTTTTAGTGTGTGTTGATGTTAATGCTTAACTCTAATATAAGATCAGAAAAATCCTACTACAACACAAATTTAGCGACTCGTTAAAGCAGAAACGTTTCAGCTACATCACACTTTACAATTTCTAATCATAGTTTTTCTAAATGGAGTCTGGTTGCTTTTAAAAAAGAAACAAGAGGGATACACCTCTTTCAGAAAAATATTAAAAGAAAGCTACGAGTTGCAAATTGAAGATGGGAAAATCTTCACACTGGAACAGTGTTTCCTTTAGAGATCTAAAGCATCTGACACTTTGTCCACAACAGCAACAGCAGCAACTTGTCAAAATTAGCTTCATCTTGATCATTTTCAACACGTTGATCTATGTAGAACATGTTGGTACAATATTCGATCACACATTGTCTTTAAACTTTTGGTAGAATATTGCTCCTTTTGTACTCTTGCTGATTTAATCTATATAAAAGTTCTGAGCATACACACTAAGCATTTAAAAACCTGACAAACATGAAAAGCATTTGTTTGTGCAGACATGACTAAGGTGGTGTTTTAAATATTTACAGTGTAATGTTAACAACCATGTGTCATTGTGTGTTGCTCATGGGCCCTGGGAGGACGAGTTTGGGTTTGACAAACGATTCAGATTGCTGCCTGACTTGACTTTCTTGTTTTGGCTTATGACTGCAAAAAGGCAGAATGTAGTTAGAAAGTCAATAAGGAGGAAGTCCTGTTCTGAATGGAGAAGGCATTACAAAGAACTATGAGGAAGACAATGACACGGGAGGCTCATATGTGTTGGCTGCTGTGGGAAAGGTAGGTCATGACTCTGAAAACTATCAGATAAGTAGTCAAAGGGATTTATTTTCCAGTTTGTGTGTGTGTGTGTCTCTGTGTGTGTATCATCATCAGAGATCAGCTATTAGCAGAAACATCTCTTTGGAATCCTGCTCCTTTTCAGTGGATCGCTAAACAGCATGGGAATTATTGAGTAAATGTAGCTTCAATGCAACTGTATAGTGGGGTTTACAGTGATGTGCTTGGTTTATTTAAAGAGGAGAAAGGCAGCTCCGGGTTGAGGAGTCCAGCTTCACCGCTGCTGGGTACTGTAGAGGCAGTCAGGATTGTGATACAGTTGGAATCCGGCGCGGCGCTGAAACTTTCTGCTATGTATTTATAGCTGATTTACTCCCACAAGTACAAGATTTCACAACAATATTTCGTAACTCAGGGACCGAGCCAAAACTCTATTGACAGGAACAGCTGATACAGATGTGTGGAGGTGCAAATATCTGCAGCGGTACCAGGAGGGTGAGAGCATCTTGTGAAGATTTGTATGCCTGACTTCTGTTGGCTGACCACTCATCCTTTCATCTTCCTGTCACTGTTCTCATGATGGTGAAGGTTGCATGAAGACTGAACTTGAATGAATAAATAGGAAGTAAATAACACCTCTCCACCCCGTGTTCCATTAAATTCCTCTGCAGTCTTTGAGTTTGTGGTTGAGATGAATCTAAAACATGTGGCGTCTCTTCAATCTTGATGTGAGAGGTGAAGATCACTGTCCCACTCTGATTTATCATCATTTCTGTCACTCCACATGATGATTCTGTTCATGACCTAACATTAATATGTGCGAATTCCCGGCAGCCAACGCATGTGTCAGTCATGCAGTCAGAGAACCAGGCAGCCTGTTTAATCTGCAGGCAGCCTGCAGAAGCCTCCACAGGTTGCCATGGGAGATAAGGAATGCAGATGTTGCAGGGCCAGCCAGAGAGAGGGTGGAAATGCACTGAAGGGAAGGCAAGCAGGAGAAGGAGAGAGAAGTAACTGATACAGAGGAGGAAGTGAAAAGACTTCATAAAGGGATGAAGGGACAAATTAGCGTAACAAGACTGTGATAACAGGCAGAAGAGAACAACGAGGACAAGAACAGGGAAGTGGCAGGGAGATAACAAAGTCCTGTTTTAGAACGACAGCTGAAGTGGTTGATAGATAGGAGTCTCTTGTCCTCGTCAGGGTGATGCACGGACAAAGAGTGTCTGCACTCCAACACTGTGTCATCCACTCCTTGACCTTTCGTGGTCAACAGTCTATAACAGACCTTCATTTTAAATAGCTAAAGCATAAAACACCTTTGGAAATCTTGTCCTTCCACATGACCAACTTGGACAGAAATATTGTCTTATTTCATAACTCATTACTTTTGAACTATTACCGCTAGACGGGAGCTTTTTTTTTTAGGATTTGATTTGTGCCTATATTATTTCTTGAACTGAACTGTGAATATTCCAATTTATGTCTTGGTAAAACTTGCATGAAAATATAAAGATAAATGTAATACTTTGGAGGCTTTATATCTTCACACAGCGACATGCAGCCACCCACTTTTTGTAGCTGCTTTGTCTTGACTGAGTGTGTCACAAGCTGAAGGTTATTCCAGCTGACATGAGGTGTTAGGCCGGGAACACTGTGGACAGGTCCGCGTCTATCATGGGGCTAAACAAAGCACAAAAAGTAGGATGGCTGTTTGGTGTTTTTTTTTGTTTTTTTTAATCTTGTAAATCAGATACTGTTGGGGAATCAGAGCAATATTTTTAAACTACATGCATTGGTGGGATGGGCATCAATTCTTAATTTGTAGATTGTACTTTTTTTTATTTATTTTTTTTTTTATTTAAGCCCATTATATATCTGCCAATGCTAAAGAGACAGCTCTTTCTGCTGTTGACTAATGCTTGGTCGACTGGATGATGAAAGTCTCGACAAACAGGACGCACACTGCTGTGGGATGACAGAGGATTGGTGAAGATTATTTAGTAGCTATTTTAATGGGAGCAATATAGTGCTCGTCCTACAAATGCAACTTCCTTGCAAATATGACGAAATTTGAATTAAAGCTGAACAATGATGCTTTCTAAAAAATAAAATATCCAAGAAGCATTGTTGTAACAAAGAAATAATAATCCAAATGCTTGATGTGCTTTGTTTAATGTTCAAAATGTTAAAATAATGAGAGAAATTTCCAAGCGTTTTGCTCAGTAATGACAAATCACAAATTAATTGGTGTTGGATTGACTCACCTTCTGTGTCACTCTGCCCACGTTTGAACGCTGTAACATTTAGAGCGCATATAGACCAACACACACACACGCACACACACACATCGTGGTGTGGCTTCAGAGTGCATATCTTCTGTCAGACAGTTATATATCGACACCGGTTTTTATTGCTGCTCAATCCTGTGTTGACTCTTCTTGCCCAACCAAAGCACTGTGTGAGCAGACAGCACCGTCAACTGGTTAATATTAACTGCATGATGTGTGTGTGTGTGTGTGTGTGTGTGTGTGTGTGTGTGTGTGTGTGTGTGTGTGTGTGTGTGTGTGTGTGTGTGTGTGTGTGTGTGTGTGTGTGTGTGTGTGTGTGTGTGTGTGTGTGTGTGTGTGTGTGTGTGTGTGTGTGTGTGTTCGTGCTGGGAGTGGTGATAGTTTTTCCCATGAGAGCAGGTAAGGCTTGGTGTTTACTGGTGCACTTCTGTCAAAATGGACTTATTTAGTGGGGCTTTTTTTTTTTTTATAGCTGAAACACACCCAAACGGCTTTTAAACACTCATCCAACACTTTTCCAGACTTTACTGTTTTTACTGCTGCACTTTGTCGGTAAATCATTTATTTCCTCGTTCCACTTGCTTTCTCGAGGATGTAACTTAAGGGGCTGCTTTCTGAATGACATCTATATAGACATGATCCTCCGTGTCTCACTCAGTGAAAGCAACCTATTTTATCCATGGCAGCCAGTACTTTTATTTTTTGTTTGTGTCATGCTACACAGTTCAGAAAGTTCTGAGAGAAAGCAAAGCATAACGGCGGTAGAGGATATACTGTTTTTTTTCAGTAGGAAGTTTGATACCACGTCACCAATTGTCATCTTCCGAGTGCGAGTGATTGAACACATGTGTGAGTCCTCACTCACTCACTCACACACATAAAGCCTGAAACTAGCAAACAATGCATTTACACATTGACCACGTGGCGACAAAATGGGAGTACAAAGACTACGTAGACCATTATCACTCTCACAGCTTGTTCCTGTGGCAAGGTGGAAGCCCCCCGGGGATGCACTCAAGGGTATTTATTGTGTGTATTAGTTAGTGTGAATGTGTGTGTGTTGCTCTCAGTGTGAAGAAAGTGGTTGCTTATCAGTGTGTGTGCATGTGTTGGGTGAGAGGGTGTTGGAGATGTCCTTGCCCTTGCCTGTCCCTCTTGACACAGCAAAGTTAATTCCACAGAGGAGAGCTGTATCTGCTGTTGTCTTGACCAAACATTATTAATGAGTAAGAGCTTTAAACTCAGACTGTTGGGCTTGATGTTGTGTGCAAACACACTTCTATAAAGTGTAAATTAGAGGCAACCGTCGGCCAACTAATGCTCTGATAAACTGCTTACATCTGTGTAAGTAGATGTTGGTGTTCTGATGCTCAGTGAAATCTTTTTTTTTTTTTTTCTGTTTTGCAGTCTGCAGAGTTCTTCGATATGCTGGAAAGAATGCAGGTATGGAATACATATTTTCATATTTCCTCTCAATGCAGTCTCCTTCTCTGGTCATGTCCTTTTCATCTTCATTTTTCTCCATCCTCTTTGCCTTCTTACTTCTTCTGCTCTTTGACTCCTGCTATAATTGCATATTTGCACTGTGGCAGCATGTTTGTTCATGCACCTGGTGAACCTTTAAAGAGAACATGAAACATGCTGAGAGATGTATCTGTCCCTTTTTTATCCTGCAGCCATGATAAATAACTTGATCATACCTTGAGAATGTCTTTGATTAATCAATTTGTATTGGTCAACCCACTGGTTCATTGTGTCTCAAATGGGATGATTTAGATGCAGGAGGCACAGAAGAATGGCCTCAGAGAGATTCAGGCTGAAATAGCTTTTTTTATTTTCTCTGTGTGGCATACATTGATTTTATTTTCCTTCTGAAGAAAGTTTGTGTCTCGCCACATGGGACCGCTTTGTGCCCTCCACAGGCCTTTGAGAGCAGGGGGGAGATTGTCAAAGGACAGATGGAGGCATATATATGGACACAAGGAGAAGGAAAAAGAAGGTGGAGGGGGAGGAAGGAAAAACCTAAAGAGTAAAAGGAGAAACAAGGATGAAAAATTGTTTTTCTTTTACATGATTTGATTTCTAAAATGTTTGAAGTAGTCGAGACATTTAATTCTCAACATATTTGCATTGAGGTGCAGCCATAATGAGGGACCTATTGGACTCTGTAATTTATTCAGGGTGCCTTTTTTCCTGTACAATATTGAAGCGAAATATATAATATATTCTGTTCAATGCATCCCCCATGTTCCTGAATCATATTTATTGTCAGAAAGGATTAAATCTATTGCCCTCTCACAGTAATTGAATATTTTTTAAGCAGGCAAAACAAAACCCATCAAATTAATTTTTTTTAAATCCAAGTAAAGTAGAGTGCCCAAGAAGGAAAGGCACTACTCTGAAAGGGATAGAGCGGTGTAGTAGATGGATGGAAATACTAGTTCAAGCTGGGTTTAGGATATGCCTGCTGGAGTTCCACATATTGTCACTAAAAAGCATGAAAAACACATGCGTGTTTCTCTGTTAGATCTGAAGACTTGTAAGCGCAGTGTATTTGTGGGTTCTGGCCTGTCTTATAGAGCGCTCATGAGTTCACATGTACAGCATTTGACATTAAGAAAGGTTAAGGGTTAAGGTCACAGTTCAGTTAATGTTGGTGTTGTGGTTCAATGTGTAGCTGTAATTGTTACGGAAGAGAGGGGAATCAGTCTTGGTCATAGAAAAGCCACAAAAACAAACACATATCACAAGACTGAAGCCCAGTGAAGTAGTGTGGGTCATCAGCAGGAAAACGACTTCCACCCGGCGTAGCATCCGCTCATTAATCCCAGCCTCGACTTCCACAAACACAGCTCGGCACACCTACCTGGGGGAAAAAACAGGAGGCGGACAAATCAAAAGTGAGGCAATAGTGCCTGTATGTGGCGGCTGAGCTGCAGATCGATGATAGTTATGAGGTGGTTACTGCACAGTCATGTATTGTTTAGCACTTTTGGCCCATAGCACATTGAAAAGCACCGTTCTGTATGGAGTTTGTATTTTCTTATTGTGCTATATGGGTTTTCCCCAGGTACTCAGGTTTCTCTCCCTCGTCCCTTTCTTCGAAGGGACAAGGGAGAGAATTACATTATTAGAATCAATAAAAAAGGCCCCACAAATACAGGACATGTATGCGTGCGTGCAATGATTGCTGGCATAAGTGATGAAAGTAGAGTTGAAGGCCTCTATCCTGAAGCACATGCTTCTGTTTTCTCACTCCTATGCTAAGTCATATAAAGCTGTTTCAGTGGGTTTGCATGTAATTGGCCAATTTGCTCTGTGTTGACTCAACTGACTCTCAACACCTACATATATACGCGCACTACCACTCTACTGAAGAATAGACCAACTTTAACCTGTGACAATGCTGCACAAATGAGCCAAATACATTAAAATATAGGAACGCTTGTGTGTGCGTGCGTGCGTGCATGCGTGCGTGCGTGCGTGCGTATTAGCATGTATGACTCGCTCACTTTGTCAACTGGTAACTGAGTTAACAGCAGTTGGGTCTGAAATGCCACTTGTTTTGAATGCATATTAAATAAGGTGAACTTGCTTTTTATGACCTCTGTGCTTTTTCCATCCACACGCTGCAAACGGACACTAATAAGGTCCCTAAAGCTGAAGAGACCAAAAAATGGAAGGTGTGACTGGATTCACACGTTTTTATATCTTCTCTGTGAATCTCATCAGTGTGTGTCATTGTACCCATCACCTTAATTTCTTTGTTTGTTATTCTTCATTTCTGCTCCATCATTTACCTGTGTTTCTGACCTGGCCTCATCTTTACTGCTTGTGAGAAGTTCTGAATACTGTTTGTGAACATTTTTTTTTTTTTTTTTGGTTGATTTTTCTCAGGGCTTTCAAAGTAGAAAATCAATAATCTCCTGATCTGATTGATTTTAAGTTGAATGAACTCCAACTGTCAATTGATCCTCTCTGTCCTGCCAGTGTCCTGACTCCTGCGGCTGCAGAATATAAATGACTGGCTATCCATAGCTCTTCGCCCTCCGAGCCGCAGACAGGCCTCAGCAGTATTTAGAGGTCACACACCGGCGCTATACACTAGCTGACTACCCAAGACATGTAACGGCTCTTAACCTCCGGGGCGACTGATTCAAAGAGCGCTGACATTATGTCAGGGCTGACACGCCCTCGCTAATGTCTGCTGATGACTGCATGTTTCAGGGAGTTGCATCATTGCCTGGAAGTCTGTTTGGCATAATCACTTCCATTACCTTTTTTGTGTCTGTGTTTGTGGATGTGCTTGCAATTTTTATTGAATCACTGTGGCAACAAAGTTCATGTGAATGAAAAATGTGTGTTTTTCATGGTGTTTGTGTCTTCTGTTCTGCAGGATGACTATATTCCTTACCCACGGATAGAAGATGTGAGTCATTTCACAAAATACTCTGGAAACACACGTGTAACTGTTCTGTTAAATGTTTCTCAGAAGACATTTAAAGTAAAAGCGGGGTGTATTATATGGGACCACACTTCAGTAGAACATTTCTTGGTCTTACCGTTTTCCCACTGGCATTTCTCTCCCTCTTCACTTCAAAGGTCTTGGAGAAAGGTGGCCCTTACCCCCAGGTAATCCTGCCGCAGTTCGGGGGTTATTGGATTGAAGATGTGGAGGCACCGGCAGGAACGCCGTCTTCCTCGGAGTCCAGTTTCTGTGAGGAGGAGGACGGCGGAGAGGGCATGAGCCCCGGTGGGGGGCACAGCTACCGCCTGGAGTGCAACAGCACAGCTCGAGCCTACCGCAAACACTTCCTGGGCAAGGTAAGTGAGTTTGTGTGCAATCATGTCAGTTTCAGTGTTTTTGTCTGACCAAACACCACCTGTCTTTCCTACCTTTGTTTCAATACTCGTTCATCCAGGAGCACATGAACTACTACTGCACCGGCAGCAGCATAGGAAACCTAATCATGTCTCTGAAGCACGAGGACGCTGATGGACAGGAGTTCCTGCGCATCATGCTCAGGTACAAAAACAAATAAATACACATCATCCGTTCAGCTTCAAAGCGACCTCATCCATGTTAGGTTTCAGGAAGATGTTGTTGATAATAGGACATAATGAGTAAAAGGTCTGGGGAGGTCATTAGTTGTATCACAAACCTAACACAGAGAGAGACATATAATCACTAACACACATAATCATATACATATTCAAACATTCTAGCTATTTGAAGTCACCAATCAACCTAATAAGAAGGTCTCTGGTGTGGTGTAAGAAGCCTACCTACCCAGAGAAAACCCACAGGATAAGCATGCAAACTAGAACTTAAAATACTCCATTCTGAGAGTTCATACCCCACAGGGTTGCACTAATCATTATAATTTTATTAATAAGACTCCATCGAGATCAAATTGGCCTCAGAAGTAATGCGAGTTTGACACTGCTGCACAAAATGGCATATCAAAGGATCATCAAAGTGATTCTAAATCGATTTGATGGGAGCATCAAAGTCTGTAATAAACTTTGTTCGTACAATTCGTCCTCCAGGGACCACAAACACTGTATCAGTGCAAAATGTTATAATACATGCAACGGTTTGGAACAAGTTTCAGTAGTAACCAGCACTGATCGTCTATCAGACCCACTGACCTACACTGCCATTCATAAAGGTCACACAGCTGCAGATACGTCCCCTTACTATAAAACTGTGGTGGGTGTCCGTCCTCCCGCCTCCTCTCAGACCTGAGCTCTGTGTCATTTTTAGCTCATATCACATGTGTGGTTCTGTCATTGGCACCTAATCCTGCCATTGTCACAGCTGGTGACAGTTTCATTAAAAGGCAAGAAAAACAATAGCATAATGCTTTGTTTTTTGCTCAGACATTGTGGGCAGTGCTGAGAACTGCAGCCAGGTGAATGCTAATGTCCTCGTAGACAGTTGCCAATGATAACACTAATAATCACATCAGCGTTGTCGCATGAGATATCAAGCAGTCTCGCTCTATACTGTACCAGTTGTGTCTACCGAGAGTGAATTCTTTTTGATCACACATTGTGGGAATTATGCTAAATTGTAAAATGCATGCGAGTTAAACACAATCTAAAGGAACCTAAAACTTGCTCAACAGCCTCACACTGACAGTTTCTCTCCTTTTCAGATCGAGGACCAAAACGGTGCATGACAGAATCTCTCTCGCAGGCATCAACCAGCTTCCCAGTGTGCCTCAGATAGCCAAGGTAAGATGGCACTATTGTGTCGAGCCATTATATTTGGTGTAACTGAGTAGAAACTAAAATAAATAACAAAGCAAAAACACCCTGAAGTGAGATGAATTCAATTTATTTCCATATGTATAGAAAGTCTTAAGACTAATGTGGAGTCTGTACGATCCACATTCAGCACACTAATGTGATCTAGTCAAACCAATTATCGTCTGATGAGTGACTTAAGTAGATTTTAGTTATCCAGTGGAATAAATATATTTCATCTCTTGGTAAATTATTTCTGTTGATCATTTTCTTCTTATTTCCTACAGTGGGAATGCCTTCTGCTCCATTTTTATTTCTTGCATCATGTCAGTCATATGTTTTGTTTTTTTTGCTTCTTTTTTTTTCAGCTTCTGTGCGATGATGCTACAGGGCTGAAGTTCAATCCGGTCCTGTACCCTCGGGTGGGTTTCCTCATCAGCAGCCACACTGCAGCCTCATCATAACCTTTCTGACCTCAGCGGCCCTCTGAAAACTCAAGCTGACATGACTTATGGCTCTGTTTCTGCTGAGAGACTGAGGGGCCATGATCTCGTTTCTTCATTCAGTAACATCCAGTGCAACTTTATAGTAACCCTGATGAATATTTTTTCATAAATTGAGCAACTCCATACATTTTTCATGCCATTTAGTTTCGGCCCGGGGGATTTTTCTTTAACATTGAACTGATTTACGTTGAATTATTTTTTGCCAGAAGATTCCTCCCTTCAAATTCAAGTTCATTAACTTTTCAACCCCCTATAATGCTTACACGGGAAAACAGCACACTGCTTATCACATTGAACCCCTCATAAGCCCCCCACCCCACCCCACCTCAGTCACATCTGCCTCATTCAGCAAGTGCATTATTCTCCTGACGCAACAACTTTCTAATGTGGATATGATGGATCTGTTCCTCCTCCTGTGAGCCTGGTGGAGGAGGGTGATGAAGCATGCTCTCAGCCTGTGCCCTCGGGGAAGGAAAAAAAAAACAACCCATCTGTGTCTCCGTATGCAAGAGACGGCAACAAGATCACTCCCCTCGCTGGGGGCCTCGACAGTTTGTCGCATGGAAGCCTTACGTAAGATGATCCCAGTAAACCTGCCCTGGAGACTTCTGGGAGAGGAGAAAAACATGTTTTCCTCGCTGTTAATACATGCTGAAAGTGTGCAGGAAGTTCAGATATACTTGATAGACTTGATAAAATAAGTATTAAAGGTTTGTGTTTGTCCACAGGGATCCCAGTTGATAGTGGCTTACGATGAACACGAGGTGAACAACACATTCAAATTTGGCGTCATTTATCAAAAGTTTGGGCAGGTAAGTGATTTCCAAAAAAAATAAATAAAAAAAATCCCTTATTGCCTGAATTCATCTCCGGTAAAATATAAAAATAATAAATATTTGTGTTTTTGCCTTCAAGCAGATTTAATAAACATACATTTGATATAAGGAAATGTTGGTAGGATGAAAATGAAATACATTAGATAGCTGAATGTCATCCAATTGTGTTCATTTTAATTCATGTTAAAACACACCACATTTCTCTAAAGCTGCTTTCCTTAAAAAAAAGAAAAGCAACTATTGGACTTGCGTAAGTGATGGTGGAAAGGAAAAACTCACCTTTAACAGGAACAAACCTTTGTAGAACCACGATCAGAGGCAGAGATTTTCTGCTTTTCCGGTTGCGTTGAGGGGATGGAAAGGGAGAAAAGAATGGGACAGAGACACCATCTACCATACAAGAAAAATAACCTGAGTGGAGCCATTGCTCAAACAAACACTCTCCTTCAGAACCACAGATGGCATTAAAGTGAATAATGATGGGATTCAAAGCTTGATATGACAGACATCTTCTTCAGTTTAAATTTCTTATCAGATCCTGCTAAGCCAGTTAGTATGTATAGATAAAATAATTAATGCATTATAATTGATAAAATGTATATAATTACTATAATATCATTGAATAAACATGTTTACCTTGAAATAAACTCAGTAATTTGAGAACATTTTATTAATGGCATGTCTGACCTGCTTAGAATGAACATCATCCTGCAGTTGTTAACCTGTGAAACCAATAATTCATATTTTTTTAGGAGGCGTGTGATGTGATGATGTTAATAATTCATCATGTGGTTTTATAAACGGATTAATTGTTTTCTTCTCTCTGTGTTCTGTGTGTGTTTTCCTTTCAGACATCGGAGGAGGAGCTGTTTGGGAACAATGAAGAGACGCCGGCCTTTAAGGAGTTTCTCAGTGTCTTAGGGGACAACATTGATCTTCAGGATTTCAAAGGGTAATTGTTGGAGTTCAATGCAGTATAATGAGTGAGAGTAAGCAGCAATAGCTTCAGTGAATGCGAGGAATAAAAGAGAATTCAGTCATAATTGAACAATAAATAGACCTTAGGAGGAGAAAAGAAAAGCTGTATGAGCATATAGCCGTGGAGGGAAAAAAAGCAGGGTTTAATTACTGTAACCTTGGAGCGATTTTTCCCGCTGTTTGGGACTCAGCATGCAACTGAGATAAACTGCTTAGTGAAACGGATCGGTGGAAAGAAAGTGCCGCGTGGACAGGTAATCGGAGCTTTCTGCGCTGGCCTTTTTCTTTAGTGCTACATGTTACTTTTAAATATTGAGGAGGTTGTATCTGACACGTTATGATTAAATACTTATTCACTGGCCCTGGAGCTCATGTGAAATTTCCGGTGTGTCAAACACATAACGGAGAATTCTACCTCACAATGGCCATGTGTGCTTCAACAATGTGACAGGTTTCGCGGTGGCCTCGACGTCTCCCATGGACAGACGGGGTCGGCGTCCATCTACACAACCTTCAGACAGAGAGAGATTATGTTCCACGTATCAACAAAGCTTCCCTTCACAGAGGGCGACGTCCAGCAGGTACCAGGCTTCATTGTTTCATAACACTGTATGATTGATTTTGCTGCGAAGAAAGGATGCAAAATGTTAAAAAAATAAAAAAATAAAAAAATGAATATTGAACTGGCGAGGCCTGGTTATCGACGATGTACTGAAGTGAAAAAGAACAAGATGGGTTCACTGACAAACTCTTTCCCCTCAGCTGCAAAGGAAAAGGCACATAGGCAATGACATTGTGGCCACAGTCTTCCAGGAAGAGCCCACGCCGTTTGTTCCGGACATGATCGCGTCCAACTTTCTGCACGCTTATGTGCTGGTGCAGGTCGAGAACCCCTGCACAGAGAACACAGCATACAAGGTATGAAGCTGTGTTGATTCTCCCAATGGTGGTCTAGCACCCTACGTTGAAGCCATCACCCTTTAGATGTCGTGTGATTGGCTCAACCTGACCGAGACTGAATTCCATTTACCACAGGACCTTGACCGTTGAGCAGTCATTCACATTATGTGTGACTCTTGTTTGTTTCTCGTGAGCAGGTGTCTGTCACAGCGAGAGAGGACGTGCCTCCTTTTGGACCTCCTCTTCCAAACCCAGCAGTCATCAAGAAGGTGAGACACAGTAAAGTCTCAAGCCCCGAATGTTGCTTTCTTTTACTGTTTCACATTTGGATGTGCTTTTGAATTCCCTCAATCGATATGGTTTGGAAGGAAAATGGTTTATTTGGCAAAAACATGACACAAACTGTGGCGTTGGGTGTCTTAAAGTTTGACAGAACTTGTAGCAGAAACCTTTGCGGTGACTATTATTTAGTCGAGCTGTTTTGTGTATTATTTTTTTTTCTCCAAATCACTTTTTTTGTCTAAATTTGAGTTTTCTCTGGTTCTTGTTTTCAATATCAGTTCTCTCTCTCTCTTTTGTCTATTACTTTTTTATGCGCTGTTAACTTTATTATATTGATATATTTTGTAATTTTACCTTTCTCATTTTACCATGCCATCTTGTTTGTTTATATTTATAAATGTATTTCTCTCATTTTGTCTTTCTCTCAATTTCACATTCACTCTGTTTGTCTTATTTGATGTGGGGGTTTTTTCAATTTCAATTTGCAGTTTCCATTTTCCAATGTTCCTGTGAAGCACTTTGAATTGCTTCAAGCTGGAAACATGCTCGATAAATGCACACCTCAATCAGAAATTATAACTGATGTTTTAATTTAGCCGTGGGAGAAAGAACCATGATCACTTTTAGATGTATGGTTCACAGCATAGTTTTAGGATTGCACTTTTTAAAAATAAATTTTTGCTGAAGAATTAGATGAAACTATCCACACGAGTCTCGTTTCTGTGCTGACTGGAAAGGCAGAAACAAAGTCACCCAGCTCTGTCGAAAGGTACCAAAACTCACTTCCCTGCAACTTCCTGCAATCACTGCTGGTTGCCTGGCAACTGCATCCAATGGAAAAGCAGCGCATCGCCCCTCTTAAAATAGAGAGTGATTGTTTCTGAGACGGACCTTTGGCAATCTGTGAAGTGGAATTTGTCAACATTTAGCTACTTTAACCCTTTTTCTGTCGTCTTAGTTAACTTCAAGTAAATTGCGTGTTCGTCCTTTTGCCGTATTCAAAAACCATGTTTCAGTGAATATGGATTCAAGCTGGAAGGATCTTGATAATGGGCACGATACAACTTTTTGTCTTGTAAAAGAAACTTTTTGTCTTCTCTGAGTGAGCGCCAAAGGTGGAAACTTCATTGGAGACAGAATCTGTCGTTATGATTCAGAAGATTATAATACTTTCTGAGAGTGAAAAAGACAAAGGGGTGGATTTGAATGCAGAAAGAGACTTAAATCACAGAGGTTTAGACTCATAATCACAGACAGTGTACTGCGACAATGGAATCTTTACGGTGCTAATAAAGGTCACTTTTTTCCATCCCCTTCACTACCGCCCTCCCCCCATGCTCCTTGTTCATCATCTTACTCTGCTCCCTCTCTCTCTCTCTGTCTCTCTCTCTGTCTCTCTCTCTCTCTCTCTCTCGCTCTCGCTCTCGCTCTCGCTCTCGCTCTCGCCAGGGTCCTGAGTTTCGAGACTTCCTGCTGACAAAGCTGATCAATGCTGAAAACGCCTGCTACAAATCTGATAAATTTGCCAAACTCGAGGTGACAAATTCACTCGGCGACCCTACAACCACTCTCTCATTCACAGCCTCCTCGTCTTGATGCTTTTCACTTCACAGGTGTCTGTGCTTGTGTGGACACTGATTTTCAGGGACGGACTCGGGCAGCACTGCTGGACAACCTGCACGACGAGCTGCACAGGCAGAGTCAGGCCACGTTGGGCCTGGGCCAGGTGGGAGAGGAGGACAAGCTGGAGAACGGAGGACACGGGGGCCTGCTCGAGTCCTTCAAGGTGAACATGAGCCGAGACCAAAGTACATCATGCAGTCTTTTCCCAGCGCTGTGACATTTATTTAATCACTGTCGCTGTAGTGCCAGAGTGCAAGATTTTCTTGTTGTAGGTCGGCTAAATGTCACAGGTTCGCAGGATGACTTGAGGTGTTGAAACCACGTCAACGGCAAAGATTTTCTCTGCTTTCAAGGAGTTTGGCTATATGTGTGAATTTGAATGCCAAACACTGCAGCAATCATGAGAGCGATGGGCAGCCACTTTGTCTTTGTGGATCTTTCTTTTTTCTTGTTTGCTCTCACTGTGTAACTCTTTCTTGTTGCACAGTGGCTTTCCAGTCTCTTATGTCCTAAACTGAAGGCTAATTCATGTTAATAGGACCATTAAAATGTGTGTTTCCATCTGTGTGTGTGTGTGAGAGAAATGATTAGAAGTGTGACTAATGTGATAATTTGGCTTCTACTCTTCACAGGCTTTGTGGCGAGCTACTTTGTACTTTCTGCAGACAGTCCCCGGGGGCGCTATTCTCATTGCCATCATCTCCTTTGCAGTGTATTACTTTTCTGTAAACTTGTAAATGCAAGATATTTTAATTGTTCAACAATAAACACAATTTCATGTAATGTTGTTTGTGTTTATGCTTTCTAAAGATTTGGGTTCATCTCACGTATTGTTGACATCAAATATTTTGAAAACATCATCTTCCATGACATTTAAGAATGCTGACTGTTAATATAATTAATAAAAACGTAAGTCAAGTCAAGTCAACTTTCATGAACCAAACTAAAGCCCACCACAGGCTCCATGCCCAATCTGCTCCAACTCACTGCACGTCTTTCTAGGAAAACAGCGCCCTCTGTTGGTTGTTCTTGCAATAATATTTTAAGAAAACTATTCCCACCGTATATCTCACGAGCTGTGCAATTCGTATTTTATGTTTGATAGTATGTCTTTTCTCTTCTTTTTTTTTTCTCCCTCTATTGTGACCTTAACCTTCCCTCAAGGTCAGATGAGAATCTCTTGTGACCCTGGGTACAGCAATAACATGAGTGGATGGAATGATAGATGGATGTCCTTACTTTATCACCTGCTGTTCCTTCACCCACCTGCTTCCTTTCCCCTGTGTTCCTCCTGTCCCTGACCCTCTCATTTACCATGTGCTCTTGCCTCTCCAGAGAGCCATGCGTGTCAGGAGCCACTCCATGGAGACCATGGTGGGGTCTCACCGCCACAGGAGCCCTGGGGTAGGAGGAGGGGTCCCAGCCAGCCTCAGTGGGGGAGGGCTGCCCCAGAGTACCAGTGAATGCACAAAGAGCACCTTCACTGTAAGTGAGCAGGAGGAGGATGATTGAGAGGATGAAAAGATGAGGATTATACTGGAAAGAGA
The DNA here is from genome assembly GCF_963422515.1 of Blennius ocellaris. Taxonomy (NCBI): domain Eukaryota; kingdom Metazoa; phylum Chordata; class Actinopteri; order Blenniiformes; family Blenniidae; genus Blennius; species Blennius ocellaris. The sequence continues at coordinate 17,246,532 of NC_137651.1, forward strand.
GACGGGGTCAAGTCAGCATACGATTGAACCTGACTGATGTTATGTAAATGTAAACTTTGAATAATGTAAGTTAAAAATGGACTTGAGGAAGAACCTTATTCTGTCTAAGTAAGGGCATGGATGTGATCCATAACTAAACTTCACCTTGAGCCATGTGGTAAAGTCTCTCTATCTGTGATGAACATCAGATTTAAAGGATTTATTTTCAGTTTGAATTTGTAGAGTTCTGTGTGGAGTTTGCATGTTTGTGTGTGGGTTTCCTCCGAGTACTCTGGTTTCCCCCAGAGTCCAAAAAAACCTGTACCGGGGTCCCCCCAGCTCCTTAGGACACACTTGGAAATGAAACGTTTAATGGAGGGACAATTCAAAGTTCTTAAGTTTGATTAAAAAAAACAACAACTCTAAAGGGTAAGCTTGATCACTGCAACTGGGGAATACAGAAAAGTGTTGGGGGTTTTTTGTTGTTGTTTTTAATTAAGACGTCAAAACAAAGTAATCAATTAAAGTGACAAAAAACAATGGAAATTGAATGCTGAAAAATGAATAAAACAAAATATAAAATGCAAGTTTTTGGATGAAATAGGAAAGGACATAAGAAATGATAAACTGGTGGTGAATCCCAGAAAAAACTGAAATTATGGTACAAATACAAAATATCGTACAGAAATAAAAGTAAGAAATGTGAAAATAGGCTCATCTACTCTGTATTTTATAGTCGAGTCCACTTAACTTGAAGCCAGTGCAAATTTCTGACAATGATTTTGAGACAAATGATAATTCCTCTTGAACATTACATCAAGTAGTCAGTAAAATAGCATGAAACATGGTCATGATCAGCTTTGGCTCAATGTTAGTGCAAAAAGCTTCTTTTTCAAATGAAGTGCTCGGACATTGTATGAATTCTACTCATCTTTTCAGCTAAATTGAGTACAAGTTGTCATCACTTAAAACAATACCTGAGCTTCCTGATTAAATTTGATCAGAACACTTATTCAGCAGTCATTTCAATCAATGGGATTCTTTACGTTTATGCAAAGTTTGAACAGTGTTTTCATTTGTCAGCTCATTTTTAGAGATATGTTAAAGTACTGACACGTGAAGTACAACTTTGTGATACGTAATCTTCAGCCTCCTGTGATGTCAGCCAAGTCTCCTCTGAAGAGTCCAGTAAAACGACGCTCGGGTCTCTTCCCTCGTCTCCACTCCAGCACAGAATCCACGTCAGATAAACAAACACGCAGGTGAGCGTTTAGGACTCTTTTTAAATATGACTCTGCATTCGTGCCAGTGATAAAACATTGAATGTTTTTGATCGACATTTCGGTTGTTTGTCTGCAGCGACCAGAAGCTCACCGAGGTCTGCTCGCTGTCCCAGGAGATGAGGTCAGAGACGTCGTCCAATCCCAGCTCGCCTGAAATCTGCCCCAACAAGGAGAGGTAAGACAGGCCGGTGGTGGTGTATAAGGAGGTACTCTTGATCTCTGGTTAAAGTTGAATATAAGTCTGTCCTGATATTTGCACGCATAATGAAATCTCTTTGTCGTTTCCCATGTTTACTTCCTCCATCATTTCATCAACAGGCCATTTGTTAAGATGAAGGAGTGCACCAGCAGCAGGCCCAACATCTCTCGTTCTTCGTCCAGCACCAGCAGCTTCAGCAGCACCACGGGAGAAACAGAAGCTCTGGAAGAGCTAGAAACGGTGACTAATTCTTGAACAAATCAACGTAGCCTGTAGTAAATATAGTAGTCTCTAGGAGTGGCACAGTGGCTGCCTATTGCTGCTGACTGAGTTTAAAGTAAAGGATAATTTCACTGTGCTACTTCCTCCTGTATCAAAACCCAAAACAGCCATTTGCTTTGTTATTGGGAAGTGGAATGTAATTTTAGTTTAATTCTTCCTCAACCTTTTCCTCTATATTAACTATCCCTCTGCCTCCCTCAGGCCAGCCATCAGTCTGTGGCCTCCTCCTCAGCATTCAGCCCTGCCCTCAGTGTTGACTGCCAGGTTTCAGGGACCCCGGTCATCATGTGCCGCAGTCCAACAGGTAAAGCTGTATGTTGTGGAGTAATCGCCTCATACATTCGGCAGCTTTCTGCAGTGTGACATGTCAGAAGTGACAGGGTTTGTAATTCCTGTGTTGAATTTGCATTTCTTTCCTCTGTATTCTGCAGATGGGAAAAGTAAGACATCACCAAGGTCAAACTTGAAGTTCCGCTTTGACAAAATGAGCCACTCTTCTGCGACTGTGAGTGCAACAAAGCTGTTTTGTTCACAGTGTTTCCTGTTATCTCGTACAATAGCAGTCACTTTTACACCTTAGTCTGGTATTCCCTCACTAACCCACGAAACAACTCTAAATTGTCGTGAACAAATCTTTATTAAGATACACAGTCACTTGCCAATTCTATCAATTCTCATGAAGTAGCTTAAGACCGATTAAAATCCCACATCTTTCACCATTTGTAGTTCAAGGAAACTTCTCTAGATATGCCTTAACCTACCTCATAGATTGCTCATACATGATTGAGTACTACTATTAAAACAATAAAATACTATGTTATTTTCAAAATAAGTGCAATGATATGGATTAATAAGTTTATTGGTTGGGTATTTAAAACAAGAAAATGTTCTTTGTTCTCCGTTTCTGTGTGTGTTGCTGATGTTAAAGCATACTTTAACACTACATTTCTGATGCAGAGAGGGAAAAAGTGATGCGTTTTTGGCTGATTCTGTTCGTCCTGCAACCATCATCTCACAAACCAGATGGTGGCGCTCTATCAATGAACACCTCCTTCTCACTGTCTTTTCTCCTCCAGCCGGAGTAGCTTTGCGGATGGGAAAACGTGGATTTGCACAACGCTGGGATAACGTGGGCCGAAGGAGCTGCAAAAAAAAAGAAAAAAAGAACACCCCGAAAGCCACAACAGCCACAAAACCACTTGCAGAACCACTTCCTCAGTCGAGGATAACTTGACAAGGTTACTAACTGCACCAGAGTTCCCACACATACTGTAAACCCAACTAAAAATAACTGTGTTCGTGCGTGCATTTCAGAAGTTAGTGCTGCATCTCAGCTGTTATTTGCTCTCATCACATTGAGGCCTGGTGCGGCTGGTATGTTGAGAGTTTTTTCTGAGCAAGACTGAGCCTCCACTTCCTCTCAAACATCTTAATACACGTTGATGTAAAGTACCACTAACATGAGTTTATGGCTGAACTGTTACTCTTTTCTTTTTTTCTTTTTTTTCCCAGCCAGCTGTCACAGTTTTTTTCCACTTGTGGAAAGAATTGTCAGACATCAACATGTTTCCTTTTGCCTTCTCCCTCGAGCGGCGTGTCTGCTGAGAGTTCTGCTCCCCCCCCCCCCCCCCCCCCCCCCATCAAAATAGCAGGCAGGCGCGCACACAGAAACACATGCACAGAAATTCAGTGTACAGTTTGCTTACAGTAGCAAAGCCTTGGAGGCGGCAGCACTCCTTTCTTCACTGTAGGGACTGAACTTTTTCTTTGCATAGGTACTTGCTTTTCTAAAGGAGGCGTATCATTTCAGAGATGCTTTTGTAACCTTGCTCGCTGCTGCACTGTGTCTACTGCATAGTAAACATGACATGTGTCCTACAGTGGCAGCGTTTCTGGATCTGTAAGGGAAAGTGTTCGTGGAAAGTTAGCGCAATCGGGGAACCGTAGGAAACACTGCCAACACATATTTCGCCGCAAGCCTGTTTTAGCCAAAGCTGCGCCTTACAATCTATCTGATCCCCTTTTACACCACAGGTGTGTCCCCTTCTTTGTTTCCTTCTCACTGTCTGTGTCTCTGTGTCTCTCACCATGTGAGAGGACGATTTTCTCCTCAATGTGAATACAGCTATGTTGTGGGTCACCGATCGACGCTCACATTTGCCGAAAATAGACGTTGCACTCACGAAATAAAGATTTCACCCTCTTGATGCCTCCCATTGAAGCTTGCTCGCTCGGTGTGTCGGTGTTCGCTGTGTGTGCGGCGGTTTCGTTCTGACAGGGAAACCTCCGTGGTGTAAAATGTTTCCCAGCATGTGAGCTGATGAATATGACTTGAAAAAAAAAAAAAAGCTTCAGGTTATAATGAACCTTTGAACCACCTTATGGCAAATACACTTTGAATGTGAAAGGCTTTTGTTTTTGTTTTTTTTAATATTTGATATTTGATGCCTTGTTGTTGTCATTAGAGCTAAATTGGGCCATTTTATGTGAAATCAAAGAGTTTTCCTTGACTGACCATGTGGGTTTGGCTTCAATCATTATGTCAATGAAAGCCTTTGTACCCAAGAACTGAAATCCCATCAATGTTGTAGAGGGCAATTTGAGAATTTTCACCAGTTTTGAGGGGATTGATTTATATTGGGGTGAGCATTATTTGTTTGTTTGTTTTTTTAAACCATGTAATTTTGTTCCTTCTCTCTCTGCCTAATCCATGCATATGCTCCTTTTAATTAGCCTGTTAATAATCCACTTTGTTTTCACCTGCTCCTTGTTGTGTTAAACCAGTAAAATGTCCTCTTTATGTCAATTTATTTCAGTGAGAAGACAAAAAAGCCACAAAGTAGAACTGAAATCTTACATTTCAGTTGGCATACATGCCACTGTGTGCCAATTATTTCACATGGTTAAGTCATCCAATATTGTGGCTTTAAATAACCTTTTCCTCAAACCTCTTTAACAATAAAATAGATGAGTTGCTACATTTTGGTACTAAGACATTCCTTCGTGGTCAGTTATTACAAAAAAAAAAACAACAACTTTGTAAAGCTTTGCTGATTTGACATTGAATGACCTGTTTGCGAAGCCAGTTGTCGAAGCACAACCAGACCACACAGAGGTCTGCTCTTATCCTGAGCTACACAATATGGCACAAGCCTGGAGCTGCACAAACTGGAGTTCATTAAGAAGATAGCTTGTTTCCAATGTGACCAAACTGGTGGGTTATACAGAATTGTCTTTGTAATCTTAATGTGTGGGGAACCATTGTTGGCTTCATAGTGTGTAAAGAAAGGTTCAAAAGCCCAAGTTTTCTCAAATTACAAACATCTGCTGTAATTTAGGTGAGCGCTTAACTCACCATAAATATGTTCTCAAGGAAGCTACTTGAAACCGGACTAGAAAAAGATGTGTTGACGTGCACACACCATTCTCAGAGAGCAAAGGCCAGTAATTACCTCGAGGAAGGGAAGCAGGGATCGAAATCCTCTGGATGGAGGCGAAAAGTTCAGATATTGTTTAGTTTGTAGCAGGTATTGCTTAAAACGCCCTGCAGCCTTTTTCTTTGTTAATATGCTTAATTTATTCAGAGATGACTTCTTTTGCATCGATGTCATGTAAAAATGTCTCTGCAGAGTGCGCTAAATAACTTAAAAATGATTAATGGAAATATATTAATTTAAAAGATGTCTAAATCTGTATATGTATATTTGGTTATGTAATGTGCCATTGAGAATTTATTCTAAAATAAAATGTTGTATTTTGTGTCATTTGTGTGCTTTTTCATTTTGCTCACTCTTGCATAATTTACACCTTTTGATATTTTATTAACTTTTTTTTTTTTTTTTTTTTTTAATTATTATTTTTAAATACTTTACAGTCATTCCAATTTGCTGTTATAGAGAAAATAGAAAAGCCCAACATATCCACATGAGCAAGCAGGTGTGTTTGCGACTGTGGAAAGGAAAAACTCCCTCAACAAGGAGAAACCTTTGCAGAAACCAGACTCAGAGGTGGCGGCATTCTGCGGACCGGTTGGGGTGAGAGGATAGAGGAGAGGAGAGGAGAGGAGAGGAGAGACAGAGAAAGGCTTGGTGAAACAAAATAAATACAAAAAATACAAAATACAAAATACATACAATACCCTTGTTAGTGCTACATACAATTGTTTTTTTTTTTTTTTTTTGATAATACATTAACCACAGTGATCTAAATATTTTCCAACTGCCATGAGATTAAGACCAGCCTGAGCAACAACAGAGCAAAAGACCTAAATAATGACAACAATTATAACAAAAGCAAAAAGCAAAAGGACATAGAACAAAAATAAATAAATAAATAAATAAACAAACAAACACAACAACAACAAAAGCAGACAACAACTTGGTTTTGATAATTAACAGAACAATCTCGTCAATGAGGAGTGGGAGTGTGTGTGTGTGTGTGTGTGTGTGTGTGTGTGTGTGTGTGTGTGTGTGGTTTGTCCTCTGGATGTGAATGAAACTGTTGTGGGGGGGCCGCAGCACCACCCCGGGGCCCAAGGCCACCAGGGCCGGACGCCGCCACTCCGGCACCCAGCGACCCACCGGATCCAGGGAGGCCCCGACAACCCCCCCCGGAGAGCCACGCCCCAACCCGGAAGGCACCAGACGGAGCGCGGAGAGAGGACCCCCCCCAGGCCAGAGGGGCCCACAGGAGAAGGATAAAGGGCGCAGAGCCCCGGGCCCCGACCGAGCCGCCAAACCGGGACCTGCCAGCGCAGCGCCCCCAGGCCACGCGGGCAGGGAGCCCCCCCGGCCCCGACAGCGGAGCCCGCCGCACCCCCGGGGGCCATCCCCCCACCACCCCCCCAACCCCCGGCGGGACAGAGAAGGCCCCAGCCGCCGAGCCCCAGACCAGCCCCCCACCAGACCAGATATTTTATTAACTTAATGAACCTGGACATATCGTGGATCAGTGTTGGGTTTAGATGTTAAAATGTTGTGTTTTTATTGTGATGGCTTTTGATCCAAATCACCCAGTAGCTAATTGATGTCCAGGTTGCTGAACAAACTCTAAAACTATTGTCCCCTCATAGCAGCAGTTGTTGCTATTTACTATCTTGTTTACCACAAGAGAAGCGCGTAATTCTAAAATGACAGAAAGATGTTTGACCCTAAGCAATTTTCACTTTAGCATCAGCAGTCGGTGCATTAAAACTAGTTTACCTGTGTAAAACAACTGTTGACTGCAAGTTATGACTATGAATGTTTGTTTCTTATGTTGTGCATTTCTCTTGTTGTCATTTGAAAAAAATGTGTTTCTTTAAAGTCGTGCTAAAATCCATATTGCAGAGGATCTTCCTCTAATGAACTGACTTAATGCGATTTTTCTATTTTCTGTATAGTTCAGATTGACGGAAACATTTTTAATTTTAGCTGCCTTTATGGTTTGACTATTTGCAGTACCTAGTATTGTAAATACACTGTTGTATATTGTACTAAATCTGTTTTTCCACAATCAGGTATCAAAGCAAAGCAATTCGTAGTGCCAGTGAAATCAAGCCACTTGGCAATCGTCACCGTCAGGAGCAACGCCAAAAAGCTTCTTTTAATCTGCCCAACTTGTTGCGAATTGTGCTTGCATATGAAGAATAGTTGATTCTGATTTGCTTTATCAGTCACAACGTTCAAGAGAGTAATTAACACCGCTGTAAAAAAACAAACATTTCTTCTTCTTCTTCAATTCAAACTGCAGGCAGGGTCAGGAGACGGAGAACATCTCAAACATGCAGAAATGGTTTAATGTTCTACAAATGGCTCTTCACTGTTCAGGGAAATTTCACGAGTGAGTACACAATAGACTGGACGGGCTCTCTCGTTGCTCCTTGTTGCTGCAGTGCATCCTGGGAAATGTCTGCATACACCACCTGAAAGCAGAAATTACTATCACCGCTTTGGGTAGATCACAATGTCAGAGGCAAAACAGAAAGTTCACACACCTCGGTCTTCTGGGGGGGATTCGGGGGACCTGCAACATTCAGTCAATACAATGAGACCATAGGAAGTATCATGATGACTTTATGACTGATATACTACAAAATTAGGCGAACATTGTTAGCTACCTTGATGAAAGGAAGAGTTTCTTTCCTGTGCTGCTGGGTGTCGGGGTGGAGGCTGTGGAGCTGGGTGTGATTCATCTCTCCTCACAGCTGCATATATGAACTCTGTCCTGGGAAGTGGCTGACGCTTGACCTCTGAACTCAGGCGACAAGCCAACCCCAGAATGACGGGCAGGCACAGAAAAGCACCAGCCCAGATGAAAATCCTGTGCAAGAAATGTCTCTGAGAGACGACAGCTGCAGCAGGAAGCAGGGGACATGTCCAAGAGGTTACGTTCACCAGGTAATGCACAAAAGCACACTGATATGCAACATACAATTCGGACTCTGCGTACCTGCTGTGACGTTAACGTACATCAAATGTCCCTGGTCAGTGTTACCTTTGTCCCATGTGACAGAGCATCTGTAGAAGCCTTCATCGACATGCTTGACCCTCAGGATTTTTAAAGTTAGTTGGGCCTCATCAGCTGAAACTGTCACTTTCATCAAATTATGCTTTTCAGTGTCTTTAACAGTGCTGAAGTGTTCATCCGTGGAGTTACTCCTCACCCAGGTGCCTGTCCAGTTGAGTCCACAGTGCCTGACCAGGCAGGACAGGGACAGAGCCCCCCCTGCTGGGACATACACTACCTGTCGTCTGGCCAGAATGGCCTGGTCACAGTCTTCAACACAGAGACCTGAATGAAGGAAACTTTTATTATAATTAAACAAGACACCCATGCACTATATATTTGATTATTAGGTTCACCAAAGACTAAATGTTACAGTTTTGTTGCCCTTTTTTTGGTGGGTGGGATGGATAGGACACAGAAACAATGTGATGCTTCAGCCTCACTTCATTTTCCTTAAAATAAAAAGCTGTTATGATTTTTTGTTTGTTTGTAACTGTCTATCAAACTAAACTGAAACAAAACATATAAGAAAAAATAACCAAGTTGCATCAAAGGATCCATTTAATCTCAGTTTTTACTTTATGCAGATGTTAGTTCCATGTTCATAAAAGCTCACAAACAACTTAATTAGTTCACAATTAATTTTTTCACAAGTAGGATGAATCCCACGAACAGCAGCACAAAAAGAAGCTGATAAAGTACAATACAAACCACTGCTTCTGTTTCACTTCCATAGCTCCACCTCAAGCAATATTCTCCAGTGTTTATGGACATTTAACTATTAATTTGTAACCTGCATGCCTTGTTTCTGTTGAACTTTCTATTTTTCTAAAGTTGGAGCGCTTAAAAATAAAATCACTTCTTTATTCTAAAGTGAATCTGAGCAGGTTGTGAACGTGTCTAACACCATAACAATGTATGTTTTGAAGGCGTATAGCAAAGAGATCATAATTTATGAGCGTTCAATTTTACAACTGAATTTATTGTAACAAATAGAGACAAAGAAAACAAGAATACATAATTAGCTTTAACGTAAAACTAAGCATACAATATCTTTGGCAGTTGCACATAAAAGGTCTTCCCAAATACATCAAAAGCATGTAATTAGCACAGGAACAGAAACATGAACTGTGTGTGTGTTTTTTTTTTTTTTTTTTTAAATAAAGCACACTTCTCACTCATGAAACAAATCGTTAAACGACAAAGACAATTGTGTAAAATGCCAGACTGTTTATTTTTCAGTCTTAATCAAGTTTGTTTTCCCTTTTTTAAGCCATCAGTTCGAAGAAGATTTCAGATATGTCCACGCTAAAAAGACATTACTTACCAGAATGGAACATGCAAACAAAGCTGATAACACCGAGGAAATAGTCATACATGTCTGACTGCGATGGTGCTGTTGCTGGCCAGAGTGAGGCCAAGTTGGTTTCACTTCCCAGATCAGGTCTATGTGTTCCTGCTTGTCAGGGGGAGGCTCTGAGACTTGTTTGGATCTGTTGGAAAGGGATTGCACGTATTGAAACTGTAATCTGTCTGTGGGAATCCATCAGCTTTCTCTACCACTTTGTGCTTCCTGTTGTCTGTGGTTATACTGCTGTTCCTCCGTCCTGCTGCTGCTGCTGCTGCTGCTGCTGCTGCTGCTCTTGTCCATTTGTAAGTACAGGAAGGAAGTGACCAGTAAATCACTGCCTCGCTCCCTCACACACGCACACACACACACACACACACACACACACACACACACACACACACACACACACACACACACACACACACACACACACACACACACACACACACACACACACACACACACACACGATTACAGGAAAACGATAACTTTAAGAGGAATTTTTTTTTATAGGAACAGTGCCTGTTTCAAGGAACTGCTATGGAAATGGGGAAAAAATTAAAGCAATGATAATAAAAAGATAATTCCTCATTTTGATTAATTTATAGTTTAAGAATTTGAATTAGAATTAGAAGCTTTTATTGTAATTGTACAATAAAATTGCACAACGAAATTGCGGTGTAGCTAAAAAGACACAGTTGACATACAATGCACTGTAAAAATGTGTGACTCAGTTGATGAAATTTCAAAGACAGTATTGTATTTCTACAACCACAAACAGTAAGCCGATTCCCTGCAGACTTCCAAATAACCTCCGATAAAATGTAATAAATAAGACTTTACATCAAACATTTGGTTCAACAGGATGTCCTTGTGTGTTAAATATAAACTTGGTTGATTTCTCACACTGTCACAAAGTCTTCTGATCGTCTCACATACCTTACAGCTTTGTTTAATATTGTAGGCTGGATACTTTTACTTTCAATTATATTTGTCCCATTATGAAATATTAGAAAGTTATCAGAGGTTTTCTTTCTGACAGATCAACACTTTAGTTTGTGGGTATACAGGTTTGATAACTATTGCGAAAGGCAGAAAATACCAAATTGCTCAACTAATAGAACATTGTTAGTGTCGTAATATATATTTTGCATGTGAATATTCACAAACACCTTTGTTGTGTGGAGCTTTGGGAGCTTTCAGTAGGATCTGAACACAAGATCAGTGTTTTTCAAAATAGTGTATCAAAATTCAGCTACACAAGCATCAAGACAAACAGCAAAGCTTTTGCATCTATTGTCCTGGGAAATAATGCAAACTCCACATGGATATCTCACATTGAGGCATGAGTGCTCATCCACTAACCCATCATGCATTGTGTGCAGGTATATTTAAGAAAACACACGCACCGAAACAGTGTGCAAAAGGTAAAGCCGAGACACAGAAGAAGAAGAAGAAGCTCTCTTTTCTGGAGTTTTATATTTAGTATTATTTACATTCAGAATACCTGTACACTTTACAATTACTGATATGGATATTTTGCACTGCAATGCATTGTATTGATAAAAATTTTTTTCTTATACCCGTTTTAATGTTTTACCAAACTGATGTGCATTCGTCTCCCCATGTTATTATATCTTAACTACTGTTGATTTGTGTGCGTTTTGTATGAGTACATGCACGTGCACTCGTATGTATGCTTGCGGAGTTGTTCGTTTGTTTTATTGTCTCTTGTCAATCTTCTTGTCTGAAATGTGCAATAGAATTATTATGTAAATGGTGTTGATTGTCATAATCATCTCTCCTCGGGTGATGCACAGTTGCCTCTCAGTCGTGACTCTCTGGGGGGGGGGGTCACATCACCTGCTGTGGGTTTGGTCCCACTCGTCCAAATCATGCGCAAACTCCGCCCAACCGCCACGTCAAAGACCGACCGGGAGTCCATAAACGAGCGCACCCTGGTGTCGCGCTTGCCGCTGACTGACTGACGACTCGGTGAATGAGATAAACAAAGAGCCGGTGACTTTCCAGGACGACACACTCCACTCCTTAAGCTCCTCGGCGACATGGAAACTGGTAGGTCGAGTGCCAACGCCCCGTGTTTGCTCTGCGACGGGTCGTGTCTGCATCGGGCGGAGCGCAGGCTGCCTGTGTTTCGGATGACAGCTGATGGAGCGCGAGCGAAACGGCTAAAGTTAGCTTCCGCTGCGTTAGCATATCAGCCTGCTAGCACGGCTCGCTACCGGCCGCATTTCCTCCGCCAGGATGACAGTTCACACCGACTACCTGCCAGCACGCCGCCGGCATTCAAACCGCACAGACTGAACGATAACACACCCCATATTGTTGGTTAAAAAAATACACAAAAAATTACTCGCTCCAGGAAATGGGACTGTTAGCTCTTGAAGCTAGCTCGTTCAGAATGAACATTGACGTGCTAAAAGCTGTCAAACTCTTTTTTTGACACCGATTTACTCATTTCAGCGAGAGTCTATGTCTCTAAAAGATAAGTCAGCCTAATATAGGACTCTATTGACATGTTTTAGCACTGCTATTTAAGTAAGCTTTCATCCAAGCTAAATAGTTGAGGAAATTGCTCCAAATCCCAGTTTCGTTTTATTATATAATAACCCAAAGGTCATTATGTTTAAATCGGCTTCAAATGGTTTTCATTCATTCACCACTGATTTTTCTAACCACAATATAAGATTCTTTCGTGTGGTATAAACCTGTTTTCTAGTAATGCAAATCATATTTTAAGATATCAGTTTTTAACCCAACTCTAATTCACCATTGTACCCATCTGGCAGAGCTCATAAAATGCTTTGCTATCATAAACCTAGCTGTACAACCACTGATGTGTAAATTTGCAAGTCACCCTAGCTGCCTGCACGTGTCCCCTTTCCATAGAAAACCAATGTTATGTATGCCCTCACCATTTGGGTCGAAAGCAACCTGAATAACTATCCAGCCCCTTTTTGAGAGGCTCACCTATTAAACTTCCAAACACAATTAACGTTGTTTATAGACACTACTGGTGGGAAATGCGCTGAATCAACTTTTATCGCTTGCATATTTCCCATTTATTATGTGTCTATGCTCATCGGCTTCATTAAAAAATAAATAAATATATATATATATCTCAACTGTTGCACTCTGAGGCAAACAGGCTCCACACTGGCTTCTTTCTTGAAATATTCTCTGGCGTAGGCTCGCTTTTCCTTTTCTCTCTCATAATACGAGCGTGACAGTTAATGGAGTTTGACACTGTCCTAATCTGCAAAGCTCAGTTCATTTCAGCTCTGTGTCGGTGGAAAATAACAGGATGCATAACAGGCCCAGAGACGGGTCGAACTCTCGGCATCATGCATGACTAGGCAATGTCCCTCTCAATGTTTAATTGCGCTGCACTATTATTTCAGTGAATTACAAACCACACAGCCGTGTCAGTTTGATTCTGTCATATTGTGTGTGTGTGAGTGAGAGTGTGAGTGTGAGTGTGAGAGAGAGACCCTCATTTCCCCATAACATGGGACTAGACAAGCTTTCCAGTGTGTTCGACAGGTGATTGATGCCAGCCACCTCTGATCAGCCCTCAGCTACTGCACTTACAGTTCTACGAGAGAGTTATGTTTGCTTTCAACAGCCTCTCTGTTTTCCACTCTCGTCATGCTTCACCTAACCTACAATCTTAAAATTGTTCAATATCCTTAAGTGACCATTTGCTTGGATGATCTCTGCATGGAGGGTGGAACAAAAAAAAAAAAAAAAGAAAGCAAGCGCCAGACATCTGAATTGTAAAATACGATGTGCTGTTGGTTTATGACTATTGATCAGGTGTTTTCCAGGCATTATTGTAACATCTGAACGCATGAGTGCTCGTAAGTCAGATCCTAAGTGGGAAATGTACGTGTCTAAAGTGCACAAACGAGTCATGGGAATTTGGACAGCACATGGTAGGAAATACCTTCTTCCCCTTTTAACATAGACATCCCGTATGGGAGAAAGCATTTGTAAACTATAGAATTTTTAAGTGCCTGTTTTCTTCCTCCATTATTTCACCATTAACCACTTCTTTGTTTCTTTTCTCCTGTTTGTCCCGTTCCCGCTTGCTGAAGGTTTGAGTCAGGATAAGGTAGCCACCTTCCTCAAGCGGCTGCGGGCCGAGCCACGCTACCTGTTGGCTCAGAACGTGTCCACATGCATCGACCCGCTGGAGGTTTGTCTGCACCGGCAGACTGTCCAGGATACTGTGCACATCTTCCAGCACTCCATCCCGACAGAGGGCAAACCTGTCACCAACCAGAAAAACTCAGGTAGGATTTGATGCGTTAGAGGAGTTGACACTTGGTTTTATATTCACACTAGGGCCACCACCCAATAATCAACTTATTAAGCATTTATTAACATTATTTATTGAAGATGTTGCTGAAGCAACTGTTCATGTGCTCCTAAAATGTTGTCACTGCAGTTACAAATTATAGATGTACTTGTTTGGATGTTTGTGTTGCACCGTTGCTTTGATAAAATGTTAGTTGCTCATGACCAAAACATGGACTAGTAGGTCATCATTGCTTAAATCTTCACCTTCTGTTTTGCTTTGAAATAATAGAAATATACTGTATGTGTTGGGCAAATGTTGTTTCTGTTCAATCAGAATTGTGACGAAAAACTGAACTTGCACTGTTGTGTGAAATTAGCACAATATTAGTAAAGTGGGTAATTGAAATAAGCCGACGGGCGGAATATTGACAATAATCTCCACCTAGTTGTGTCATTAATTTGCCCCCGAGCTTTTTCTGCGGCGTATTAAACTGTGGCAGTGTTTCCAGCTGACAGGCTTCAGGTTTAACGTCTTTCTGACACAATAAGCGGCGCAGCGACAACAACATGCATGTTGGCGGGGCCAATCTGAGCTGACTCATAAGTGCACCGACTGCTCCTCAAAAGATGTACAGATGGTTTCACTTTTAAGTGTCTCGGAAACAGCAGTGCTGACGAGTGTTTATTTGTTTTTTGTGAGCGTTCCAGTTACAACACAGCAATCATTCAACTACCAATTTTGATCTTGTGCTAATAATATTGGACCGGCTTGGTTGTTAATTGTAGTGACCTAATAAACAAGTGATGCTTGATCTTCAAGTTCAGTGTGTGAGAGATGTTGATCTGACACTCGTATATTAAAGCCTCAGTACCCTGAACATTTTTCTAAATATGTCTTCTTTTTCTGTTCGCAGGGAGATGTTGGATCTTCTCGTGCCTCAACGTCATGCGACTCCCCTTCATGAAGAAGTTTAACATAGAGGAGTTTGAGTTTAGTCAATCCTATCTATTTTTCTGGGACAAGGTGAGACGTAACACTGGATTACGAACGTGTTTGTTTCCGTCGTGTGTTTGAGTTTTGAGTTTATTTGGGATGTTTTTGTTGTCCTGCAGTCAGTGCACGGTGTGTGTCTGCGTGTGTGAGAGAGCACACATGGTGCAGTGCCGCAGAGTTATTATGCCTCGCTCCTGTACTATACGGGCTTTGTTCTCCTAAAACCCTCTTTTGTGTTGTTGTGGTCAGTGCTCTTCCCGGGTTGACGTCAGAGTGACACATCGCTTCATGTTTTTTTGTTAGTCCCTCGTTAGCCTTGTTCGATGCATACGTTGGAGAATCCCCCTGACTGTAGATGTCGCACTGGCGATAGAAAAGGTCAAGCTCTATGTATATACCCTCTGAGACAGTTGTCTGAGATGTTGAGTCGGCTCGAATCTCAGATCCCATTCGCATCGTTATTCTCAAATCTTTCAGGCCTCTTGAATACCGACTGCCCCAACGAGTCATGTTTTATATCCTTTTGTAGAGACGACAGTCTGGTAAAGGTGTAGGTGTGAATTTATTGGTGTCCAAAGGTGGCCTGATACTAATTATGCTTTGATTTCAAAATAAAGTCTTGATGAAATGGTTCAGTTGTCTGACTTTATAGGTTTCACCCTGCTAAGTTACTACAATGAGATAATTTCTCTGATAGATAATTCTTTACAAATTTTAATTGAGAGCTTTTGATTTTGCATGTTATGACTTTAAAAGTATAAATACATTTTATTCAAAGGTCCCTACTATACCATACAATGAATGTTAAAACAAGATCAAACGTGTGAGAAGTCAAAATCCTCCTACTCAAGTGTGGAGTCTCAGTTTTGCAACTTGAGCTGAATGCCATTATATATATCGCATTATGTAGCCTAGAAGGCTACATAGAAGCCTAGAAGGCTACATAATGGGATAGTTTACAATTTCTCCGTTTATTAACAGCGTCTCCTTGTCGTGTTCTTCTCTCTGCAGGTGGAGCGCTGCTATTACTTCCTCCAGGCCTGTGTGGAGACGGCACAGAGGAAGGAGCCAGTAGACGGACGCCTCGTCCAGTTCCTTCTGTCTAATCCAACCAACGATGGAGGGCAGTGGGACATGCTGGTCAATCTCATCGGTTCGTTGTTGTTGAAGCTCACACGTCATCTTTTAACGTCGTTCACATCGTGGTTGTTTCTGTTACCACTGTGACCAATGCGCTGGACCGCTGATCAGCGCAGTTCTCAGAAATCCCAAATGTGGCTCGGTGGGATCACTGAAGTCTTTCCCTCTACGACCCCGTCACCAGTTCGACAGTTCTTTCCTTCCTTTCTTGGGCAACTTTTGGTTTTTTGTTTGGCAGTCCAGGATGACCTCGCATAAACTGCACTTTGAGATGCACTGACCCGGTCGTCGACCCATCATAATTTGACCCTTTGTCAAACTTGCTGACACTTCCGACACATAATTTTATCTTAAATGTTCTTTATTGTTGTTGCTGTTACTTATGAATGTCACATTAGGCATTCTGTTCCGTTCTATCTCACGCTTCCATTTAGTATTTAGTAGTAGTATTTAGTAGATTTAATATTAGACTTGGGCATTAGTTATATTTATGTTGTATAACCAAGTGTAGTGCATATATCGTATAACTTTACTCCAATAATGAAACTGTCTCTACTGGTACTTTCCTGGTACAGACTGAGAATATCACTTGACTGATGTTTACATCTCTTTCATTTTATATTCTGTAATTGTTGTGGTATGAGTAATGGTCTGTATTTGAATTTAATTCTAACGCACTTTACTTTAAAGGATAATTGTGAAGTGCTGCAGAAAAGAAATCATCACAACATACAGTTAACAGACTTATAGATATAGTTAACAGACAAGAATAATCCTTCCAAGAATAACCGTGTAATTGTGTTAACAATATTGCTTAATACTGTCCTGTTTTCAGAAAAATATGGTGTCATTCCAAAGAAATGCTTCCCAGAGTCGCACAGCTCAGAGGCTTCACGCAGAATGAATGACATCCTCAATCATAAGGTACATTCATACACTTCCTCCATGTTGGAAGACAAGTGGAGGCATTGACGAGCCAATGCTGACTATTGTTTTCCCTCCCGGTGTGTTGCAGCTGAGAGAATACTGCTTGAGACTGAGGAACATGGTGGCCAGTGATGCTACTAAAGATGAACTGTCTGAGGCTGTGGACACGATGATAGAGGAGGTGAGGCTGAAAAAGAACTTGCATTTGTTTATTTCCCACAATAATAATGTTTAGGTCCTCTGAAGAACCAATGGACGTTTTAATGTCATTATTCTGGGGTAATTTGAAGGAATCAGGATTGTTTTGGATTTTTATACAGGAGTTAACGGGATGTGGGTAACGTGAGCCCGAAAAAGAAATCAAAGAAATTATTGAGAATTAAAGGGCTGGTGTGTAGAAGAGACGTGAAGAAGAGTAGTGTATAGTTCAGTTTTATTGATGTGTCCAGTCATTTTCAGGGCTGGTTTGGTTTAATATCTTAATTGTGATTGGTTAAAACATGTACATTAAATAACTGTATGAGTTTAGATCTCACTGCTGCATCCAGCAATTGTGCATGAGCGAATAAGAAAATACTGGACATTAAAGTTTGACTTTGTAAGATATTTCTATTTTTACCAGAAGAGGGAGCTGTCAAATAATAAAATACTGCAATGTCTGAGCAGAAACAAATGGTAAAGCAGCCTGCAGAGTGATATTAGGGGTAAGGCTGTAATTAACTTTCTTAGAGCTTTAACTAATGGTAACAGTATCCATACAACAGTAGCTTTGTTTAATATTCACCTGCAGACATTGTTTTACAAAATTATAGACCGTTTATGAATAAGTAGCGCACACAATTCCTTGTTTCTACCTACACTCGATTAAGGATGAAAGCCACTCTATTCATTCTTTAATAGCAGGGGAGACACTAATTTCGTACATTTAACAAGGAATACAAAGTACTACAAAATGATTGTCGCTATCACTGATTGGATAAGGTCAAGAGATTAAAAGAAATCATGTGCACACTGATCACTCTCCATTGTCAGATGTTGGTCTGTTCCATAAACAAGATCACTATCTTCAGCTGTGTGACATCAGGGGAACAAGTATCCGCCTGAACAACAACAAAAAATACAATATAATACATCTTCACCTGATAAGTGAGCTTGCGCTTGTCAACAAATAGACAAGAAAACAATTGAGTCATGTGTGCCTGTACGTGTTCAGCTAAACGCCGTCATGTACACAGTGGTATGTGTTTTTGTTGGCCGGGCTTGTTCCGTTGTGTAGATATGATGCTTTAGTTTGTGTGTGCGTGACACACAACCTCGTCAATCAATCTCCATTGAGATTGTCGCAAACAGCGACACGGGTCTAGTCAAGAGGACTTTGCTATCAGCTGTTGGCTTGTATTGTGCTGAGGGCTGGTTGCTTGTTTAAACAGTGTCCTGGGTTTCACTACATCTCCACACACGCACAGGTATACACGCACGCACGCACGCGCGCGACAGACTTGTTCATACACACACATAACGGTGAAAATGGCTCTCGGGTGCAGGGCATGGTAGTGTGGAGGCCGAGAGGCGACGGACAGTCAGCGTGTTTGTTTGTCCACCTGGAAGCGTTTTGTTATGTGAAACATTGCTCTGTCACGGCCTGTGACGACAGAGGATTGAGTCATGGCAAAAAAAAAACAACAAAAAAAACCCAAACAGAACGACTGGTGTGATGATTCAAATTGTTCTGACATTATCAAAAGTACATATTACCTACAGTAATCTAATATAACATTGATTATAGGATTCACACAGCAGGGTGTATAATTTTAAGTGTCTCATTCATCTTGTTCTGGCCATGCTTTTGTTGTTATTCCATATGTAGTATTTTCTTGCATTTTCAATTTATTAATAGGTGATGACACTGAAAATGCACTTTGAAGCCAATATAAAAATTGTTTTATTGATTATTACTTGAAGTGTTTTTTTTACCAGTTCCCAAGGAAACCAGAAAATGACAAAAAAAAATGTAGTAAGAGACAGATGACATGTATCTACAGTAGTTATGCTGTGAAATCTATCAAACAAATTAAAGGAAGCAGCTTGTATTCATTAACTTGATGAGCTCATCACATATTTTTGGTCCATACAACATATAACATATTTTTGCGACAACATATAACAGATGCAGACATCCAGACTAATTTAACTAAAGCAGAACAGTTGGTTATAATGAGCCGGTTTACGGTCGTGGAATAAGTACCTTGAGTGGGAAAATAATTGGTGGACTCTACGGGATGAAGTATTGGAGAATATGGGTGTATAAGAAAACCGTTTCAATCAAAAAAGAGTGAAGGAAAGACAAGGAAATGAAAGACCTTTAAAATCTGAACATCAAGTCACCAACTTGTGCGTTTCTGTGAAGGTTTAACTCACTTTGAGGAGTCCCAAAACGTCTGGGCGCCAGATTCAACATTTAATTCTGATGGTTCGGGTCAAGTTAACGAGATACGATCTGCATCATGTAAATGGCTGAGCCTCAAGTAATGCTCCTCAGTCACGTGTCTTTGTGTGTATTTTTAGAAAGACAGAATAAAACCCAGCCCTCACATTTTTATTCAGTCTCTCTTTTTTTTTTTTTTTTTTTTTGTATTGGACTTTGGCACACTGGCAGTAAGCTGTGTGGTCCTCCACCATCAACATGACAAGTTGTTTCATTCAGAACAACAGCGCTGTTCCACATTAACACTGCAAATTATGACCAAATTGGGATTATTGACTGCAGAGCCTTTGCACCCGATTCTTGGTTACAACCTGAAGGTACCACTGAACGAGCAGTAGTCCTCAAGAGTTTAATGTGCATTGTGTGTATTAATGTTGTGGTTTTTTTGTTGTTTTGTTTTTTAATTTTGTTCTGCAAATCCACTTTTCATCTCGGTTATAGATTGGATTTTCAAAAGAAGTGGTGGTTTCACAGACCATCAAATGCTTGCCCTCATTTCAAAGTTTGTTTGTGGACTCGAGCCCCCTTGAGTGTTTGTGGGCTTACGTGCCTTGGTTTTCTTGGACTCCCACAAATTGAGAAGCTGGCGTTTTCTTCATGCTCTCATCCGTTTTGCATCCACATGTGCACGTGTGGGACCTTTTGCGGGAGATCAAAGTTGCCGTGTCAGTCCTACTCGAGTGTGTGTGTGGAAGTGATGCTGTCCATCCGCCCGATGTGACGGCTATGACTGCGCCCTGGTCTTTATCAACACTGGGCCCCACGTGCACACCCATGACAGGGAATAGGGGCCGGCGTCTCTGCTTTTATTCACCATATAGAACCCGGAGCGTGGCTGATTTAACCGAATCAATCCAAGTGTCTGAGTGTCGTGTTTTGTTGTTTTTTTACTGCAGTAAGAGTGAATGAACTCATAGACTCAATGTGGACGACAGAATTCATGCTCTCGGTGGCTAATATTTCAAAGCCAGCCTTTCTTCTTTCATGCTGTATCGGGTGTGTGTTGCCGCTCCTCCTGCCTTGTGCGACACACACTCGATTAACGGCACAATCAGTGGAAACTGTACATGCAGAACTCCACGCACATGAAACGTACACAGATGGTATCCCTCACGCCACCGCTGGAGCCTTTTCCGCGCTCCATTGCGTCATGGAATCAGAAACTTGGTGTGCGGCTCTGGCCTTGGCTCCGAATTCACAGGGCGATTCTTAAGACAAGTCTAATTTACGAGACGGCCGTCAACTTGCAGAGTAACGTCCTCCCGCTGCAGCTCCGAGGCCGTGGGCTGTGCAGGTTTGTTGTTCGTTGTGGGTGGGTTCCTGGGTCTGTGTCATTGTTAGGGGATTCAGGAAAAGCCTGATTCAGAATAGCCTGTTCTGAGTTGTCCGCTCGCATTTCTTGAATTTCTTTTTGCAATTGTCCGAATGCAACAATGAGCACATGTGTTGCATGTTTACAAAACAAGGAAGTTTAATCAAAACCTCACTCATTTTTATCCAAACTGTTTGCATGGTGTCATTTGCTTACACTCACTAGTCCAGCTTCTACACAATTTTTATAAATGTACTTCAGAGTAGCAATGAGCCGCATGCTTTGCATCAAATTGAGATCAGCTGGGCGAGAACTAGTTTTGAACCTTTTATAAGCAAGTGTTGAGCGCCTCAGCCCCAAATATATATTTTTTTTTTATGTGATTTGAAATAATCGATTTTCATAAACGAGTCGAAAATAATTTCAAAGCATGTCAATTGTTTTTAAACTCTAAATGTTCACAACGTAACAAAAGAATGCATTGATGGTTCTATGTGCAAAACTCACTTTCTGATGTTAACGGTTTTACTACAGTTACATGCGTCCCCATCCCTGGAAATGACATCCCACAAGAGAAGAAAGTCTGTCATCTCTTCATTAAAAAAAAAAAAAATAAGTGTGCGCTCCAAGCAGCAGGTCAGAAATCAAACCCTATATGGTGTCATCTGGGGTTTAGCCAGTCCCAGTCAAGGCCCTCCCTTTGACCCTCCCACAATCGGACAGCTCCGCTCTGGCACATGGCACCACGAGAGGAAGTACTTCCTCCACTTCCCAAGAAGGGCATGTGTGGGCGGAGCCAGTCCAGCTCATGCAGACACACGAGATTCTCAGTGCATCTCATGTGATCCAATATTCAAATGGCTGAAAATCTGGATTTGGGTGCAATAAACTTTGAATACAATGTTTTTGACCAACAAAACCCATGCGGAAGCTGTATGATATGACACCCTTTGAAAGAAATTTAAAAAAGCAAAATGTGCTGCTGCAAGTTCTTCTCTTTAAAACGTACACAGGAGATGTTTTGGTACGGTTTTAACTATAGATCACATTGACTTAACCTTTTTACTTCGATATGCTTCAGCCGGTGGCATTAGTCTTCGAAAAATCTCCAAACCAGCGGCTGAATTGGGAGAAAAGAAATGTTTCAAGACCAGATGTCGTACTTGTTTTAGTTGTATGGCTGGTCATGCAACCTGTATTCCGAAACAACTTGATTGAAATACACCATCGAGGACCACAAGATGTCGCTGCATGCCAGTGGGATCCTGCAACAGCACCACCGAGAAAGTTCAGCGTGTCTGAGAAACTTGTGAGGAACTGGAGAAAAGGGATCTCAGTCTGGTGTCTCTTGACGCTAGTACAGCCATGCTTTGAACATGACTGACCCAATTACAATGAGTAGACTGTTTATAATATCAGTTTATGGTTTATTTTCATCAACAAGGTTTTGCAGCATTTATCGATGGATCTTATGTACCTGTTAATCATGGCACTATTATCCTGGGGAACTGATAATTGTTTTACAAAAGACAGAAATCCTCTCTGTTTCTTCCTGTGGAGAAAAAAAAAACCCAAAACAAATGGCACAAAAAGAACTTTGTTCTCAATTCACACAAGTCATTATAGCAGTCGGATGTATTTTATAAAACATAATGGCTCACAGATGTGCTGTACATTTGGTTTAAGTCTCCCATTTATGATGGGCATTGCACATCATCTTGAATACAAATGTGAAATATAATAACTAATTACATTTCATTTATCTGCTAGGAATGAATGGAGAGCTTCTTTTTTTTTTTAACTCTGGTATATGACTGATAGAAATGGTAGATTGTTTTTTGCAGGGCTTGTCTGTTCAGAAGCCTAAACTAATAAAACAAATACTTTCTTTACACAAACCAACATTATATCCATAAATAAGTGCTGCAGATACTATCGTCAGTCAACTTCAGCCACAATAAATGTGCAGTTTAGCCGATAGAGATTTAGCGCCAGACGTGCAAACTCACCTTGTCACTGACATGAAATCCAGCTTACACTAATGACTGAAGAGTAAGTTACACGTTGCTAACGATCACATATATAATCAGCTGGATCCTGAAAACTGTTAACAATTCCGATGTTTTTTTTGGATTATTCTGGTATGAAAGAAAGGGGTGTTGAAACTGGAGTCCAAACGTGACCTAATATATACAGATGTTATGAATAATGGTCGCTGATGGAGTGGCCAGCAGTCTTAATTTTTCAACGGTTGACTTTCTTTTATTGATTTTATAAACTGGATTTTGGCTCAATTGTAAAGTTGATGAAATCACATGGTGTTAATCATGTTTTAAATTATCTTTAAAAATGGAAAGAGCTATAAATAAACACACACTCTTTATTTTGGGGACAATACAGGCAAATCAGGCAATATTGATGCCTTATTGTCTTCCATCATGTTTTTAATGACTAAACAGTGTTCACAGTACCTGTCTGGGTGGCAGTCACTAACTTGGACTGATGTAGGGAAGCAATTGCTGTGGATTTTGTTTTTTCCAGTACACCGTCATCCCAGATGGTTTAATAATTCAATAATGATCACAAGTTGTATTTCCCATTGAATATTTTGTGCTGTGAATTGATTGCTCACTTGCACTAATATATTTGTATTATGAACCGGTTTATGTCGAAAGATAAATAAGATACAAGTCAGGTCTACCGTTTTCTAGCTCAGTGTATCTCTTTACTGTCACTCGTGTACTGTATATATGTCTACTGGTCTGCAGGTGTTTCAATGTTGGTCCTCCTCTTATGTCACTGTGGCTGTTTATTGTCTGACTGAGGCCTCTGTGTGCGAGCCCAGCCTCTCACATCTCCTCTATTTGCATTGCCAGGCATGATGAGTGGGCACAAGGCTGATCCAAACATCGAGGGTGATTTTTACAGGATGTGTCGGGTCATCTGGAAGAAGGGAGGAGGGGGGGGGAACGTAACGCGAATCATAAAGGATTTACTGGGAAGAGCGGCGTTGTTATTGGAAGAAAAAGACATAAAAGACGATTGGGAAGTAAAGCGTGGGCCATCCAGGGGTAGAGGAGGGATCTTCTCGACGTACCAAAGGCATTTGGGCAAACAGAAACCAGACAAAGAGATGGACACCTTGTAGTCATGTCCACGATAGTCTAAACACGAAGCGGTTCAGAGGTTAACAAGCGAAGGATTTGAACAGATGCCTTTTGTTGACTCAGCTCATGTGTGTATTTTTGTGTGCGTCTGTACTTTTGTGACTTTACGTGTTTCTGTAATGAAGAAGGGGGTTGTTTGTTTGGGTAAGCCAGGCCTGAATTTATGCATATTTGTGTGTGTTTGTCTCTCTGCAAGCATTTCTGGGGTGAGAATGGCGCACTCTGTAGACTCGACGTCTACTCGGCTAAAGGCAAGAATGTCATCTTTATGTGAGGGGAATTTAATAACTGAGCATGGGAAACTTCTGCTATGGCTGCGACAGTCCGCCACTCCCGGCCAAAAATAATGCTGCAGGCAGTTCTATATTCAGCCTGGCAGAAGGTTAATTTCTCTGAACATCTGAAAATTGAATAAAAGCCTGTTAGAAATGTGTACCTTCTGATACTAGGTAGCTGTTGGAGTATGATGTATCACCATCCATCCGCGCAATCGCCCCGTGTTTTGGACCCACCGTGCATGTGCATCTGCTCCGTCTCAACCCAATACATCACCGTCTAATTGTGCCTCTTTTATCTACCACCAACAATGGTCTGTAC
This sequence comes from Blennius ocellaris, assembly GCF_963422515.1. Taxonomy (NCBI): domain Eukaryota; kingdom Metazoa; phylum Chordata; class Actinopteri; order Blenniiformes; family Blenniidae; genus Blennius; species Blennius ocellaris. The sequence continues at coordinate 17,271,057 of NC_137651.1, forward strand.
TGCATCTTAATTTCTCAGTTCCTCCTTAATCCTATTTGGAAGGAAAAGCACGTGTGGAGTCCTTGGAGAGAACAGCGGATGGGAGAAATGAGAAGCAAAAAGGGTAAATTCCACAGATAACTATATCAGAGGTTGGAAGGACCAGAATGACAGACGGCCAAGTCCAAACAACCTCGATTTAGCCCGCGGGGACTTGGCCTGAACGTCTGGGCTGGAGGAAGACGCACATGGTGTCGAGAGAGAGAGAGGAAGGGTGTGCACTGCAAATGGGTGAATGGAAAGATCAGAAGCTGGAGAAGAGGGGGAAAATGACACGTCAAGGCACTGTACGCATTTTCACAAGAGGATACTATGGTTAATGGGTGAAATTAGTGCACTTCTGATAAATGTACAATAAAATCACTGGTTTAAAACATTTTTCATTTTGGAGGCCATAAACAGCCTGATTGTTAACATTTCAGGGCAGTGCTTTTATGATAAATCCCCCCCCCCCCCCCCCCCTGTGGTTTACAGGTGTTCCGGGTGGCCAGTGTTTGTCTAGGCAGCCCTCCTGAGACCATCTGCTGGGAGTACCGGGACAAGGATAAGAACTTCAATCGCATGGGACCACTCACCCCTCAAGAATTCTACAGGGAGCACGTCAAACCTCTATACAACATTCAGGAAAAAGTATGTGACCCTTCAGGCTTTACAGGCAGACATGTAAATCTCACTTAAAGACTTATTGCATAAAGCTTCACGGTGTCTAAACTTTGCGCGGTAACGCCCTACCCTCAGGTCTGCCTTGTCAACGATCCTCGGCCCCAGAACCCCTACGGGAAGCTGTACAGTGTTGAGTTTTTGGGCAATATGGTTGGAGGTCGCAGCACTCTGTACAACAACCAGCCTATCCAGCTGCTTAAAAAGGCTGCAGCTGATTCCATCAAGGATGGAGAGGTATGTTGGGATCATTGATGAAATCTTGAAAAATTAAAAGCCTGGTTGCAGTACATCACACTTTTTTAACTACACTGGTATTTCCTCAAATATACATTTTTTGTGGTAAGTTGTACTTTAGATATTTGGTCAATAAAGTAGAATTGCGTGTGTGTCTGTGCGCGCCCAATTGAAATGTAACTGTTTTTTTTCTGTTTTGTTAGGCGGTGTGGTTCGGTTGTGACGTTGGGAAACATTTCCATGGCAAGCTGGGCATCAACGACATGAATGTGTGAGTATAAATGACTAACTTCCATGTGTGCGAGTCAACAGAACTGTCATGTCCTGTCATGAGAAAGTCACTTGGCCTTGAAATTCAGGCGCAGCAGCGTCGATGTCCGAGCCGCTGGCGCCTGGCGGTCTGGTATCATCTGTACTGAGGCTCATCTCTCAGACAGGCCCCTTTCTGTGCTGGTAGATTATAACTGGAATGAGGCGAAGGCTTAATGTTGCCTCATTTCTGCGTTCATGCTTGAGAATGAAATGACACGGTGAGCTGTTTTTCAGCCCACGCAAAATCCCAGACTTCAGAAGGCGGCACATTTGGCTATTTATGGTCCTCTCTTCCACTGCTTCATCTAAAAATAACTTTGTAGCTTTGCTGGATTATAATTTAGTCGGTTATCAAAGTTGGCATGAACTTTCAGGTGAAATGGACGGGATGTGTACTAAAGCAGTTTGGGTTTGTGTGTACGCTGCACGCAGGTTCAACCACGAGCTGGTGTTCGGAGTCTCGGTGAAGAATCTTTCCAAGGCAGAGCGACTGATATTCGGCGACTCTCTCATGACCCACGCGATGATCCTCACCGCGGTCACAGACAAGGTACGCTCACGCAGACGTACTCTCCAGGAACTCGCCTGTTCGGTATCCATTCACAAACTGACCAACCAGAAAACACGCGCTCAAGAGTTTCCCAGAGTGTCTTGCATGAAAGTCCTGCTGTGTGTTTACACTGCTGTAATCCGCTGCAGTTTTTCATTGTGCTGTCAATTTCCCCCGTCGTAAGTAAGCCCAGCTGTCGGGACACTTTCTTTCCTCTCATGTCTGATTCTCTCTCTCTCTCTCTCTCTTATCTCCCCCATCGGCTGTCTTGTCGTTGCGTCTCTCAGGATGTGAAGGAAGGCTACGAGAAGTGGAGGGTGGAAAACTCCTGGGGGGACGACCGTGGGAACAAAGGTAACACCCAACCCCATTCCTAATCGAACCCGATTCCTTGAGAGTGTTATTTATTTATTTGCTCGATTTACTCTGCACCATGTGTTTCAACCAGCTTGCCGAGATGCGACCTCTGAAAAGGTGCTTTCACCTGGATGTGTTTGAGGAAGCATTCACATGTATTTCCAACCAAGTCATCTGGTTTGGTTATAAACCATAATTTTCCTGTTTGGAGCTGTTTAATTAAGAACAGGGTCAGAACAAGAGGTTTATGAAGTTGTAATTGGCTGTGTCCTGTTTTATAAAGGCTCACATCTGACCTTATAGTGTTTTTCTTTTTCTCTCTCTCTCTATTTTTTTTTTTTTTTTAAAGCTCTGTGCCTGTGGGGCCTGTTGCTGTTATTGAATCATCCAACAGTGATTCCAAAGAGTTCACAAAGTCTTATGTGATGATGCATTTTCACATTTTTCTTTTATTTGATGCATTCTGAGCATAGCGTCATCATGTGCTGCGCTATTAACTCCTAATCATTCATTTTTTTATGCATTTATTCGTTCATTCATTCAAACAATTCAATGAGGAAATATGATCGATTTTGAAATTTTCTGTGAAATGTTTGAGTGACTTCAGGCGGAATTTAAATGCTTAATGTGCAACATGAACCGTATCTTTAATCTCAAGGCAGCAATTCTGATTTTACTACTTTGACGTAGATGGCGACTTCAGAGCTCGGGTAAAGATTCTGCTGCTAAATGCAACGTGTGACATTATTTTAAACTGGGTTCATTCAGTTTTTGTCTTGTGAAAAGCTGCTCACATTTGGATGGCAAATCCAGGTTTTGTTGAACTCTTTGCTCATTTTAAAAGATTCTGCCTCCTGCAGTTGTTGGATATTATCATTTCATGTTGTGCTGGGATTGGCTCCAGCACCTCAATGAAGTGGTATAGAAGACTGATAGATTCTGCAAATTGCTCTGTTTTTTTTATTTTCTCTCTCTCCATTCATCTTCTGTATGAGTGAAATGCAGCGTCTACTTTGGACGTATCATCTCGGATTATTCTTGCAACTGAAATAAGCGAACACGTGCACATTTTTAAAGAATAATTCTGGTGTGTATGAGTGAGGAAAGCTTCGCACGCACATCAAAAACATAAAAAAAAAACCCACACAGCAAGACCCAAATTCAAACCAGGCATCTTCTGATGAAGCAGTTTCTACATCACGAGGCGATGTAAATAATTTTTAGAATATAAAGAAATAAAATGCCTATCCACAACATTTAGCAAATCGACCAAACATTCATATGGAAAAATATTTTCAAGGATGTATTTTATTGTTTAAGCTTACAGTGTGTAGACTTCATTAAGGGAAGACCGGGAACTTTTGAACCTGACGTTCTATTTTTTTTGTGTGTGTGTGGTCACTTGCTTTTGTTTGGTTCCTTAAACCACAATTTAAAAATTAACTCAACAAGCAAAGTTGGTTTTAGGCAAATCGCCGGTAAGATATTTTTAAGGATCAAAGTCCAAAATGTCAAACGTTTACCACAAAGTAGGTACAGCTGTTTTCCTTATTCAACGGCCCTCACAGCACAGCAGGTACTCTCCACCGCTGCCCCAGACTACAGTTGTTATTCCCTCTCATCCTTTCATCGTTGTTTCTCATCTTCCTCTGACCCTCTCTTCTCCATCTCTGGACTCGACATTCCTCTGCAAATTATAGGAGAGTATTTCAGGTCAGTCATGCATCGTCTGGCAGCGTGCGCTACACACACACACACACACACACACACATAGGGCTCAGGATGCACACACAAAGAGACGCACACATACTCACAATATTTGCTTGAACCCACAAACCTTGGTGACTGTTGGGAAAACATGTGAAAACCCCTCAGTCAAATCAAATGTGTTTCACGCATATCTTATTCCATAAACACCAGCAGATGGGGGGGAAGGCCCGGGCCCCCAAGCCCGTCAGCAGCCAAATTAATAAAGCTTTCGAGAACAAAAGTTTTGAGAAGTGGAGTTCACTTGGGAATCTTGAGGCTTTGTTTGTTTGACAAAAGCTGCGGCAGGGTGGGGGGGGGGGGGAGGCACTGGCGAAAGAAAGGACGAGGAGAGCGAGTATAAAGAACGTTCAGCAATGAAGCAGAACTCGCGCTGTCGTACAGGTTGATCCTCTTAGAACAAGCGGATGAAATATAAGTGGAGAATATTTTGAAAAAAGAGAAGTTGTATTTATAAGGGTTGTAAAGCCTTAATGTCTCCCCGCAGACCTTTTTAACTTTTCCTCCTCATGCTGAAGGGCTCTCTCTGGAGAGGTTTAACTTTCTGTTGCCCTCATCTTTAAGCTGTCACACACGCACTGTTATGAGTTGGCTCACTCCACAACTCATACATTTTGCACTGTTTTCAACAAATCCTTGGCAGGCAACACGCTCTGAGGTCCCTGGGAGTTTAGAAGTATATTAGCCTGAGGTCAACTCCTTAAAATGTGTTAAAGCTTGTGTTTTTAAGCACTGGAATAGTTTGACAGGGTAAAGAATTAATATTTATTTTACCCAAATTTGATGCTATCATAAAGTTCATGATCATAATTTTTTTTTTTTAAATAAAACCTTGTATGTCTTTTTGGTAATTTAACACTTTTCCAATGTCATCCACACATCATTTATTACATGACGTATATACTTTATTCTGTAGGTTATATTACATACGTCTTATAAAGTATAATGACCACATAAACAAGTTGACATCAACTTGTGAAACCTGAGTCCAGACTTGAAGGGTAAAAGTATTCTCAAACCGGGGGTCAAGAGGTAAGTAAAACAACCTTACAACCAGATGGTCGCTGGTTCAAATCCCTTGACTGGAAAGATTTCAATGGGGGGGTCGTGAAGCCACCGATCTCGTCCTCTCTATTGCACCGCTGTGGACCTTTGAGCAAGGCCTTTGAACGCCCGACACCACAGCTCTTTCTGGTTTGGGACAAAATGAAGGACTTTTCTTCCAAGGCCTTTAAACGAGGCGTTAACGTGATTGTTTAACACTTTTTCTTATCCGTCTCATGAAAGCCAAACAAACGCTGCGTCACAGTAGCAGAGAGCGGAGGAGAATCTGTCTCTTTCAAGTTGGAACGTGAGACGACCGCTTTGAACTCGACCCGTCTCCTAGCTTCCAGTACGTCCATCTGTTCGGAGACGGGACAGTCAACCTATCCCTAAAAACAAATATCACCCAAAATTCAGACTCACACACACACACACACACACACACACACACACACACACACACACCCACCCACCCCATGCCACCCAACACGCGGGTTCCAGGAAGCTCACATCAACACACACACATGGATCCCACAGTGAGAACCAGGCAACGCGCCATCGAAGATTTGCGTACTTGGAAGGACACTGATACACAGCGCGCACGCCACCCCAATACATTGTTTTGTTGCGGTTTGCCTGACGTCGACGACGGGCGACTCGAGATGCGCTTGTTTGTTCTGCACACATGAGGGGAAAAGTGAGTCCGAGCGAAATGTGGAGTCGAGCGAAAGGATGAGTAAAATGACGTCCTTTCAGGACCTGGCTCCCAGTCCCTGAGCAGGATTGCTGTGTGGGTCAGCTCGGCGCTGGCTTTCAGCTGCTCTTTATGTAGAAACACACACTCGTTTCTTTCTGATTAACGTCTTCATTAAGGAGCTACACGGTCATCCAGAAATCAGCAGGTTATCAGAAGTTCAAGGTGTGCTTGTCGGACCGCACAGGGAGCAGGTGAAGCAGAAATATTGAATTTATATTTGACTTGAAGGGAAAGGTTCCTGCGAATCATGTGTGTGTGTGTGTGTGGGGGGGGGATTCTTCAAATCTTCCATGTTTCTGAGTGTGAAAAGAAAGCAGCAAAACAAAAATAAATGCAGAAATAAAAGGAGAGTACATTTTTACCCCATAATTCTGTCGATACGCAAACAAAGATGCTCCAAGACTGCTTCGTTTTATCCTTTGAAATTTTCAGTCATGAAAATGGCACTGTCTCGGAATATGACAATATTTCATAGTTTTTGCTGCTCTTGTTCAGCTCCAGCAGGATGGACAACATTTTAAACCAGCTGGTCTTGACGACAGCTAAGTTTCAGCCGTTCTGAGATATGAGCTGGAGAGACCAGCTTGAAGGATGAGAGGTGGTAGGCATCACATGGTCACGGTTCTCGTTTCTGATCAGACTTCTCTTCTTGTTCCCACCATCTCTTTTAGGTTACCTAATCATGACGGACGATTGGTTCTCCGAGTACGTGTACGAGGTGGTGGTAGACAAGAAGTTCCTTCCCGCCAACGTCATGGAAGTGATGAAGCAGGAGCCCGTCGTACTTCCCGCCTGGGACCCGATGGGAGCTCTGGCATAACTGCGGATATCCAGGTTTTAGCCCCAGCCTCTGGTCTTTTTAACTCCGCCCTATTCCTCGGCTGCTTTTACCTCTCAGTACCCCCCACCTCCCCCACCCTGCCCCCAACACTTCTTTCAAAACAGCCCGATCTTCTAGAAAAATAAAGTTTTTGTTTTCTTTTTTACTGGGCCCCCTGTGTGTTTTGTTGCTTCCTGTTTTCCTCTCTCTTAGACCAGGCGTTTGTGTCTCACTGTGTCACTGCCGTGCTGCTTTGTTGCAGAGACGGGAGCTAAAAACAACAATTTGAGTTGAAACTGAAATACTTTTCCCGTTTTCACCTTCTGAGCTCATTTCTCATCCAGCTAACATCTTGTTCACGAAACAATACTGAATTGATTTACTCTTGTTGGAATAACACTTGAAGGATTTCCAGTAACTCACAATCTTGTCATAACTTCCTCTCGGCAATCAACACAATGTAAACCAGAGAAGAAGCATAGGTGTGCATGTGTTTGAGTGAGTCATGTGGGTTCATGCACACCCATTTGTTGTTATATCTTCTGCCTGTGTCCCGCCTGATTGCTGATCCAGGAATGTTGAAAGCAGGAAAAGGTCGCGCTCGCTCATTTCTGTACAGGGCAGTCGCGTCAGGCCGTGCCAGGTGAAAATCCGCCCGCTTCCTGCACAGGCTGGGCAATCGCACCCTCGGTGACGTTCCTCCGCTCTCTGCTTTAAAACAGTCCCGTTGAGGTGAGGACCCCCCCCACCACCCCCGCTCACTCACCACCGTCACCCACCGACCTCCCAGTGGTGGATCCGACCTGTGGGATGAGTTACGACCTCGTACCTTTCGCAGTGGGATACTAAAACAAGAAGCCCAATCGGCGCCGACTGCCGGAGTCCCGGAACCACGGCAGCTTTTAATAGAGTTTACTCTTATTTCACCATAGCTTCAATAACTATCTTGGATTCTTGTATTTGTCGTTAACATGAAATAAAAAAAAAAACAATCCTTGCTAAATATTCTATTTTAGATGCAACTTGGTAAAATATTTCGATGCATTGCTCAACATTGGTTCTTCATCTCAAATCAGCCCACTCACTTTTTTTTTTTTTTTTTAAAGCATTTCTTTATTTAAGCTCATTCATATCCACCAGATGGATGCACCTGGAGGCGAGCCAGGCTTTGGAGCCCTGCTTTACTTTGTGAATTATAGTGACGGTGAGGTAGCTTTGAAAATTTGCACTTTCTAAAGATGGATGAGGTTGGATTTGACTGCTGGTTGATTAATATCCTGCTCAGAAATCTTCCCTAGGAGGAATGGTATTTTCTTAATCTGGGTTGAATTTAGGGAGGTGTGTGTTTGCTAAATCCTATGATTTCACAAGATGTTTAAGAGGAAATTGGGAATAATTCCTGAATTGGAACATTTCACCTTTGTCCGGTTGAAGGAACGCCAGTCATCAGCATGGGTTTAACCCCAGTAGTAGTCGTAGTATGTCGAATGTCTCCTTAGACAAAAACCATGCTGCTCTACAAGAGTAACATTGGAAGTGGGAAAGTTCCCAATTCTGAGGAGAAAAAGACATCTGAAGTAAATTTCCCTCAAGAACATTTCAGAAGGTGTCGCATAACTAATACTGAAACGGTCTTTTAAGCTACATTATATTGTTTCCTTAAGATATTAGATGTTGGACGAAAAGGAGAAATCACGTTGAGCACGAAAGTAATATTTCCCAGGTTGCATTTTCCCGTCTGAAAATGTCCCACTACCGCAAACGCACCATCACAGAAAAGTTTTATTCCCATCGCAGTAAATCAGTTTTGTCTTTATTTGTATATATTTCGTGGTTGAAGTAAACCACTACTTCAATTATTGCGATTACCGTAACTCGGTTTTCTTTTGGTTTTTTTCTCCTCAAAGAAAACCAAATTGATGATTGTCAGTTAGTGTAAACTCCATAGTTTTGGAGGACTATGAACACAACATGATGCGTCTACTTTTTCAGGTATTATTGTCTTACGTCTATTAACATTCGATTGTCCATGCTTATAATTATAGCTAGTTTGTGTTTTGCAACAGTTTGGTACCTAAAACGGACATTTTGAAATGTATATATTTGACAAAAGGCGATTGTCTAAAACCAAATGTTAATTAAATCACTTTCAACGATTTGTTTGTGAAAAGTAATCTGCTGGGTTTTAATTGGGTGTCTAAGGTCAAACATTAATGTTTCCACACGTTTGCGGCAAGGGATTAGCAGCTTTACAGAGATTAACATGTGGCCTTTAATTATGAATTAACGGAAACTCAGTGAGTTCGAATGTTTTCGTGTTAACATCAATTAAAAAAAAAAAAGTGTGGTTTATTTGTTTCACGGATTCATGACGCGTTTAGGTAGCGTCCTCATTATAAAAAATAAAAAAAAAGAAAGTGTAGGCTATATCTTCTGTGATCTCACCCAAGTGTTGTTCTTCATAATATTACACGGGATGGACACACATTTGGCGTGTCTGGCTCTTCTGACACATTATAGGCTGATCTTTAAAGGTTTAGGAGCCGCAGACATAATAAGTTGGGGCTGATTTCCATGTTCATTCCACTCATTAGGCTCATGGGAAACAGTGTAACCTGTGAAAGTTTTTTTGTTTGTAAACTTGTAAACGTTGGATCAGGTCCACCTGACCTGCTGTGTAACAGACGGCCTAATCAGAGAAGTTTCCTGACTGCCTCCTCTCTTGAAAGCAATCCATGAAGGCTTATTGTTGCCATCAGGTGAGGATTGCAGAACAAAGCAGGACTTATGAACTAAACCACCACAAGTCCTGATTCTTAAAAAACTGACTTTTACATAGTTTACATACTCCAGAGAAACTGTTTGTGTCTGACAGGAATAATTAACCCATGCTGAAGCAGACAGGATTAGTCCCTGGTGATTAATACCTTCTTTTACACTTTCTGTTTCAGGTTTGTGTGTGTCTGTGTGTGTGTGTGCGCATGTGTGTTGCAATGAGGATTAACCTAGTACTTCAGCTGATGCTGATTGGAATGACGTTCAACACACACTCGACCGGCTTTCAACAGGAAGGCGGCGTGACGAGACATAAACAAGGAGGCAATAAGTAAATGTCAGGTTTATACGCGTTATGATGCCGTTATTTCAATCACACATTTCTCTTTCCTTTCCACCTTTACGACACAGACACACAGTGACGACTGACTGTACTACAGCGCTTGGCTTGCTGCCTTTTGGCACGATAGGTTGCAGGTGGCTGTAAATGGGTTAGGTTGAACAGGGCACAGACAGGCTTGGACTTTAATCTCCCTCACACCTACTCACACCAGAATACTTGTTTGGCTGTGCTACTTTTGAACATTTTGCCACTTTAATTTATGCATATCTACTCCTCTCTCACTCCTCTATGGCCCTCTTACAAATGTGCATCAAGAAATCTTGGATCAGGGGTAAGGATCCTTTTCTATGTGTGTGTGTGTCGGTGTTTGGGTGAGAGAGAGAGTGTGTGTGTGTGTGTGTGTGTGTGTGTGTGTGTGTGTGTGTGTGTGTGTGTGTGTGTGTGTGTGTGTGTGTGTGTGTGTGTGTGTGTGTGTGTGTGTGTGTGTGTGTGTGTGTGTGTGTGTGTGTGTGTGTGTGTGTGTGTGTGTGTGAGTGGGAACATTGCTCTGCTCTGAGTATATGCGTGTTCGTGTTCTAAGCCACGCAGAGCAGAATACGGCCACTGTAAGCCCAGGCATGTGTGGTCTGTGTGATTGGGTTTAGTCAGCGTTGATAGGCAACGTCTCGGGGGATTGTAGATGACCAGACGCTTCACAACACTGCCGACACGGAGCGTCCGGCTGAAAATATCCAGGTAAGACCACACTTCTTGCACTTTGAAGCAACAGATTCACACAAGTGCACAAGAGCTTGATGCATACAGTATGTACCGTGGGACCTTTCTTTTGTGGAGTAAGGGGCAATTTTGTTGTGGCATCTGGAATAATTTAGCTTAAAGGATTTTGTCACATCATTTGTATGACATTTTTTATGGTAAACATTTCATTTTTATATCACATTTGAATTCACTGGTTTTTTTCTTTGTTTTGTTTTTTTACCTCCCCCTTATTGTTAACTTAAGTATCTAGTTTGTCTGGAGTGGAAAAAAATGCAAGTAAACAACTAAAATCAGACTGCTGATTTGAAGCAACTGTTGCGTTCTTACTCCATGTCCTCAATCTGTGTTATTTTGGTAACACTGACTGAGAAACCTTTCAAAGGCCACAGTCTGGGGCTGCTAAACAGGTCAGTTCCCGCTGTTCACTGAAAGCATGCAAAATACGGTCATTAAGCATTTACAGTTTTGAGGAAATCCCAAAATAATTAGCACAGCATCACTATAAATGGAGTCTGATTTACTCTGAAATACTGAAATCTCTGAGGAGGTTGATCACTTACTTGCAGACAGGAGGGATTTCTCTCTATTAGTGCCTCATAAACTCCACTGACTGAGAGAATTAGCCTGAATGCTAGAATTTCACCTGGACCATAAGCCAGTCTCGGCCTGAGCCAATTACGTACCGCGGAAGTGTCCGGAATTCAACTCTTTTCCTTCACTGTAGTAGAACTTGGCAAGCCTCTGTAGCCAGGGGTCTTTTGAGAATACCAGATAGTCACGCTCTATGCAATTCCATTAATATACTCTGTGCTACCAGACACATAGATATTTTTTTTAGCAACTTTCTAAATCTTCCGCCATTGTGCCACACCTTTAAACCTGTCGTATGTCAGGATTTCTGTTTTTTTAACTCGTCATCCTAAAACTTTGATCCACCGTTTTAGAGCTTTTTCAAACCGCTACGGCTGACCACGCATGTTTACTGCATGTTCTGAACGACATTCATCGATTAATCAAAAGTAGGAATCCACCGATACCACTTTTTTAGAGGACGAGTACTGACTTTAGCTACTTGTCAGTGCCGAATACCGATAGGAGTACTTATTTATTAGGATTAAGCTTAACCAATACTCCAAAGGCTATGCCTTCCTATGCATTTGTTGATGTCCAGCACGCGGCATCGCCGGTGTGTGAGCCACAAAAGCCTTTAGCACGTAGCTCGTACGGGTCGCTGCTACTGGATCCACGGAGCAGTAAAACTAATGAGTGACATCGGGCTGACTCCGCTCCGCCAAATGTCCCTGCTGATTAAATCTCTGGTGTTGGACGAACAAATGCGACTGAAAACCAAAATAGCTTGTGGATGACGTATTCTCCTTAATACACAATCTCCGAGATCCAGGATTACCACCTGTACGTCTGTTGGATGATTCAGATTGCAAATTTCTTACGTAAGCTCAAACACAAACAAGGTTAGAGGTACAGCCCGGGATGTTCCTTTAATATTCTTGTCAGTCATTAAGGGAAATACTGACTTAAAAACCCAGGCGGATCAATGCAGCGGCCCGTAAAATGAAAAGCAGCAAAAATAGTCGTGAAATACAGTGACTGTGACATGCTGCAAATTGAGATGTTTTTGTTTTTGTTTTTTTTTAAAGCTGAAAACGCTGAAGAAACTCTTTTACTTCTTTGTGTTGAACCTCGAGTCACGACAGGACTCTGTTGACCGATGTTTGTGTGTGTCAGAGCCGTCTCGGGTGTACGACAGATTTTTCACAGACGAGGCGGAAGCCATAGGCCAAAATCTCACAACAGCAACAAAAGCATTCTCATATTTCCTCAACTTCTTGCCAAGCGACTAAATGGTGTTAAAAGCTTCAGGTTGGATCGCTGTGACTCGTCTTCACCGTAAATGTGCTCATATATCTCAGCATAGCTAAATCTATAACATGTAAAAGACAAAAAAAATTTTTTTAATTGTGTCAATGAATTAAATGCCACAAAATGTCTTTTTTTAAGGAGATCATGAATGAATGACTATATTTCAATAGCTTTAAAAACAAAAACAAAACCCTTTTCCTTTTTCAATCCTTCTATTCTCGGCAAACTATTTATGAATACACTACATTCAGATCTCATTCACTACAAAATATAAACACAATTCCTTTATAGAAAATGTTTCTTTCCAGAGTCCCAAGAGTATATTTTTGTTTTGCTTAGGTTTTCATTTGGACTTTCCTCACACTCATCTGCCATCATTTAATATTACTATAAAGGCTTTTATATTTGCATTTTACTGCCTAACCAACAAATGTGCACCATATAATCTTTATACAGCTGGCACGCAGACATTAGATCGATATATTGAGTCTGGTTTGTATATAAGTGAGCATTAGCTTATCTCAGAACTGTATGCATTTGAATGGCAGCCAGTAAATGACAGGAAATTGCTGTACAGAATGCAGAATGTAGCAGAGGGTAATTTGTTCTTTGCCTCACCAGCCGAATATTCTAATTATTCTCATTAATTCTCAGATTTTAGGCTCCCATTTGAAATTTGATCAAGAGACAGGGACTTGGAATAAACTGAACTCTTTGTGTTGTTTTAATCTTGTCATTACTTTGAAATACAACCTGAAGAGGTGGGGATAGAAACAGCACGGACACTGAAACAGGCGCATAAAGTTAAGGAAACAGAGTTTCCTCGACATACTTTGATTAGCACTTTTTCCTGACATCAGGAAAGATTGAAAATAGGGTTTTTAAATTAACCAAGACCATCTGCTCCATCAACTCGGACACAGCCGCCCATTTAATCACATTTAGAATTTCTTATATAGCCTTCTTTTAGAAATGTTTGTTCACATCTGGTCTCGCAGTCCTTAAAGGTCCTGTATTATGCAAAATTCAGTTTATAATGGTTCTCTAACAGCAATATGTGACTCCTGAGCCTGTGTATGAGAACCCAGAGGAGAAGAAAGTCTGTCTTCCCCCTCACTCGCTTGCTCTTAGGGCATGTGAGCTCAAACAGGCGATTTTGAGATTTCACTGCATAACCACTCCCTTTGACACTGGATACTCACTATGAGCCTTTGACACCGGCGTGAAAATGTTGCAAGCAATAATATGGGATCTTTAAGGTTGACCACTCCTGTCCTATCTGTTTCTCTTGTCAGTAGTCAGATGAATTGTTAGACCATCGATCAAAGAAGGAATCCACATGCGAGCCCACTATTTTGCAAGCTACCAAAGAGAAATCTGGTTTGTGCGAGACTTCATCCTTTTGTTTTCCCTCCCTTTTCTATCAATCATCTTGCATTTCATCGGATGGAGCCGCCGAGCGAATTCATCCATAACGACCAGTCTGCCTATGTACACGCTACAACACTGAATTGCTTCCTGTAAACAGTTATAGTACTTTTACCGTAGTTTTCTCTACGGCTTTATCATACATGGGGTCATAAAGTACTGGAGCTGATCCCAGCTCACTTTGGGTGAAAGGAGAGTCCATCACAGAAAGAGAAAGACAGACTGTCACACACGAACATTCACATCTACAGACCACTTAAAGTCACCAATTCATCTCAAACACATGAATATTCTCACTTCCTGCCAAAAATGCTAATTGCTGCAGCTCTGTGCAGCAATAATGCTATTAGTATTTTTTAAATTTTAATTATTATATTAATGTGGTTTTTCAATTGTAGTACTTGTTTAATATTCAACCTTGTATTTATATAGTTGTATTTAAGTAGGATTGGGAATTCTGTATATTGCCAAGTTAAAAAAACAAAAACCACTTCTTTCATTGTACTACAGTACAGGATCATGATTTTAAAGCTGGTAATATTCTGTACAACGGCCTTTCTGTTTAATTATGTGACTGTTCTATCATTTTGACCTCATCTGTATAATTGGGATTTTTAATTTCTTGAAATTCTGCTCAACTGGGCAAAAGTTTCGAATTGCGGCAAAATCCTGGAGGAGTGTAGCTGCAGGGAATCAGTTTGGCTACACAGTCAATCCTCCCACAGCTTAGCTTGAAGTCCCGATATGATTCCGGGCCTCGGAGAATCACCCTTGTATTTTATTAAAAAAAAATTTTTTATTTAGACTATACACTGACGGTATATTATTATATTGTAGAGTTCAGTCAAATAAAGTGTTAAACGTCTCCCGGATAATTGAATGTAGGGGATCGTGGACTGAAGGGTTGAAGAGAAAAACATACCAGCAACAAAGGTCGAAACAGCAACAAGCTGGTTTCTTCTGAGCAGGTGTGCAGCAGAAAGAATGCAAACAGGGACAGACAGGTGAGAGTAGGGGAGGAAAAAAATATGAAACAAACTGCCAACACACTGCCAAACTCACCTGTGTTTGGCAGTGTGTTCGTGCATGCCCACAAGACAGTAGCGAGTGTAGCACCCTGACACAGAGCCCCACATTGTAAAAAAAACAACTTCTATGGTATAGGACTTCCCCCTGTCTCTGTGCCGTGTGATTGTGTTCTTTAATGAGCGTGGTGCCATGACCGACCTCCATCCGAGCCGCGCTGCACTTCATTATTTTCTGTGTTATTACTGCGTCAAGGCAAACTTGTTGCAGTAATGTGCAGGTCCGTGCTTGTGTGCGCTTCTCCATTATCTACTGTTTGAGTGCATGCATCCATGCGTCCATCTGTGCACATGTCTGCGTGCCTGTGTGTGTCTGAGCGTAGCTTGTGTGTCAATGTGTGTGCGTGTGTGTGTGTGTGTGTGTGTGTGTGTGGCTGCAATTCAGAGAGAGAGGGACAACAAGGGAGGGAGAGAGCGAGAGAGGGAGAGAGAGAGAAAGGAGAGGGGTTTGAGAGCTCAATGAGCAAACACAGTGTCCTGATGTGCTGGTGCACACTGTTTCTCGGACAAGTTTTTCGTTTCGTCTCAGGATTGCTTTAAGTTTTGTGCAGGAGTTGTGGCTGCTGCTCTTCTGCCCACACCAAAGGTAAAGTATGCATATCAGTGACAGAGAA
The DNA here is from genome assembly GCF_963422515.1 of Blennius ocellaris. NCBI lineage: Eukaryota > Metazoa > Chordata > Actinopteri > Blenniiformes > Blenniidae > Blennius > Blennius ocellaris. The sequence continues at coordinate 17,286,485 of NC_137651.1, forward strand.
GATAAAAGGAATTTTAAATTCTCTGTTTGTTTTAAGTATTTATTTTTTTCTAACCAGTTTAGTTTTTTTTCCCCCCAAGGAATTCTCCCAATTTTGAAATGGAAGGAAAGGTTTTGTCTACTTTTAATTAATCCTGTTCTATTATGCACCATCTTCATGTGTTTCAGCTTATCATTGCTTTAACTGTGGTGGTGTCATCCTGCAGCCTCTTTGTTTATAATTCCAGCCTGGATAGAAATTAAGTTGTTTGTTTTTTTCTTCCCACGAACGACTAAAATGATTCCAAAGTTTTCTTCACAGATTTATTCTGCAGAGTTTAATTTAGTTAAAATTGGAATAAAATATGCAGGTTTTTGTCATTATTTCAGCCGGTGAATGTGTTTGCACATGCAGCTCAAATAAAATCAGTTGTCATTGTTTTCCCTTGACCAGCACTTGGGAGTCAGACTAGCATTTGACACTTTGTGGAACATTTGCTTCTGAACATAGTATGTGGCATTTATTCCGTAATCTGAAATGAAAGCGCATTGGAGACGCATTCAAAGGCATCCTAAAATCAGAATTAAGCGCAGAGTACTTGTGTGAGCCCGAGGATCCAGGCGATTGTGGCAGAGTATACAAAAAGTGGTTTGCTTACATCAGGAGGCACAAGTGTTTGTGTTTCGTGTTTGTGTTGCGCTGACATTCAGGTACATCACGGGCTCGTGGTGGCATGGCGGTCAGACGAGAGTCTGCGGTGAAATGTCATGCTGTGTAAAACTGCTGGACACTCGTCCTCCATTAAGATAATGTCATTTCATGCAAATTAACACTGGCGTCCATAACTAATTGATCTAAACAATCTAATCCCCCTCAGACTGTATCCGAGTTTGACTACGTTCATATAGTTAGTAAACCCCTGAAATAACCAATAAACCAATTCAATAATGTTTTGCAATTTAAAATAAATGTTGGTAATGCAGCAATGTATTCACTTGCCATGCATTATGTGAATACATTGCATGCATACATACATACTTTTTTGACTAATTTTGAAGCCGTTGTGCTAAAATATTCTAAATCATTCAAGTGAACTGAAAAATAAATTAGAACTCGGGAGGGGTCTCTTCTTGCTATTGGCATTTTATTATTTTAGGTTCTGCTTCAGATTTTTTTTCTGTTCAGTGATCGTGTTGTGGAGAAGATGGCTTACAGGCAACCTGTTGAGCAGAATTGGAGTCTTCTGTCCCGAAATGTGTCCTCGTGTTTCTCTACTGGCGTGTTCATCCTGGCCCTTGTGTCTTTATATTCCTTAATTTCTCCCCATTATGCGGCTTTGATTAGATACACATCAAAACAGGTTATGCAACAGATAGCGTCAAATGAGAAACACGAGGAAAAGGTTTTAGCCAGTGAATCAGGATGTCCCAGCACAATCCCCTTAATGTGCACCATTCCTCAGATTTCGGTTTCTAATTTCAAATAGGTAAAAATGGTGAAAGACAACAACTGATGCTATTCTTTCAAACTGTTTTTCATCAATATATTCCAAATGTTTATTCTACCGCATTATATTTGTTTCGTGTAAGTTTACGGACAAGCAATAAAGTACGGATTAAGTCTTTTCCTCTGGATTATCGGTGTGTTTTCCCTCTGTCTTGCAGTTCGCTCCATCAGGACGAGCCGCTGGTGGAGAAGATCCAAGATTCTTGTAACTTTTCTGCTCGCCACATCCTGTTCAAACACATCGCTCCTCTCGTATCCCCTCCTCTGTCTCTTAGCAGTCTGCTCTTATTCCTTCTTGCTCAACAGACTCTTTACACATTTCAGTCCTCTCCCACATGCACACCTCCCCTCATTCTGGCCCCATTCTCCACTTTTAGCTCCGCTCTCCTGCTCGCACCCCGTCTCTTTTACCTGTCCGAGCGGAACAACCTCGTCTTTCCTCCAGACGTGTCCCCAGCTCCTCGCCTCACCATTCCTTCGCCCTCCTTACCCCCCTTGTTCCCCTGATGGGCACCATATCAGACAGCAACGCCACATTCCCTTCGTCGTCACTGAGAGCCTCTCTCCACCCCTAACCGCCTTCGCCGACACCAACTTCAACGCGACCCAATGGAGAAACAAGACATGATGATGACGAGCATGCTGACAATGGACCAAGGGGACAGCGAGGGCGAGAAGGACAAAGGCAGCGTGGAGGTGGGGGGAGAAGAGGAGGGGACGCAGCGGCACAACAGCCGACTGATGCTGGCTGACGGTCTTGCAGACAGAGGACCCAAGAGCCTGACCTCCGGTTCTGGTCAACAGGTGTCCAATGGCTTCACCGCATCCAGTCCGCAGAGTCCCAGGGAGGGGCCGGGGACGGCAGCCTGCGGTGTGGGCACAGCCTCGGGGCCCGGGGGAGGCACCGGGTCCTCAGCCCCACTGGGGGGCCTCAGGACTCTGGTGGTTCAGCAGACTAGCCTAGAGAGGCCCCGAGAGACCTGGAGCAAGAAGATGGACTTCCTGCTGTCTGTGATTGGCTACGCCGTGGATCTGGGAAATGTCTGGCGCTTCCCATACATCTGCTACCAGAACGGAGGAGGTGAGGAGGCAAAAGATGTTAGCGGGGAGAGGAGTACGAGTGGGAGAGAAGGGGTGAGGTCATGATGATGATAATAATAATCCGTCAGGTATGTGGAGCTTTTATTGTGAACTGAAAGCCGCTTCACATAGGAGAAACACAAAGAAAGTAACAATAGAAATTAAATGAAGTGGTGAAGGAAAAGCAAGTGTGAACAGGTGGGTTTTTAAGAGTGTTTTGAAGGGCACGTGTTCCAGGGCGGCAGCGGCAAAGGCTCGGGTGACAGGTGTGAGGAGGTTAGTGTCAGCACAGCGGGGGGACGGGACAGTGTTGTCGTACACAAAAAAAAAACGCTTTCAACGCTACTGCACCATTTATATTTCAAAATGGGAACAAACCATGCTTTTACATCACGAGTATTTGTGTGTTCTGGGGTATCGTCATTTTGTTGTTAAAATGAAGCAAGTTCAGTCCACTGAGATGTTTTTTTTTTGTTTTTTTTCCTGCCTGTTTATCGCACAGAGGTGATCTTGTGCCTTCACAAAGTTGGTGTAGTCCGACATGCTCTGCTCCTACACAAACCTCACCTAGCGGTGAAACCGAGGGCATCCCTTTATATTGAATTTGCAATAATAAAATCTTTGCAATTTCCTGTGTTCTGTGTGTGTGTCTCGCAGAGCGAGGTAGAGATGGAGACAGGGAGACACTTGATAGAGGCAACAGTATTAATTGTGGGATTTTTTTTTTTTTTTTTTTATGAGAGCGCCTTCAGTCTCTGTGTTCTTGCTTAATAACCTGTCCCCCAGGCGGCTGCTCAATCAACTCTTATCTCTGCGCCCATGTCACAAAGAGGCGTGCGCGTGCACAAAAGCAACATGTGCGCATAAAATAAGTTTATCATCAGATTGGGAAAAAGGGAAGCAGAGATGTGTTATCAAACTGCACGTGAAGCTGGAGAGTCTTGAAGGTGTGGCTCCCGTCCGACTTCTGTTCCGTCCGTGTGGCTTTTAATTCTTGGCATTGACAAAGCCAACATTAAGTGGTTGTAATTTATCATGTGTTTTAAAGAAAATGACCCTCCTACTGTGCTCCCAGTGGGCACATTAAATGCAAAAGTGATATAAAAGTGGGAAAACACACCTTGTTGTTTTTGAATGGGCTGGGGTTGTGTAAATGATGAGGCTCCTATAATATTTGATGGTTTTTTTCCGAGTGCTCTTCAGCTCTTCTGGTGATTGTGGGCTATTGAGAGGACCACAGAGATTATAGAGGGTGTGTGAATTTGCGGCATTCCTCAAGAGTGTAATTGCCTTTGTACTGTTCTTCCATAACTCTTTCTTCCTTCCAATTATCCCCCCTCTTTTTTTTTTTTTTTTGCTTTTTCCAGTGGTTTTTTCTTCTTTTTAAAAAAAAATATGTTCACTTTCAAACCCATTGCATGTGTTAACCTCCTTCCATCCGTCTCTCCCACCCCGCTGCCTCTGTCCAGGTGCTTTTTTGCTGCCCTACCTGTTGATGGCGGTGTTCGGAGGCGTGCCCCTGTTCTACATGGAGCTGGCTCTCGGCCAGTTCCACCGCAGTGGCTGCATCTCCATCTGGAAACACATCTGCCCCATCTTCAAAGGTAAATCATGGGGGAGGTGCAGGGAGCGGAGAATAAGGGAAAACCACGTGCAATGGCTCGGGCCCACAAACATGCGAGCAGAAAGTCGAAGCAAAAGAAAACAATAAAGATGAAGATGTCAGTGTGACGTGACAGACAGCTCATTTAATTTCCCCATCTCACCTCGGTGGCGTTCCCTTGAAGATCATCCCTCGGTTGTTGGTTTTTTTTTTTTTTTTTTTTGCACATTTAGTGAGGTGGACTGACTCTCTGTTATGGAAATCGTCACATTTCCATGCCAAATGCCAGATGCTCAGAATTTTGATGGTATGTAAATTGTTGCTGTTTGGAAATGTCAACCACTTACCCGAAAAACAAACAAATAAGCAAACAAACTTGACCTGATTCCTCAACATAATCATGGAACCCACTTGCTCGCGTCGCGTCACCACACATGCAACCGTTTCATTTGTTTAATCACCCATACAGGGATCGGCTTCGCCATCTGCATCATCGCGCTCTACATAGCCTTCTACTACAACACTATCATGGCCTGGGCCTTGTACTACCTGCTGTCTTCGTTTCGGCCCACCCTGCCCTGGACCACGTGCAGCAACAGCTGGAACACGGTCAACTGCAACCGCTACATGTCGTCCGATCACAACGTGTCGTGGTCCAACTCGTCCACGTCCCCCGCCGAGGAGTTCTATACGTAAGTGCATGTAAGTCGGATGTGGAGGGCGCGAGGAGGAACGGTACGGCAGGAGGGAGATGTCAGATGGATGAAGGGAGGGTGACTTCTGGAGAGCGATTGCAGGGTTGGTTTTGGTGTTTCCTATTCTTATAAAGGATGGAAATGCATTTTTAAAAGCACCACTGCATGGGAGGACAGTAAAGAAAGATGTTAGAAGCAGCGCGAACATGACTAATCTGACGTAAAATGATGAGGGGAGTCAACGTTTCTGTACTTTTTCAAGTAACAGTACATAGAATACTTGTGGGAAATTACATGTTTATCAGAAATCTGATGTTATTCATCAGATTTTTGTTCACAGTAACCACCCAGACTCATTCAAAGCCGTCAGGTGTTAAGTGTTTTATATATTTATTTACTTTTGCGTATCTCAAGGCAGACCCCTTTCAGAACAATGTCTTTATTATTCTTGACTGCTTTGCTCGGCCTTATCAGCAGCTCTCGACGCTGCATCTGTCCAACTGAGACACATTCAGGGTTTATCCGCAGTTGACTTTTCCTAATAAAGGTTTTAAAAGTAACAAATTCCACAACCCAGCCTGGCGCCAGAATTTCCTGTTTTCAACATAAATCACGTTCCCGTTTTATCATTCGAGCTCTGTGGGTTTAACCTGTGACCAGATGTTGACCCTCCTGCTCAATACAGACTGGGTTTTTCTCCCAAATGTTTTGCTTATATATTCATTTTAGTGAATGGGAAACACTTAAACTGAACCCTACTTTTACTTCATGACTGACTTAGTAGCTCTCTCAGACCCTACGTCCCTTTTTTGCCCCTTGGTGTCCTTTTCCTTATCTCATGGGGTATTTCTATTCCCTGCGGTTCCTTTTTTTCGTATCTATTTCCTTACAGTCTATGTCCTTTTCCTGTATTTTGCCACAGGTTGTAAAAATGTATCTCATCTTCTCTATCACTCTTATTTTTTCCCCCCTGACATCAGTAGCTTGTAGATTGTGGAATGGGCCTCGCCCTGGAGGAGTGCCAGAGGGCCTTTTAGGGGGGTTGAGGAGAAACCATGATAAATAGAAATGAGTGGAGGGTTACACTATTGATTATATATATTGAAACACACAATTACCATACTGAAGTTACTGTAAATAGTGATGATATAAAATGACAAAATACATTTTAGTTTAATAAAAAAAAATAAAATCATTGCAACAGTTGCAGACTATGTAAAAAGAATTGTATTTTCTTGAGAAGAGTTATGCTCTAGTGTTATTCAAATGGAGGTATGCGTCACCATCCTCAAGAGATGTTCAGTTTTATTCTGATCCTTTGAAACGTTATTTTTTGCGAACATTTTATCTTATGAATTGAATTTAAAGCAAACTTTTATTATTAACGGAAAACATTTTAGTTGGTTATGGTATACGGGCACAACATTGTATTTTTAATTTTGGTTGCAAGATGTTGCACATTTGTAATGGGTTACAAAGTTTGATTAATCACTATAATCAATCAGTCGCTGACAGCACTTTGCCCCATGATAGAACCATCTCTTCGAGTTCTTACTTCGGTCGTTCGCCAGGCGGTTCTTCGCCTGCCTCTTTCCAGTTGGAGTCCATCCATTGACAACTTGTACTGTCTGTCTTCCTGTTGGGCCAGTAGATATTGCAGATCTTACAGAGACCACTGTAATAATAATGGGGGTTATTGACTTTAAAAAATAAATCTATATTCCTTGTTGTTCATCACTGAAATAAGTTATGAACACACTGTCTTAGAAGTTGAAAACATTTATTTAGTCTGTGATTCAACAAGAACTGTTGAAAAACCCAACTTTTCTTCAATGGTCTTCCCTTTTTCCTTCCCGTTTTTCTCCTTCATCTCCCTGTGCCTTGTTCTACCTCAACTCTAAACGCATACGACACTTCCTGTCCTCTCTCCTCAGCCGGCAGGTGTTGCAGGTCCACCGCTCGCCGGGTCTGCACCACCTGGGATCTGTTAGCTGGCAACTGGCCCTCTGTCTGCTCTTCATCTTCACCATCGTCTACTTCAGCATCTGGAAGGGAGTCAAGACGTCTGGGAAGGTAACTGAGAGGGCGCCTGCATGGCTGATGGAGGGTGTTAGTTAGAGAGGATGGATGGATGAACGAACGTTTAGAAGAAAAAAAGGAAAAGAAAACCATCAGCAGGTCTCCTGTCATTTGTTGTTGCCTTCATCATCATCTTCATCATCGTCATCATCCATATCCACAGTGGTGGTTAGCAGAGCTTTCTTCACGTTTAATGGTTTGTGGTTTAAAATATAAAAATAAAACTTGCCTGCGTCAGATTATACAGGTGAGATTGGATTTTTTTAGGGGGGGGGGGGGTTTCAACGTACAAACGTCATTATTCACTGAAAACTTGACGAAAAGGTTGAACAGAAAAAAAGAGATTATTCAAATTAATTACACATGTGTTTTGCCACAGTTCCATTTTAAGCTTCAAACAGGTAACCTTTAATACGGCTTACGTCTTCAAAGCAAGTTTTATTTGTTATTATTTGTACTTCTGTTGTCATTGTAGCGGCAGTTTTCACCACGACAAAACCTTTGCAATTAAAAAAAAAAAAACAATGTCTAGTTTAGTATTTGCACATCTCCATTTGTTTTCAAAAACCACTCCATTATGTTGCCTGTGCTCTTCTTGGCTGCATTAGGTAGTTTGGGTGACAGCCACGTTTCCCTACCTGGTCCTCCTGGTGTTGCTGGTTCGCGGGGCCACTCTGCCCGGTGCGTGGAGGGGCGTCGTCTTTTATCTCAAACCGGACTGGGAGAAACTGCTCAGCACTACCGTGAGTGCAGCGGAACCAGGAGACGTCCAGCCCCGTTCTGGTTCTCTCTGTCCATTATCTCTTTCACATCCTTAACCCACCTTACCGACTCATATCCTGCTGTTGCTCTCTTTATCGCCTTCATGTTTTTATTAATGTCGCCTTCATTAATCTGTCAATCTCTCACAGGTGTGGATTGATGCAGCGGCTCAGATCTTCTTCTCTCTGGGTCCGGGGTTTGGCGTGCTCCTGGCTTTTGCCAGCTACAACCCATTCCACAACAACTGCTATAAGTAAGAGCACATCTCGCATATCAAAGAGACTCTCGCTGTGTTGTTAAACACTTTCATATGAAGTGCACTTTAATGGAAATATCTCGGTGAAATGCCTTTTCGAGTCAGGGTTTCTTTTGAATTTCTCCTTTAATTCATCTTGAAAACAACTTGCTCAATGAATTAGATCTCCACGGCCATTAGTTCTCCATCTTCTCCAAAGTGTAAATACAATGCAGTGGCTCAGATAATCCCGCTGTACAGAGAGGATCTAACTTGGGTCATCCAAACTTTTGTCCCTCTCAGAGACGCTTTGGTCACCAGCTCTGTGAACTGTCTGACCAGCTTCCTGTCTGGGTTTGTCATCTTCACCGTGCTGGGCTACATGGCTGAGATGAGGCAGCAGTCTGTGGACGCCGTGGCCAAAGATGCAGGTAGGACATTCCAACACCAGGAGAGCACCAGGCAACATCAATAAGAAGCTTTTATCACTACGATAAGGGACTAAGAGTATATCACCCCATTCCCCCCCTCTATGTCACAGGACAGACGTTATTGAGCCTCTAACCCTGCGAACAAACGGAGACCTGCTCCACTACCTGAATCAAAGCGGCTGCTGCTTTTTGACCTGCGTCTCCTTTTGTCCCTCCAGGTCCCAGTCTGCTCTTCATCATTTATGCAGAAGCCATAGCAAACATGCCCGCCGCCACCTTCTTCGCCATCATCTTCTTCCTCATGATCATCATGTTGGGTCTGGACAGCACGGTCAGTTCGCTCGCCTCACTCCCATTTGTAACCAACTCACTCCAGTTCCTCCTGGATCTTTTCTCACACCTCGATGCCGAGGTCTCATATTTGACGATTACTCGGACAAACACCCCGTTCTCATATCTGCCAGTTGTTCTTGTATTTCCATGGGAGTGAGGGATAGTATTCATTTTCTCTGTTCCATTTTGAATAACGGTCAAACAAAACAATGTGATAGGAGTTTCATATCGCCGTTGTGTGGTGGTGTTGTCTCCATCGGCCTTTGTGTATCTGCTCAGAAGCAGCCAGCTGGAGAGACCTGCGAGGTTCTTATCGCACACTGATAATCAGTGTCGGATCAGCATTGAGGCGGCTACGCTCCTCGATTTTATGACTGAGGATATTACGGCAAAACATGTCGGTGTGCTTGAATTCGTAGTGAACCGCCTTACACGATGGCTCCTTTTTCTAAGTCCTACAAAGCGCACAGGTATGGTTTTGCCAAAAGGGTGCCACATTGCTGTTGGCTTGAGTGACTTCAACACTGAACGGACAGATGAGTTATCACCCCCGCAATCAAATCAATTCTGCTTGTGACTTTCTTTTCATCTTCCAGTTTGCAGGTTTGGAGGGGGTGATCACAGCCATGCTGGACGAGTTCCCCCATGTCCTGGCTAAGAGACGAGAGCTGTTTGTCTTTGGCCTGGTGTGTGTTTGCTACCTCGGGGCTCTCTCCACACTCACATATGTAAGTTAAATATACACGACATGCATGTCACCAGCAAGCCTGGCTGTCCAGGCGTTACTGTCCGCAGAGAACTACTGTTGGGTTATTGAGAGAAGGCAGTTTATTTGTGCGGCGCCCACAAGCAGAGCAGTTCAGAGTGATTCCGAAACGAAACGATGAAAAGAAAATTGTGAAACAAAGAGATAATAAAATAGATTGAAATATAAAAATAAAAGAAACAAGCAGAAAATACAATTATCTAGGAACAATATAATATATCAGAACCTTTAAAAAAAAACAAAAAAAAAACTTTGTGCAACACCATAGTACATGTTGCCATGTTTGAACGTCCATTCAAACAATTTTCATACCAGCTTAATTAGAATTCGGACCCTTATCAATTAATCACTGTAAAGAGTTTACTATTCTTGTGCCAGCTGGATGCTTTCAATTTGAATCGGCAGATCTTTATATCTGGTCTGTACCTATAGTTTTTACACTGGAGCTTATTTTATAATTAATATAATTAATATAATTTCAAGAAGTTCAGTCCATAAAATGCACATATTACTCGTGTAATTGCTGCTTGATAATGTCATAATTGCAATGCAGTTCAAATCAAATGTTTTACTCAGAAACTTGACTGTCATGAGCACCCATCAGTAAATCTTATTTATTGCCTCTGGGTCAAAGCACATTGACAGAAACCGTTTTACTTTTTAAAAATACGCGGAATCTGCAATTTAAACCAAAAATGATTATCTTGTGTGAAGAAATACTGTGAGTGTGTAGTGGATTTCTGAAGTTTTAATCTCGGATATAACAGTGCCTCTTCACTTTTTAAAATACATTCAATTGACCTCTTTTGTCTGGTCTGCTTGAATCGCAGTGAAGCGAGAGACATTTGATCTCCCTTCTGTAAAAACGATTGAGTGGGGGAGGAGAAACTTGCATGTTCATTTGGTGTCGCAGGGCGGTGCGTTCGTGGTGAAGCTGTTTGAAGAGTATGCCACGGGCCCTGCGGTCATCACCGTGGTGCTGCTCGAAGTCATCGCCGTTTCCTGGTTCTACGGTGAGTGAACCAAAACTGCTTTAACGTGATGCTGCAGATGTTTTGTTTTGGGTTTTTTCTCGCTTTTGTTCATATTCCGACCTGAGTTTTGAAATACAGTGTGCAACTATTCCTGTTTGATCCCATTCACGAACGCTCAGCCTCTTCTTGTTTCTTCAGTTTCACCAATGATTGATATTAAGAGAAGTTACAAGTATTTTTGACTCGGTGGTGTTTACATGTGTTCTAGGTACCCAGCGTTTCTGTAATGACATCCATTACATGCTCGGTTTCTACCCGGGTTGTTTCTGGAGGGTTTGCTGGGTGGCCATCTGCCCCTGCTTTCTGCTGGTCAGCCTCATCAACACGTTCACGTCACAGTCTGAGGCTTTTATTGATCCAGACAGAAATGTCTCACGTCTGATCTTGTGATTTGCATCCCCCTCCCCAGTTCATCATCATAAGCTTCCTGGCCTTCCCTCCCGAGGTCAGGTTGTTCCACTACCACTACCCACCGTGGACCACTGTCCTGGGCTACTGCATCGGGGTGTCCTCCTTCATCTGTGTGCCTGCTTACATGTTCTACCACTTGCTCAATGCTAAGGGTTCCTTCAAACAGGTACAGGATTGTCTTATTTTACCTGTCTGTCTTGTTTATTCAGTCTTCTCTGCACGCACGCACGCACGCACACACACACACACACACGTACACACAACCCTCTTTCACTGTCCTGTTCTGTGTCCTCAGCTGATCTTTGTTCTATAACTGACACGTCTCCAACAGCCCAGATCTCCTCTGGTTCTTGTCTTTCCGTGCACAGTCGGGGTCTACCCTCTCCTGTGAACACATGACAGGCGATTCAGGAGATTAGGATCAAAGGAGTGAGGAGGCCCTCGACGAAGATTAGCAAGAAGGAAGACAAAAATGAGCATTGACTTGGGGCACCGCTCGCTCACACAGATACAAAATGCAGGCCGACCTGTTGTCAGATTTAAAGGCAAAGGGTAAAAGCAGAAAAGCTGCATCATCATCATCATCATCATCATCACCAAAAAAATCCCACAACACTTTACCACTGGTGAGGGGGCTGCATGGTGAGGTGTCACTGTTCTTTGCAGTGTATTGTGCAAGACTGAACTTACACATGGGATTACAAATAAGAACATCGACACCACAATCATCATCACTGTTACATTATCTGACCGGAGCCTCTGTGAGGGTTGACAGAAGGCAGGACGACTTCAAAGAGACGAGCTGCCGCCCAGTATTGACTCTGCTGCCAGCACGCACAAAGACACTGACATACGTGTACAAACACAGGCCGTGTGTGTGTGTGTGTGTGTGTGTGTGTGTGTGTGTGTGTGTGTGTGTGTGTGTGTGTGTGTGTGTGTGTGTGTGTGTGTGTGTGTGTGTGTGTGTGTGCGTGTGCGTGTGCGTGTGCGTGTGCGTGTGCGCACGAACGAGGGTGAAAGCAGACCAGCCCCATGACTCTGAGGAACACACAAGGCCGAGCAGGGCTTGTAAGTGTGTTGGCGAGTGCTTTTGTTCACACTTTTGTAAAGGTCTCAATGTAATTAATGCTCTTTTTTAATATTCCCCAATAATTTGATGAAATTGGATCTTTTTTAGGGTTAACGTTCACAAGGATTGTTGTATGGAAAAATGTATTTGGACCAATTTAATCCAAAACAATTCGGCTTTCAAAGGTAAAATTAACAGTTTTTTAGTCCTGAAATCAAGTTTCAAAAATGTTTTTAAAGTTTTTGCATGTAACAGTAAACATTTAAACATGTTTGGTATTTCATTGACCTGAGAATGGCTTGACTTTTCAAAACATGATTTTCAGACTATTTCCAAAATTGAAGATTAAAATGTTTCCGAATCAATTGACGCATACAAAATACAAGATGGTGTAAAATGGCAGCCTCGCTTGCGTCGGTCTGCCCCAGGGCAGCTGTGGCTACATACGTAGTTATCACCATCCAGTATGGAATAACTGAATAATGCAATGCAATGTAAAGCGTCTTTGAGTGTCTGGAAAATCACTATATAAAACCAATGCATTATTATTATTATTATTATTACCACCTGCTGTATCCAAGTATGGAAGCTCAAGCTTAACAATACAGACTCTAGTTAAGTTTCAAGTTTATTTCATGGCTAAAAGACAAATTCATAATCACACATTATACACCTCAGGACAGTTCACCTAAAACACATGCTGAATTAACTAGTAAAATACCAATGCAGTCCCATTAATTTGAAAGAAATGTCCTTGCAGAATTGTAAAGATTCGCTGTCACTGTGCGACGCCCTATCAGTAGCACTCTTTGACATTTTTACTTTCATTTCTAACAAATAACTGAGCATCCAAGTCCAAACCACTCATTTCTCACAGTTATTTTGACCTTTAAATCCTAAAGACTTCCTGGATCTTTGTCTATTTATGTATTCCTGCGGTTTAGCTTGTTTCTTTTTCCCTCCATCTGTGTCTATGCAGCGCCTGTTAAAAAGCATTACTCCAGAGCCGAGCAACGACAGCCACAGAAACTGCATTGTGACCAACGCAGTGTGAACTACCCCGGACCTCGGAGAAGGTGCCTCAAACTGCATCGAGCGCCCTCTTCTGGCCATACTTCAAAACTACAGGACAAGGGGGCTACTTCTCACCGTCTTTGCCTCTTATCGTACATCTGCTCTGAGTTCCAGGAGCCAATACCTTTCTGTTTGTCTTGGTTCGGCTTGGTTCCTCATGCTTGTTCAGTTTCCGCAGTTGCAAAACCCAGATCTAAATGTCCCAAGTTTTGTGGCGAGCAACTTCAGGTTATGTAGCAGTAACAGACATTTTACGTACTTCTATAAAGTGTGATACAATCTATGTTGGCGTAGACAATAAAACATGCACTCAAACTGGACTTCACTGCTAAGTGAACTCCAGTTAAACAAGTCGCTCCACACTCATTCTTCATATTCTCGTCATCATGTTCTTGAGTTATGCATATTAATATGTAGCAAAATTCAGGTATCTTTAAAAAAAAAAAAAAAAGAAATAAAAAAAAAAAATCTGTCACTGAAGCCAAATAAATGATGTTTGTTCTGTTTATATTTTAAAAGATTTTTCGATTTTGTTGCTGTCGCCAGCTTTTTTCTTTTTTGTGGCATCTTGGATGAACGCCAGATTTGCAATGAGGTCCCTACACTGTGAAGCACTGTCTGTGTGTGTGTGTGTGTGTGTGTGTGTGTGTGTGTGTGTGTGTGTGTGTGTGTGTGTGTGTGTGTGTGTGTGTGTGTGTGTGTGTGTGTGTGTGTGTGTGTGCAACAGACTGTTACAAAACCCCGTGGGAACTGAACTACAGGACCGATGCATATTCCTCCTGCAATATGAGATGTGTATTTATTTCACCATCTATCCATGCTGTATTTTGTTTTCCTTTTAATGTTGCAGATGATCTTTGTTTATTCGCAGTGAAGTTCTGCAATCTGTTGTCATGCTGCATTACTGTCAGTAATACAAGCCAAATACGGATCGGAGCTAATACCATCATCAATATCACAGTCTTGAATATCAGCGTTACTGCTCTTTAATTTCAACCAAAAAAAAAAAAAAGGAATACAAATCATGTGTGTGGGTGCGTGCGTTTGTGAGAGTGTATATGTGTGTGTGTGTAGGGGCAGGATTTAAAACATGGCAAGTACTGTACATCTACATGTGTATTTACTGGTCAGTCTGGTATTGGTGTGTAATCTCTCCTGTAAAAACCTGGCTCCTCCTTCAGTGAGTGAGTGAGTGAGTAATGGGCCAGTGTACATGTGGTTTAAAGGAGTTTAACCCCTTGATGCTTGTGTGCAATTGTGTGGGTATATTGTACTTCAATTGTCTGCGTGTCTGTGTGTGTGTGTGTGTGTGCGTGTGTGTGTGTGTGTGTGTGTGTGCGTGCGTGCGTGTGTGTGTGTGTGTGTGCGTGTGTGTGTGTGCGTGTGCAAGATGTAATCTCCTGTTGTCTCGTCAAAGGCCAAAATATCGGATGAAGAAAGTAAAAAAAAAAATCCCTCTTGCCTCTTTCGCTCGTACCTCTGAATTTTATGTAAGATCTATGTATGTCAATAAAAGACTGTATTGAGAAATACACCTGTAAAGTATAAAGATATAAAAAATATATGGGAAATAACAGATAATAAAGATATATGGAGATAAAAGACAATTTCTGTCATTCATTCAAGTTTGTTTTGATGTATTTAAGCTTAAACTTTTTTTTTTTCATAGATGAAACCCCCAATGCAGAGTCGGCAATTAACCTTACATGTTTTAGGACTGTTATTTGTGCTCCGGGAGAACATGAATGCTGCTCTCAGTAAGTTAGAAATCAAACATGAATAGCTTTGCTGAGCAACATAAGCGCAAACCACTTTTCCTTCACATGCATACTAAACTGATTTACTTGTATGGTTTCACAAAGAATTGAGATGCACAGAAACACAGTTGGGTCAGCAGCAACCAGAACACACAGAAGACACCCAAAGTAGAAAAAGACATACACACACATACAACAACAAAAAACATAAAAAGTTCCATTTGGATACATTTGAATTGAATTAAATTTACAATTTAATTGGAACTGCTTTTACTGGATTAAAAACTAAACTGTCACATCAGGAGCAACACTTTGAGCGAAGCAAGTGTCCTTGTGGCAAATGTTTGAGCTTTTCCTTGAGAGGCGGAGGAGAAGCCCCGACAATTTAACTCCAAAGAACATCTGTAGAGAGACGTGAAGCCAGCAGTTCACTCTAATCTGCTGAAGCTTCGCAGGATTTGCTGGGAATAATGGGATAAACTGCACAGATCCAAATGTACGGAACGCATCCAAGAAGAACCCAGAGCATGGGCTGCCAAAGGCCTTCAAAGTATTCATCACTGAGCAGGCCTAGAAGACTTTTTTCAAAGAAACAGTCAAAATAAGTATTTTTCTAAGATTTGGGATTGGCCTTCTGGAAGTATTTTACAAAATGTATTAATTCACTGGATCTAAATTAAAAAAAAAACAACTCTACAGACTCTTAACGTTAGCAATATTCACCATTGAATATCACTTTAAAAAATGCTAAACACCACACACAAATAACCTTCTCAAATCTTTTACACAATCTGAAAACTATTTTCACTTTTACTCGAACTTTTACTTTGTACTTGCACTGGCAGATTTCGGGAATAGAATGTACCGCCAGCAAAACAGCAGCTGGATGCAATCTATACAAATATTCAAGCTTGAGGATAACCGTGGAAAGTAAGAACCTTTGTGATGTAACAGGAGTGTGAGCCGATCCCAGTGGCTGTATGATGAGGTTCCAGCTCTCATAAAGGTTGGGAGAAAAAATATCTTTAAAAAAAAGTATTTAATGAAGGGACTATGTACAGCCTGTCATGCACCTCGAGTCATTCAAAGTAAGCAAAAGTGTGGGTGTGTGTGTGTGCACACACACACACACGTGCTTTAATGTGGCAATTTCCTCTGAACCCCCATCCCCTGACTGATGGACACTTCCTGTGTTCCGCGCCAGGCCTTATCACCACAGATCTATATTAAAGAGCACGGCTCAGCCGGCGTATCCCTCCACCTCGGCTCTACCTGTCATCTCAGCATCGGCTCAGAGCCGCCTTCCTGCCAGCTTCTCCCACTATCAGGTGTCTATCAAGACCCCCAGCTCATTTCATCTCTTTTTCTCCAGCTCTCCTATCTTGGGGTATTTTCTTCTTTCTTATATTAATTTGGGCGACCCAGTCGGGCTCTGCGCCGGCGTCTCTGGGAACAGAGGCGCCGTCAGCTTCAGGAGTCCCGCGCAGAAGTGCAAAGTGATAACCCAAAGACTTGATGGCCGCGGCTCACTTTGACTTTCCACTTTTCCCGGCACGGCCGAGTTTGACATATCTTTCAACTCTCGTTTCGTCCACCTTCACTCAATTCTTGATTTGAATACTTTTTGACAGCAGTCCAGAGGGTCACTCGTTTTATTTTGTTGACTGAAGATCCCTGGCATTTACCTCGCTAACTTGGAGCCTTCTGTCCCATCAGCTGTCCATTACCCCTCCCTTTGCCCACCCTCTCTGCTGATCCCCTGATACCACCGCTGCCTCTGAAGAACAGGAAATGAAACCCCCCCCCCCTCCGCTGCCGCCCTTTATCACACAACCTCCATTCCCCGCAACGACTGTCTCTCACTCCCCTAATGAACTCATTTTGCACGAAGGGAGAATACCGTCTTATCTCTGCTCACCGAGGCCTCTTCTCCCTCCGAAACCCCCCCTCCCTCTCTCTCTCTCTCTCTCTCTCTCTCTTTTCTCCATCACTCGCCTCTCCAATCTCTCAGTTCATATAATTGTTGCCAAGATACCCCGCGAGGTCCTTGATCCATTGTCTTCTCATTATAGGTGAGCAGATGAGTGAGATGCTGAGTGGAGCAGGGGAAGTCACTCTAATAGTCACTCTGAAACGCACAGGCCTCGTTGTGTAGGAATCACAATAGCGTATGGGCGACGATCAACGCTGAACAAACACAGAGTTTTATGTCTCTCAAGTGGGATTTCAGCAACAACACCGGAGCTTTTAAGTTTCGACTCTGTATAAAATGTATAAATCGAAAGTACATTTATGGGACAAAGTGTATAAAAATACACTCCGATGATACTGTGAACAAATTTAAAGCAGAAAAGCAAAACAAGACAGAAAAATGAGTAAATGAGAATATTCGTTTATGGGGTGTGCTTATTTACACCTCCGGTTTGTGTTTCCTGTCTGAGTGACTCAAACAAACATTTCAAAGTAATTTGCAAAGAAATAGACCGGTCGGTCGTCTTCCCATTTCAGGGATGATTTTAACCTCTTGAACTCTCCCCGTTCCCACCTGCCCTGTGTGACTGAAAGACACTGATTTTGTGAAGTGGGTTGGGCCTGCTGAAGTGGCAAGATGTTCCTCCCATAAAGTGTGCTAAGTATAGAAGTGTAGCCACATATTGCCTCCTCTAACCAGATATAACTGACTGCTTTTCCTATTAGAACTTTTTGTTATTTACTTACCAGTGCACATAAGAAACCACTGATAGGGATTTTTTTTTGCTTTGTTTACATTTAGTAATGTTAGATAAAGAAATATTTGTGTTTATTCAAACATCCCAGCATGTTGTGTGGTCTCCCCAGATTTGTCAGAGCTCTGAGCTGGTTCATGTTGTGCAGATGGAGGACACGAGCCAAAATGCGAGTTTGCTCTCTGTATGTTTAGATTTGTCGATTGCAGGAGTAACCCCTGCAGTGTCAGCCTGCACCTGGCGGCCTGCTGGACTCTTTGGTCAATAGAAGCCTTATTTTCTGACTTCCTGAAATTTTTGACGATGCTCAAATGTAAAAGATGTGACACTGAACTAAATTTTAGAAATTCATTCAGACCTATCAAGGAAACGTTTTTATTTAAATAATCTGAGATGTGTCAGCTGGTTTTCAAACTAATTCAAATTTTCAACAAATGAATATGAATGTAAATAATGTAGCATGATTAAATAAATATGGATAAGAACTAAAGACATTTGTGTGTTTTTTTTAAAAATAAATATAATTTGTTTTTGCAATCAAGCTTCTTGGCAATAAATCCTATTCCATTGGAGAATCCGATTGCCTCCTTAAATTGGATTACATTTGTGAGACTCATGCATTTGTGGGATGAGCATATTTTTCAAAATGTCTTTGCCAACAAACAGGTTCTCTTTGTTGTTGCTGTGAATTCTTGATTTGAGTTTTTCTATTTTGACATGTTCTTCACCGTTATCCTTGCTGCTTATCCCACCAACACACTTTCTTTTCAAATGTGGCGGCATTTTCACAGGAAACTAAAGAGGCTCAGGTTGAACAGCGAGAACTTTATAATGCTCTGCACCATTGGAGTCGCTTCCAGTTTCTAATAAGTTGATCACCCTGTGCTACTTCACGCTGCAAAAAAACAACAACACATATATATACACACACACACACACACACACACACACACACACACACACACACACACACACACACACACACACACACACACACACACACACACACACACACACACACACATATATGTATATACTATACATATATATAAAATCACAATTACGAAATGAGAAATGACTTTGTCACAAAGTAACTTGCACCGGAGTGCATATGAAAACCTCTCTTTGTTCATCTTGAGCACTTTTCCATTTGGGAATAAAAAAGAAAAATACAACTGTTTCTCTTCACTGCCTTTAAAATAGAGCATCAAGCAAGCATACAACCCTGAAGAAACATGAGTTTAATTAAATTCGTAATTTTGAAGGCTATTTTAGTTTCCCATTAAAATTTTGTTTGATGTTGGTCTTTTAATATTCAGCTTCCACACCCTCTTTTTTTTTTTTTTTTTTTTTTTAACACATTACTCCACTTACTGCACAATATTGACCAAAAAAAAAAAAAACAACTCCACTACGCTGGCTGATACTGTTCAAAGTGGAAGAATATGCAAATCACAGCTTGGAGCAGCAGCCCCGCTGTGACTGATATGATTAATAACAGGTAGTTCATGGAGAGTTATTACAAGCAATAATACGGGAGAAAGAAGAGAGAGAAAAACCTGATATTAGCAGTGTTGCCAGGTTGAGTTTGATGTTTGGGTGAAATTAATGACCTGAAGGTGAGAGGCTGCCTGTAAGATTGCGGAGGAGATTATATTTGTTCTGGCTCATCTAATGTGATGTACACAGAGATACTGCCTTGCTTTGCTCAAACCACTGTTTTCTTCTGCATGTGTGAAAGTTTCAAGCACAAAACTAGTAGGCAAGTAAACAGATGATGAGATATGTGCAGCATTGTGTGAATTACACGCTCATGAGAGCTGATTTTATTTTTTTCTTCTCCTTGAGGCTTTCAGTCTCGACCCCCTCCTGTGAAAGCATTAGGTTTTTTTTTTTTTAACGGGGTCACATCCCCCCCTGTTGGTTTTAAAGAGTATGAAGGCATCAGGATGGGAGGTGCTTATTATAAGCTGGAGGGAAGAGAGAAGGGCTCGAGCTCCATGTGGCGATGAAGAGTAAAAATCAAGGCTTTTATGCAAGTCAGAACATCTTCATTTTTTTACTGCTCAAAAAAAAAATATATATTTTTTAATATAAATGATATAAGTGGGAGCCAGAAAGAAGCAGAAAGCCTTCATTTCATATGGTCCTGTTTTTTGTTTGTTTTTTAAAGTGAATGAAATGCACCAACATTAAAAAGAATATGTAGTACACTAGTAAACTTCTTAAGGAAAATTAGAGCCAGACATGTCTGCATCAGCCACAGAGTGGCTGGACAGAACTGTAATCTGATGAATTGGTTTGTTTATTTATTCACTTGTTTGTTGCCTGTACCTCATATTGAATTTCTGATGAAGTTCTTTTCTTGCAAAAAAAAAGCAGGATTGGATCATGATCCGATGAACCCAGACCTTGAATGAATGAATACATACCTGCATGGTGAAGCAGTCATACTTCTAAAGTATAAATGCAAAAACTGAATTCTATCTGTGACTTCTTACTTGTTTATCCACACGAAGAAAAACAATCATTGGAAATGACTACAAAAAACACATGCTTTTGTCACTCACACTTGTTTCTGATCCAATTTTTTTTTTTTTTGTGGAGCAGCACTTTAATTACAAGGAGGATTGTCTTTAATGTCATTGTCTCCGTGTTGACGGTAAGTCCCTCAGGTAGAATCATCCTCTCCTCTAATCCTAATCTTGTTTTCCTCCAACACACACTCAGCCTCTGAGCCTGCGGTGTTGGACTGCTGAGGATCTACCTGTGTCTCTGGCTTCATCTTCACTCCTCAGGTTCAGTCTGCTTGCTGCTCTGTTATAAAGACACGTTAAACCCTGCAACATTCCAGGGATTAAAAAAAAAAAAAAAAATCATGAGAATTTAAAGCAAACTGCTGACTAATTTGCTGAAGAAGCTTCACAAACACAGCCCCCCCCCCCCCCCCCCCCCCCCTCTCTCTCTCTCATAAAGCATAAAGCCTGATGGGCGACACCCACAATGCAGGCCCAGTAGAAAAGGGGGAGGATGTGGGAAGGACAGGGTCATCAATCAAACTGTTTCTCCTTTATTTGCAATCATTTCTTTCATGTGCTCTTCCTATTTCCATCTCCTCCTTTCTATTTCCTCACACTTCCACTGCTCTTTCTTTGGCTTTTTTATTTTTTATTTTTAAGCCCTTCAAGTATAATACAGTTGCTGATTTTCTTCCCCCTCTCTCCATTACTGGAAGACCAAGTCTATCGTATTAGATTTTGTCATGTTTCGCCTCCCTCTTTTCTCTTCTCTCTCTCTATTTCCCATCTTCTGTGCTTTTAGCACCAAGGATTATTGAATGATCAATGGAAAAGGGAGGAAAAAAGATGGAGGAGGGGAAGGAACACAGGAGGACAGGGAGAAGTGGAGGAGGAGGAAGAGGAGGAGGAGGAGGAGGAGGTAATGACCTAGATAACACAATGAAGTGAATCAAAAGGAGGCTCCTGTTCTTGGAGAGACCTACAGCTTCACACCCATATCCAGGCCTCACCCCTTCGCCACCATTATTCTCTCCATCCATGGACACGGCAAACCTAAAGATCACCTGTGTCCATTCAATCAAAAATACAAAGACCACAGAAGGTGTTTCGGGGGGTGGGGTGGGGGGGACTCGCTGCTTTTTCCGATTTGACACTTCACATCAAGGTTTTCAAGGATCTCTGAGATGTGGAGATGAGTTACTGCCTCGTGTCTTCTCTTATCTATCTCCTCCTCTCCTCATGGCCCTGATCCTGACCTGACTCTTTTTCACTCACAAGGTTTCACACCCCACCTCAGAGCCCAACCTCCCCCAACACTACCCCGCCCCCCCTCCCAGAGGAAACGCCGAGACGTGAGGTCAGGTCTTCATCTGCAGCGGATTCTGAGCATCAACACGAAGAACAGCCACATCATGCAGTATTCATGATGTTATATGTCACCTATCTCAATCTTTACCACACACACACACACACACACACACACACACACACACACACACACACACACACACACACACACACACACACACACACACACACACACACACACACACACACACACACACACACGTATTGATTCATATTATTCTCAGTTTACTTGATCAGTAGGGAGTGACCTCAGGGTGAGTGTGAGTGTAAATGTTCATCAAAGACTTGACAGTTAGTTATCACTGCGCATGCGCGTCAAATAGGCGAGGTAGCGTCACATTAGTTAAAGTGATGAGATTAAGGCAAGAATTAACAGGAAGTGTCTGCCAACATAAAGGCAGGAAAGTCTGGAAATGCACCGAAGTGACCTGAATAAGGTCTATGGACTATGGGCCAACCTGGATTCGACCAAAATAATGAGTCCAACCCTTAAAGATTATGGGCCTGTGGACAGTACAATTCAAGTCGTTGCTAATCTTGGAAAGTGAAACATTTAAGAAAGTCAGCCATTGCACTACCACCTTTATTTTGAAGAGAACAAACCGGATATGTTGACGCACCTCCCGTCGCGTGACACGACCGGGGGAAACTAAGCAACCGCCTAAGAAATAACCTCGGGAGATCCGCTCACTGGTGTCTCTGCCTCTCCCCCCCCTCCCCCGAAAAAAATAATGCCGGCCGTCTCGGCGTTTCTCTCCCGGAGGTGACCGAGGTCTGAGCAGCTGCAGCCGGGATGGCGCTGGTCACCGTCCAGCGGTCGCCCACACCGAGCACCACCTCCAGCCCCTGCGTGTCTGTGAGTGTCCGTGAACCGGGGTCGACATCTGGGCTCAGTGGGTCTGGAGGGACGGGAGGCTAGCTCCACTAGCTTCTAGCGTCTTACTCTAAACCTCTGCCGGGGACGGGATCAAACTTGTCATTGCACTTTCTTTTTCTCCCCCAGTTCTTGTAGCTTCATGAACGCAATCTGTTTTAAATATATGTAACTTTTTTTTCTTTTCAACAGAGCAACTCAAACCTTGTGTGTTAGCAGGTAGAGCTCGCGTGTGCTAACACTTCTTCCCAGAGAAATCAAGTCTTTCTAAGTAAAACAACTTGAACTAAGAGTAAAAGAAAAAAAGAATCATTATATGGTTTATTCAGCGTTGCTTCTTCAGATCACAAGTTGTCAGTGACAGTGATCGCGAGAGGAAAAGCAGCTCCTGTGACCGAGCTGTCACACCCTGGAGGAGAGAGAGGGACAGTGCTGTTATCCACCCTGACACCCTGAGGCTCATCACCATGCCTGGCCTCCAGCCCCTGACACACATCCAGGAAGGGTGATGGTGTGGCTTCCATAGATAAGACCTTCACCCATTACAAGGATGACTTGCATGATGCTCATGCAGCATTAGAAAGATCCCCGACAGAAAACACTGAGGAGTTTGATGTGCAAAAGGTATGAATTGGTTGAAAGTGGCTGCACATTACAACAGAAATCTTAACCGGTTTGCATTCAATGAACGGAAACCCAACTGTTTCTGACTGATTGACCCCAGGAGTGTGGGTTTGCTCCGTTCAGACAGTGGAAGGCTCTGAGGGTGAGAAGTTTTACCAGCTGCTTATCATGAGACCCGTTTCTGATGTGAATCAGCCATGCGAGTGCCCTGGTAACCTTTCTTCAGCTGAGAGCGGGAGCAGGACGAGAACCTGAGAAAAAGGGACGGCACAACGCGGCAATGCGTGGAGGAAAGAGCAGGGATTAAGCGCCCAAAATAGGGATGAATCGTGAGGTTCACAGCTGGAGCACGACTGTCACTTCGGCACAGATTCGATAAGCTTTCCTCCAGCTGCTCCCAAACTTTGGTAAGATTAATCAGATTTTCAGATTTTTGACCCACTGCTGAGACAACCAGCGTTGTTTTCCCTCAGCTCGGTGGGGGGGATGGCTTCCCTGCTGTGGAAGTGTACAATAATCTGCCTAGCAGCACACCCACTGCCCTCCTCTCATTGGCTATACGACCACTCCCTACATATCCATGCAATGACATGGTAACCATGGAGATGGGCTCGTACCCTGCTACACCCGAGCTCATTACGCCATGCGGTTTTAAACGCATATTATAGGTGGACAACCCCATGCGCGTTTCAGCCATACGGCAGCTGCTCTGCAGAGGTGTCATGCTAGACTAGTTTAGCATTTGCCTTTGAAATCTGTCGGGCAAGCAGTTTATCAGCTGTGTGTGCGTGTGCGTGCGTGCGGGTGTGTGTGCACAAGCACTGACTCCTATTTCTCCTGTGTCACAGTAATTTTGTGTTGGAGGCAGGCTGTTAGTGAGCTGATGCTGAGAGCATCATTCAGCCGGCTGCCTCTCCAGGCCTAATCACATCTCAGCCGGAACACACGAGAACACAATCCTTCTCCTGACGCTCCTGAGCCCACCTCCAGGAGCCGGCCTTCACCTTCATCGTCCTCGCCTCCTATCTCCCATTCATCACCGCCACCATTGGCATATTCGACACTGTTCAGCATTTGCGTGTCTTGTCTGTGTGTGTTTGGTGGATCGGCATTGGGGGACTGATGCCAAAGAGAAAGTTCCCTCCCCGGAGTTTGGGAGGGATTACTGAAACAGGCTGGGATTAAAAGTGTGTGTGTGTGTGTGTATGGAGCTGTGCCGGTCACAGTGGTGGGGGAGGATGATTGCATTTTGTAGGAAGAGAGATGGAGGGTGTGGTGGTGGTGGTGGTGGTGGTGGGGGTCGTGGGTGTACAGTCTGGTTCAGCCTTATCCGTGGGCCCCGCTCTGAGCCTCCCTGCACCACCCGGCGCGGGTGGTGCGGTCTGTGGGGCTGAAGTCACTGATGAAAAGCTGTGTGTAGATGTCCCTTTCAGTCTGCCAGTTTAACGCTCCATTAATTAAGTTTGACTCGACACGTGATGCCAAGAGCCACCCGGGTCTCTTTGATACACCCCCCCCCCCCCCCTCTTCCTGTGTGATGTTGCCTTCAGTCATGACAATGTTTTTCTTCCTCTCCAGGAGTCGGGCAGTGGTGAGGATGACCGTCGCTCCCAACCCAGGAGGTAAGGGCTCTTCTGTCCATCTCCTGATTTCTGTTCTGTCATCCTCTGTATGTTCAGACCCAGGCCACTAGAGGGAGACTGCACATCACCCTACATTGAGGGGCTCATCAGCACATTTTTTCTGGTGTCACTTCCTGAAGCTGCTGCATTATGTTATGAGTGATGTATGCACACTTTTTGATCTATTAAAGATCAACATAGGGAAACCACTACAAGAATATACAGATGTTCTCATGTTGCTGCTTTACATGTTGATGCATGAGCTGCATTTCCTGTTTGGACTGGCACTGACGACGTCATGTGATTGTAAGTCACTATGTGGAAAAAGTGACCCGTCAAAACAATGAAAAGCCTGTGTACACAGTGTTGTGAAATGCATTCACTTTACATACAATGAGTTACACAATGTGTTTTGCTTGCGCCAGAGTGAGATTTAAATAGTTGTCTGTTCCTTTGACAGAAAACAAACTTTGTGAAGTCCTTCTGTCAATATTTGATTCTGATGTAACAGGCGGCAGTTGATCTGCATCAGGGTGGAGTCAAACAATCTGCTTTTGACCTGCTTATCTGTGTAAAAGACACGGACGTCACCGCTGTTATTGTGCTACTGTTTGGACGACTCGCGTCGATCCGTCATTGTGTATTGTCCGGGGCCAAAGTCGTCTTCAGGAGTGGAACAATGTAGTCAAGCTTTACGAGTTCAAAACACTTCCTATGTGTTGTATCTGGCCGACAACCAGCCGCACTGCACAGAAGACGACCTCAGTCTCCTCCAGTCCTTTTATCATGTCAAATATCATTCCTATGCAGCTGATAACAGCTTGGATTATGAAAGGTGATACACACTTTTTTGAAATATTAGTTTAATGTGTAAAGGAAGATTTCGTTGTTTTTTGTTTTTTTTTATAACTACCACTTAATTCTGTTGAATGTGCAGTGTAATAAAGGCAGAGACTCTTTGTCCAACATGACAGATGTACTCTAGCTGTAATGAGCTTGTCCAGACACTTGACGGCTCATATCTCGTCCGGTGAGCGCTGCGGAGACGGAATGACCGGTCAGAAAAGTTCCCATCCTGTCAGGAGGTTTAAGCATTACAGACATAAATTGGAAGCTCGACACCAACTGCAGAACATTTGATAGAAATGACGAATATGGCACCGGGAGATGACAGACTGAAGAAAAGTCCCCTGCCTCTTTGCACCAATGTGGGTGTAGCTCAGACCAGTGCTGGCGAGAAGCACTGCAGCAAGGATCCGTTTCATCAGACTCGGGCCGAGCTCCACTGCTGCGTCGCTTTCTTGTTCCTCACCTTTTAGCTTTGGCATCGGCTCAGTATCACTCTCGGATTTCAGTTCTGCGTGTCTTGGGTGACCCCCCCCCCCCCCCCCACATCACACTGCACAGCCCCAAGTGAGAGCTGGCTTGGCAAAATCAAATGGATCTGAAGAGAGCTGCTGAGGCTCCCACTGGTCTGCAGTCTGCAGGAAGGTCAGAGTTTTAAGGGCCTGAGTTCATTCAAACAGCAGGGTCATGTACATTAAAACTGTCTTGATTGATTTTTTTCTTTTTTTTCTTTTCCTTTTTAAACATCCATACAGGCACTGCCTAAGAGAGTCGGCCAACTGTACATTGCAGTTCAGGTCACAATCTCATGACATTCTGCTGGAGTAGGGATACGTAATGCTGGGTCACGTCATGTGCTAATGTTGAGCACACTCTTTCATAACACAGAATGAAAACACGAGTTGTATAACACCATTTTTTAGGTCCCATTATACAACATTAAAATGGTTTTAATAAACGGCCTACAACCCGCGTGGATGGACTTTCCCTCCAAAATGTTTTGGCTTTTCTTTTTTTTTTTTTTTTTTTCTTCAACGTGTTACTTATTAAACTATAGACAAACAATTCCAGAAATGTGGCAGTAATAAATGCCCACACCAACCATGTAAGAATCACTTGTTTAACTTTGCCATGATCCATGAACCAGCTTCAACAAACAATAAAGAATGAAGCATTGAGCTTTAGTGTGTGTGTGTGTGTGTGTGTGTGTGTGTGTGTGTGTGTGTGTGTGTGTGTGTGTGTGTGTGTGTGTGTGTGTGTGTGTGTGTGTGTGTGTGTGTGTGTGTGTGTGTGTGTGTGTGTGTGTGTGTGTGTATATACTACAGAGGTCAGATTCTGTGATTTTGAAAAACAAGAAGTGCTCTGGGTTTGAAAAGCTCTTGCTTTGCTCCAGTGAACTTCTAGCTTCTTTGTGTGTTTTGGGTAATCCCACTCGTAATCTTTCAAGCCCTTCTCTGCGCGCCATTGTCGTGTCAACGTGTTTCAGGTGAACCGGCGTCACTCTGTTGATCATAGGTGTGAATGTGGATTTCCCCTGTGATGGCCTGGCGTATCAGCTGCGATCCATTCCAGCCTTCCGCGAACCGAAGTTGGATAGGGTGGTATAGCAGAAGCATCAAAGACAGCTGTCCCTCTTTTGACTTAAAAGGAAATCCCCTTTATCAATCCATACGTTTGTCTATAGGATGGACCACACAGGCAGTCTGTGTGTTCAGCTTTCTCAGTCCAGTAGAGGCACCGCCCATTTGCTGCTCTCCCTGCCTTTTTCCCACCATTTCACCGACTTCCTCATATCTCAGGCTGACAAAGGCTAAACCAAAGTCCTTGTTCCTGGACGGCCCCGCATACTCCACCAGCACACTTGTGTTGACGTGAATGGGATAGATATGACCGTGCATATAAACTGCTGCCCCACTGGTATTAGGAGCACATTTTTTGCAAACTAAACATAGGAGCTTACACAAACATTTACCAATGGCAGTGCTGCCGCTGCAAGCTGTTCTTTATTGTCATGAAAACTGTAATTGAGTTTACGATCATATCTGATCCGTGATAAGTCCAGTGTTTCATGTGTAGCACGTCGTCTTAACACCAGAACAGGGTGGATGTTATCTCGACGTGGACCATGTTTGAAGAGATTTCTGACTGTCACATTTATTTGAAAACTGAGACGCGGTGACATCACCCGCGCCTTCAACACACCCCGATGGCCAATGGACGGACATGTGGTCCCAATTATCTGTTAGGTAATATCTCATAGCGGCGGCAGCTGGGTGAAGTCATACCCACAGATGTGAGAGCGCACACATGTACACACATACATCGAGCTTATTCGCTCATCCGGCTAACATTGTTATGTTTCGCAATTTGTCTCGGTTGCCGAGTTGTCTTTTTAAGCCTGCTGACATGCGGGGTGCAGCCAAAGCCCTTGCCGAGTGACCTCTGATGCACATTACATAAGAGTAGAGGTCCAATTAACTGTGTGTTTCCCCACAAACCGACAAGTGGATGGGAGTAGCAGAGCGGGCCAATGATCGTGTGTCGGTCCGACTGAAAGGAGCTGCAGCTCCTGCACTGCAGTGATATTTCTGCTCCATCTCCATTTCTCGCTCATCTGCTGAAATTCAGTCTCTTTTTTTTTTCCTTTCACTCATTCGGTCTACTTTTTCACTGACTCACACTTTATCTGACCCTCCTATTCTCCTCTCTCGCTCACACGGTGTCAACCTCTCTTTCACAGAGACCCACACAAACAGCTGCTCCACACTAATGAAGTATAACGTTGCTGCAGTGCAATAATGGATCGCTCCCGCACACTGCCGCCTCAGACTGACACAGACTGTCAAGGACAGTGTTTGAAAAACTTTATATTTCTCCCTGCACTATTCAGAGTTACAAAACCAGCATCTGAAGGTTTTGCTTGATTCTAAAGTAGATTTTCCAAAGGTTCGATAAATGAGACTGACAGGAGTTTTTTCTGCTGTGGGCCACTGCACCACCAACTGGGGCGCTTCCACTGCAGGGATATCGGGTGGCATGCCACACCTCTTAGAGGTGGACCACACCACTGAAACTCACTTGGTTACATAGCCAGATTTGTTTTTTTCTGCGTGTTTTTTTTTTTTTTGTTGTTCTTTTGCTCATGCACTTGATCAATTTGTATTTTCTCACTCTAAACCCAGCATACGAGAGAGCTCTCTGGCCTCGCGGTCGATGTGACACAGCAGGGGCAGAACTAAATCCGGGCAACATTTCCGCAGTAATATTCAGTTTGCATGCCTCGTCGACCGCTGAACGAGTTAAAGAGCTTAACGCCTGCGTAATGTTGCATGTGTCACTAGAAGAATCCAGCTGTGACAAATCACACCTGTATTGTCTGACTCGAAATGCCATGCACTGTCGGCTCTTTCTAATTGCTTGGTGTGACGCTCATAAAATGTCACGTGTGGCAATGCTTCTGCCTCCTTATCTATTTGCGGTTGTCAGAAGCCAGTGGGCAGAAGAGGAGGAAGATCTGACCTTATCCACCCATTGTGTTCACGTTGTAAAGAGTTTTCTTTTGCTGAACACGTGACTGGGTTGTTTGATCGGTTTCACAGCGATAACAATTGAAACTTGTGTTGGTTTGGCTTGCTTTCACAGGCTATCGAGTTCATTTTGTCATCTCTGGGGGGGGGGTTGGCTTGACTCAATGAGCGCAAGCTAACAAGTCCTGACAATCGACCAGCCATATTAATTTTGCTCCACATGTCTCGATGCGTACAGTTTAATTTCCAGATTGTGGATTCGAACTGCAGCTCCGTCCCAGGTGCACGCATGCAGAGCAGGTTCATCAAGCATTTAATGACTTTGCAGATCAAGTAGGTCAAGATGCAGTAGCGAACACCAAGCCAAGGACAAGCTTCACCTTTTTTCGTGTGATGACATGCCTCCTGGATTTTTATAAGCTGTTCCCTGTCATTTACACGCAACGGCAGATTGCACACCTGCCCTCCGTTTTTCCCGCAGTAGTCCCACTGTTTAAACATCAACCACGTCCCGTCCAGGATGCATAAAATGTGTTAAATGGTGTGTGCAGGAAATGTGACGACGCAATTTCGATTTTGTGTCGTGTAAATGCTTTTTTCATGCCTCAGTTCTGCCCACGTCTCTGCATTGCAGTAGTTATGAAGTCCTCCATGCGCCACATAACACCTTGAAATGTGGAGGATTTTATAAAAACTTAGATCCACAAAAATGAGTTTTACTTTACCAACACTCATATTTCCGGTGAGTGGTTCTTAACCAAACAATGTGTTTCTCCTCCACTGACTTGTTTTTGTTAACAAGTCAGTCTTTGTTCTTCTTATCTGGCTCTGTTTTTTGGGGGTTTTTTTTTCCAAGGTTAAGTGCTCCTCTCCCAACTGAGTGGGCTGAGTAGTCGACAAATATTTGAACCCGAAAGGTGTTGTAGCTCAGGCTGCCCTTTGTTTTCCATCTTGAAACGTATTTGTGTGTTTTATTTCGCCCACTGTAACCCTTCAGGCACACTTTACTACCGTCAGAAAATAATTGCCATTTTCAGATGGAATTGGAAATGGATTCCGTTGTGGTTTAAGCAATAAAGCCCCGCAGGTGAAGCAGAGAGTTGACCAGTTTATCCTTTTATTGCACCACAGTGTGGTAACAGTAGCCCCATTTTCCAGCTGTGGGAATGGTGAATTAAACAGATCAGAAGGCCTCCCACATGCACCTTTTGACCGTCGTGTTTCTGCCCATTCCCGTCTGTTGACAAACCGGCAGAAGACACAATTGTGCAACTTCTTCAGGGCTCAGCGAATCACCACAACATGGTCTCATGTTACCAGCCCCACAGAGAAATATGTTTCCACCAAGTCTGAGACGGATTTGATGACGCTAAACAGTCAACTGTCTCGTGATGCAATAGAAAGATGTTTTTTTTCGGGAAGAGGCTCAAGCTGCAGGTGTTTCGAGTGTCGGCCGTGAGCACAAGTTAGAAAACACCATGACTTGGTGCCATATATCTGTTATCGTTTTGAGAATGTATGTGATATAAATATTTGAAGTGCTGTCTGGTGCCTTGCTCGAGGAGTTGTGCAAATGGCAGCTGTTGTTTTCAACACCTTACATTGCAAGAGAAGCAAGATGATGCTGGGCCACACAATTCACACACTGCTTTTCTCTCCCGTTGAATCACAAAGAAATACTCATAGGTATTTCAGAGGTCAGTGTAAAATATCCAAAAGATCAAGGAACTTATCCCAACCACTCCTCTAACCACATTATTATGAGTGGTTTCACCGAGGAAGAATAGAGGATAGCTGCGAGGCTCAGGTCAACTCTCTGTATTCACAACACCGCTGGCCAGAAAACTGCTTTTGGAAATCTGACAAGTTCCCAGCATTCATTTTTGTAAGAATGAGGTAACATATTACATCCAAGGGGAAAATCAGATTTACTTTTGTCGGTTAAAAGAGAAGCTCTTTCAGATCTCTTTTCTGTGTCTGATTCAAAAATGAAAGGTAATGGTTTAATTGGTCAAGTATGACTTGTCAGGAGAGGAAGATTTAATTGTGAATGTCGTTCTCTTTTTGTGAATCCAATGCTGTTTGTAATGTGCCTTTCATCCTTTCGTTTGTTCTTTCTTACTTTTACACCCGCTCAAATTCTTTAAACCAACAGATGTCGTGCCTCACAGCCAGAAGATTCCCAGTTCCCATGCTGTCTGGGTATTCTAATTTCCTCCTGCACACCAAAAACATGCTCTTGGGAATAATTGGTGACTATAAATTGCCCCAAGATGTAAATCTGGCTGTGTTTGCCCTGTGTTGAACTGTCAATCTGTCCCTGAGCTACCTGGCTAATAGTCATTTTTTCATTGACTCCGCCCCCACGTCACCCTTTAGTTGAATAAAGCGAAATAGAAGATGAGTAGAAACGGGGGGAAATTCAAATTCTTAGCTAATCTGATGTAAAGTATAGACTATAAAAATAATGTACTGCTAACATTATGTACACTAAAATCATCAGAAACATCATGTGTATACACATTACCAAGGGAGGGAGACTGAAATGCGAAATTGTAGATAATTCAATAAAAAATAAGTTCAATATTGAAATCAAATACAATACAAGCATTACAAACACTTCAATGGCATCGACATAGAGCTATACAGGAGTTGTAAAACTAACAATTGTGGACCAATAAACTATACATGAGAAATGTAAAAACAAAAAAGATGGAAAATGAACATGTTGCATGAATGGTTGAGATTATGAACTTGCAGTATTATGAGTTCCCTCCAGTCGCTCATTTAAATGTAGGTGAGCTTGTAATCCTTGAAACAACCGTGTGTCATATTGGCCACGTTCTTTCTCAGTTCAACATCACAGTTCCGTCCTTGCCAAGTTAGACCTGGTGCAGGTTCGCTATATAAAAGAGATCCTCTATGAATGGCGGGTTATTAAAATGTGTAAATACAGATGTTCAATGTATTGTATTTCTCTATCTTGTGCTCAGCTGAGTCATCTGCGTTTCAGCCCTTGGCAATGTTTGTGGCCATGCTGTCAGTTTTTTAATTTTATAATGCAGTATTAAACTAATTGCACCATGCAGGCAACCTACAATAACTTAAGTTCCTACTGCGTCCTAGAATAACACATAATATGCCTTTTGTAATTTTGCAATCAACTGTCATCAGATTATAGTTTCTGGGGAGATGTTTTGATTTCCTCCTGCCCATTGTAATTACTTACCGTGTTCTGGCCGGGCTAGAGCGTCTTTCGTGTCGTGGAGTGGATCTATAGATGTCACAAACCTGGGATCCAAGTGCAGGCCTAAACCACCCTCTGAAATAACATAACATTGTAATAGCACTATAAGCTATAAGGAAAAAAAACATCTACAGTTTAACAAAGCTGCATAGATGTACATGGACGGCCGGGTCCTGCATGGGCCACAGATGGTTTTGTTTAAGATACTTGGTGCACACCGGTGTGATCATGAGGAGGAGGCCTGCAGTTTTATGATGTTTTTCAAATCGCTGTCAGCTTACATAGGAACCTGCATGCGAGCATGCCAATTGGCCATAAAATGTGCAATTGGCTCTGAAAATGAACCACAACACTGCGCCTGTCCGACATGGAAGGGCATCTCGGTTCACACCCGATATCCTCCATTGAGCTCCATGCAAGGGGTGGCAGACTGTCCTGACAAGGCGGGCTCCAGTGTATCTCTGCTCGGCCTCCAGACTCCAGCTGCTGCCTGCAGCCAGCAAGAACCCCAGCATGTTTTTCATCTGTTCTTCTTCCTTATGTAACCCGACCACAGGGTCTGTGTCTGGAGGAATGGGTGGAGTGGAGACTTTGCTTTCTTAGAAAAACCAAAAGCTCATGTGGTTGTGATTGTCTCGATTACATTAGTTGAATTATGGGCACATCCAGTGTTGACCCTCATATCCCAGTACCACCCAATTGGGTGCTGGATCTGTGTTGGCTTCAGATGTTTTAACTTGTGAGGTTCATCAAACACATTGGACTTGAACCTACTTTGTTATGTAAGACGTTATAAACACGTACCGCGTTGTGCCAAGAAGTTGGTCCGTCCAGTTTTTTAACTAAACACCATGGATTCCTGATAAGCACACCCTCAGCTGGTGGAAACGCACACGGACACCCTCGCGCACACGCTCGTGCGTCCCGTCCGGACTTCCCTCTCTCCGTCATTGGCTCCTCCGTTTCCCCACCAAGCACGTGGCTCCAGCTCCGCCCTCCGACGACTCCTCGGGAGAGAGTTTGACCGAAGTCATATGTCTCAGTCCGGTACTCGGTGAAGGATATTAGCTTTTGTTTAAACGCCGCGGATGAAGCGTGCTTAGAAGTCGTCTTGTAATGAGTTTGACTGGGGCTCGTGGACAGCCGCGCGGCGCTGCGGAGAGCGCGCGCTGTCAGATGTAGCTGCTTAATTTACGTGCGTAATATTGAATATAAACTGGAATACATCTCGTGCATCAGCGCGTGCTTTGCGTGATATTTAGTCACCATCCACTCTTTCACAATCGTATCATATCGAATCAACTTGACTTGTGTGTAATGCCGAAGCGAATGACTGTAGGAGTGGAGTAATTAAAAAAAAAAAAAAAAAAAAAGTTTCCCCCCCTTCGGACCGAGAGCACCTGACCCCCGCTCCAGCACCGACATGACCCTCGGCACGGTGTCCGCCTCCGACAGCTCGTCGGCGGTCAGCTTCTGCTCCTGCTGCGGGGCCGAGATGGGTCCACACTTCGGCGACGACGCAGTGGTATCAAAAAATCAGATCAACCAGCTGTAAGTAAAAAAAAAAGTCAACCTGTGTGTATACTGTAAGCAGACTGCAATAAGATGCAGCTTGATTCTTTTGTATTATGACAAGGCAATACACAGACTGTAACAGTGCAGTAAAGCCGTGGAGACATAATACACCTGATTTCTCCTCTTAAGAGGAATCGGCTTAGACAATTGATTGAAATGATGGGAAATCAAACTTTGCATTACTTGGGTTACATTGATTGTCGTGATTTACGTTAACTGTTTCACACTAACTGTGAGTAAGTGGATCCTTTTGCAACACTTGTGCAGCATCACAGATGAATGTATTTCCTGGTGACGTAGCAGTGACTTACTCATCACTGTTCAACTTTTTTGACCTTACTAAGGCATCACGCTCTGTATGATGCGTGAATCATCTTGCCTACTTCCACTTTCAAGTTCAGACAATGGTCTGATGCTTGGAGATGCCACTTGACTTTACTGAGTCAAACGTACACCTGGGTGCCATATCAGGATATATCATGAATAGTCCCTCCGTGTTTCAGTCTCTGTTCTTGGATGGCAAGAGGAGATGTTTTAAACTAACATTGATTAGCAGCATATGAATAATAATGATAACCAGTAAAATCACAATTTAAGTGAAACGTGGGTTTGTTGTGTGAAATCGTGACAGACTTCATCCTCATTTCAGGAGACTGTAACTCACTGTAAGGTAATGCTTTCTGCAGAAGGACCCAAATTGGCCTCCTTCCACCTGGCTCTTGACTCTTACTTCTGGAATTGTGCAATTAAATGTCATTTTAAAGTATTCTGTTGTGACCATGACACTTAAGCCTTCTCATAACTCAGTGCTACTCTGCCCTAAATATTCTTTGCACAACTGCCACTATCTTTGTTCCCCCTTAAACACACAAACTAAGTAACGTTGGCTCTGTGCTTTTCAGGTCAGCTGGCCAGCATAGATTAAAAAAGGCTAATAATATAAAGGTCGTCTAAAGTCACCCAGTTAGCATTAATGTAGCCTTTTGCTTGTGTGATGTGAAGAAATTACTTGAAGACAAGTTTGGAGAAATCGTCCTGTCTGCTAAAATTGCGATATGGCTTAATGACCTTTACTAATTTAGGGATTAGTCAAAATATATGTTCAAATTACTTGTTTTAAAGCTAGTAATATCACATTTACCCTTCTTTTATAGTTCCTGTGAAGGGGCTTTTCTGTTCCAGGTTGTGTTGTGGTTTACAACATAGTGAGTCATAGACTGTATTATTTTTCAGGTGATTCCACACATGACCGGTGCAAGTTTGAAAGAGGAAGGTTTATCATGTGTAATAAAAGTCGCTTGTACACTAAATCAAAGTAGTTTGGCAAGTCATGTTACCTTTTTTTTTTTTGGATGATTGTTTTTATCTCCACTGCCATATTTACCCTTCAGCAGGTGTCTTAACACCTTTTTGATGTTAAACACACGTGTGTGCGTTTCATTTCTTTTTTTCTTTCTTTTTTGACCGCTTATGTATTTGTTTGATCCCTCCTGCACGTCGCAAATGTATAATGTTTAACCTGTGCTCCTCGAAGTAATTACAAGCCTGGAGGCTGTTGCCGGTGTTTAAGTATTACCTGTGGCTCGGTGCCATCGAAAACCCTATTGTTATGGCACCAGTTTCAGAAGTGCCGATCAGCTCCTCTCTTCCGCTCTACGTGTTGGTGTTTTTCTTCACAAGGGAAAACAGATAAGACTGAAACGTGACTTTGTGAAGTGTACGTTTAGGTGTGTGAGCGTCCTTGGCAGCTGAGCTGGGATGCGGGCAGCTGGATATACATAGGTCACCACCTCCAGTAAAGGCAGTGTATGGATGCCTCTGTCTGCTGGTGAAATTCAATTGACCTACTTGAAGTTTGTATAATTGGCTTTGGTATGGTCTATGAGCTCGGATGAGGTGTGTTTGCACGTCACAGTCAGTCTTGTTTGTTTTCATGTGGCTAATAAGGGTGTGTGTGTTTGTGTGTTCAGGTCTGACATGGAATAAATGACACAGGTGTTATAGACTTTTATTGCTCCAAGCTGTAAAAGATCAAATCTACAATTCTGGCCGTCGTAGCAAAACTCTATCTTCATCTCTGTTTTAGTGTCATTATTAAACAGTGTTCTTTGATTAACTCCCGACTTTTATCTGCTTGTAGATTTCCTCATCTGTTACTTGAAAACCTGTCTTGAAATAGTAGTGCATGTCTGGCCCAGGTCCATTTAGCTCTCTAATGTGGCTGCTGCTCAGACCATAGCCCACACACGAAACTATCAAAGTACCTGTTGTTAAAAGTTCAGTTTATAATTCCCGCAAGAGATCAAAGAATCTTTGCAGCAGGTTGACCAGGATCCTTGCGTAACAAAAGTCTATGTATAATCTGTCCCGGTTTCTCCCTTTCTGTTTATCAGCCCTACCCTCCTCTCCTCCACCAACTTTTGTCTGAGGCTTTGTCACTTTTTCCCAACTTTGTTTGGAAAAGTCGGTCTCCAACAAGGACATTAAGGTTTGTGGGTTCTACTGGACCTCCCAACACAAATCCACACGTTTTTCTTTTAGTCTCTTCTCATCATCAGTCCCACAAATAATGGCTGCATCTTCTCACAGCAGGTCTTAACGTACACCTGTATACACGTCGGCACACGCACACACACTCGTACATGCATACCAGCTAAACTGCTCTTTTTGCCTGTGAGCTCTATCTGTCGCAGGTGCAAATTCACAAGGCCTCAGCATGGCCTGCCCTTGCATACAGCCATGGCCTATATTTATCCCAATGCTCCTCCTGAGAGTGACTAATATGGACACGGGCTGGAGGAGGGGGTCACCCAGTTATCTGCCCACTGTGGAGTGGTCCTTACATAGTGATGATTGTGTCTGTGACTGTTGCCCTAACAAGTAGCTACAGCTTCTCCGCAGCGCCGAGCCCGGGGTGGCTGAATGCTTAAAGATGACCCACCCCAGTCTTTGCTTCACACTCTTTCTTTAATCTCTCATCGTCCACAGCCCATTCCTCATTCACACACTCTGGAGTCAGATTTAACTGAACTTATTGCCCTCATTTAGCCTTTCTCTATGAATGTGTCAGCTTGAAAGTGCACATTTCCAGTTGGTTTGACAACGTTTTGTAACAGTAATCTCAACACTTGCGTAACTTCCTTGTACAGGGGAGATTCCAACTTGCAATGGGTCTTAATTAATGTCCTATCACATTACAAATGTGTCTACAAAAATCACAGGCAGCCTGATAGCACAAGTCCAAACTGCTCATGTCATGAGAGGGAGATATATATATTAAGAGAGTGAGTTGTTTCAGTGACATAATGTGGCTACTAAGTCATATTTATTGTTGCTTTTTCTCGGTAAGCTCATGAGTAACTGATGAAACATTTTCTATGAGATTTTTTTTTAGAAGAAATATTGTCTGATAAGGTTTTTCACAAACCAAGTTGGTGATCGAAAACTGTTAGAAGATTGAAATCATCATCGGCTCATATTCGACAATCGCGGAATGTTTTCTTTTTTGCATTGAACTCGATCATTGTTGGACTGTTCTATGGTCCTGATAGTCATGACATTGTGTGCAGAATGTGTGTCAGGGTATCTCTCGACATATGCGTACCTGCAGCCGAGCGTATACATGTGTGAAACTCCCAAATCGGAGTGTACACAGTTAAACCTCTACAGTATGATTTCACTGCTGCTGTCAAAGAGAAGCTTCTCAGTGTCAGTACAGTAAGTTAACCGCGCTCCTGTGAATTCTGTCTATCAATAGCCGAGACTTTTAAAGGACTACCGTATTTTTAGAAAGTGTATTTGAGAGGTGTTCACAGCCCCCCACCGTTTACTCGCTTAGGTTTTCATGACTCTTACTGTGTCTGCATGCATGCAGGAAAGTGCATGTTTGCAAGGGTGCACATGCACCGGCGAGGTTTTCAGGGAGAGTAGCCGTATTGCATTACATGTGACATTGTACAGTAGCACTGCTATACATGGTCATTGCCAAGTACAGTGTCTGCCTGCGAGGGCAGCGGGACGCAGTTCAGGACAAATTGGGGAGTAAGACGGAAATTAAAAGTGGGACGGTGTTTTGAGAAATGCGGAAAAGAGGAAGCGACAGAGGGGGAGAGGTGGAGGAAACAGCTGGGTCAAGGGTGACCGGGTTATGGGAAATGAGCTCAGCACATGACTGCATTTTTTTTTTTTTTTCCCTCCTTCCTATGTCTCCGTTGTCAGTTTCTACTGGTTCTCTGCATCCATGCTCTCGGCAAAACTCAGGAAGGACATTTGAATGACTGCGAGGGTAGAGGGATGAAGTTACACACAAAAAGTGAATGACAGGAAGCCTCACTGCCAGACTGCACCAGATTTTTTTTTCTTTTATGTGAAACTGTAGAAGTGTATAACCTGATGAACCGTTGGAGTCGAGTTCATTGAGTGTAGACTTGAGGTCTCCTGCCAAGTATGAGATAGATAATCCAACATCGCATTGCAGCATCAAAATACACATACCGTATTATGCAAATGTTTGCATTGTTTCCAAAACTGCCAACTCCCCCTTTTTTTTTTATCCAGGTAATTTTCATTGTGTATATGTGTCATGAGCTCCTTGTCATATCTTTTGGCCCAGAGGCGATGAAACTGATCTTAATATCTAGCAGAACCAGTTGGCCGACTTCCTCACTCGTTTTTCCTTGATAAATAATTGTAGCTGTGTTATTCATTCAATTTTCAAGAACAAACTACAAGTCAACTTCATTGTTTCTGTGTAGATCTTATGTTCTTTGAAGTATTGAATAAAAGCTCAGAAACATTTGAGTATAGTGTTTCTAAAAATGAATAATTTGAATAACCATATTTGTTATATAAAGATCAATGCGAGCTACATTTTGAATACAGGTTTAAACAAAATTACTTTTGACAGGAATCAAGTCTAACAAATTGATGCAAAGTTGAGTGTTTGATCAATACGCAGCTAAAATGTCTGTTAGGAAGGTGTGATGGCTCTTATTGGTCCAATGTCAGATGACTAAATAATATCAGTCACCAACAAGAATGTTGTGTATAATCTGACCAATTGTTTGTTGTATGTGTTTTTCCGGAGTTGTGTGAATGGAACATGTTTCCATTTTCAGTCCTGACCAATCATTGAGCCAGATTCTCTTCTACCTTGTCTTTTTTTTTTTAGTTCCTAATAAGTTTTTGTTTGCGGCAAAAGCGTCCTAAACAAGCAGCGAGAACTCCGTCAAAACAGTTTGGTCTGCTTTGAAATGTTCAGTGTGAAACTGAACCAAACCAGATGAATGTTTTTATTGTTCTTTCAGGGTCTTGTGTGTGTGTGTGTGTGTGTGTGTGTGTGTGTGTGTGTGTGTGTGTGTGTGTGTGTGTGTGTGTGTGTGTGTGTGTGTGTGTGTGTGTGTGTGTGTGTGTGTGTGTGTGTGTGTGTGTGTGTGTGTGTGTGTGTGTGTGTGTGTGTGTGTGTGTGTGTGTGTGTGTGTGTGAACAAACTCCCAAGTCATTCATTTAAACACTATTTGACATCCAACTGAAACACTGACCTCTGTTTATTATGTGTTCTCGTCAAAGCGAGTGACCTCAGCCACGTTTAATAAGATTAAGTGTCTCAGAGGGGGAAACAGAACTCTGTTCAATGCGACCCGCTGCAGTGTGGATTGCTGCGTGCTGGACAGCTCTTATCACTGCTCAAACACTGTGGAGGAGGGGACTCGCTCAGTCCTCTTTCTCGGACCTCTGGTCTCCTCCCAACCCGCCTCATCTCCTCCCAACTGGCAGCTGCTGGTCTGTGTGTGTGTGTGTGAGATCCAGCTGTGTGGAGGAGCCGAGAACATTGTGTTCTGGGTTCACATTGGGGCTTACGATCTTGTTTTGCTTGCATCTCGTCTGTCAGCAGCGATCAGCAATGATTTGGGGGAGCCTACAGATTGAAGGCCAGCTGAATGGAGCATTGTGACACTGACATAAGTTCATAACAACCCTTGTCTATTCCTAGCTCCCTCCGTCTTGTTCGTATTGTGAGAAGGTTAATCCAGAATATGCGAGCAAGTGAATTAACAATGCTGCGACCTGTACGAAAACGATCAGATATGATTAGATATCATGGCAGACATCCATGCATTTCAGGCTTCTATTCATGTCTCTTCTTTTTTTCCCCCCCCTTCTCTGTTTCAGTATCAGTGAGAGTTTCCTCACAGTGAAAGGCGCAGCTCTCTTTCTTCCCATGGGTAACAGCCCCACACCGAACTCTGCACCTCGCATCAGCCAGCGCAGGAACAAGCACACAGGTAAAGACTTGTACATACAGTCCCCACGCAATTCACAGCCGTAACATCTCCCCACACTTCCTTCTTCCTCTTTGGACTCCCAGTCCTGGAAATGGGCCATAACAATAGAAAGTGTGATTGGGCGAAAGGGAAATACGAAGAAGGAAAAGGTCATTGCGGATAAATGAGGACTTGTAAATATTGTCCAAGCTAATATCAGGAGAATACGGGTCATGTTGGATGTAGGTCAAGGTAAAGAAAACTACAGTGTGAATTCAGTGGAAACTCGCCACAGGGACAAACGACACACTATCTAAGCGGTTATATCATCTTAATTGTTCAGAGGAAACTGAACCTTGAATGGTTTTTTTTGTGCAGGTGACCTCCAGAAACATCTTCAGACCATGTTCACTGTGCTGCGCCCGGAGGACACCATCCGCCTGGTCAGTACCACACGTGCACACAGGCACAGTAGCAAAAGGTCGGTTGCGAGGCGGCGTTATGAGCGGTGTGCCTGGTTTCACCGCTTTGTTTGCAAACAAAGCGATGTGAAACCTGCACTAGATTTAAAGAGTAGTTTTCTGATGGTGACCAAGAACAGCGCTTTGACCTGAAACCCACAGTAATCAGAGGAAGTGGAGCAGTGAGTGTTCCCGTTTTTTTTTTCCTTTGAGAAAAAGCAGTTTAAAAGGGTAAATACTACTCGAACACTGTGTCCAGCTTCCTGATTTAAAGGGTAACTGAAATGTTTTTCAGATTTCATCTTTAGAAAGAAGAATAAATATGCTTTCGAAAGGTATATAACATTCCCAGATAAAAGTCCGAATTCCGACCCTTTTAATTGACTTTACATGATGCAGCAGACGACGGTATATTTGCGGGCCATAAATGTGAGCCGCCTGAGCTAGACCGGATATGACGTACGAGGGGTTATATGTCCCAACCAAAACAACATCAGCTGATTGAAGAATGGAGGGGTTTGGCGATACAGAAGCACCTAGGAGCGATGTTAGCGAAGATTTAAGTGACGTATCGTTGGTTTTGGACGAAGATGAAGGAGAGGAATCATCGGAGGAAGAATTAGAAGAAAATCAAGGCGTTCAACCATACATGTTTGAGCCGTGAGTACATATTGTGCGTGACCGGGTATTTACCCGTGTACACATATTGTGCGTGACCGGGTATTTACCCGTGTGCACATATTGTGCGTGACCGGGTATTTACCCGTGTACACATATTGTGCGTGACCGGGTATTTACCCGTGTGCACATATTGTGTGTGACCGGGTATTTACCCTTGTGTCAGAGTGGGTGTTTTGCAAAGTTTATTGGTCTATTTGTCTTAAGTTTTAGCAGGTTTTAAAAAGACTTACTGAAGGTTGGGTTTAAAAATCCGTTAAAAAGCCGTTTAAAAATGGTGGGGACAGAACCAGGATACGTTTCCTCTTCACATCAAAACCAAGTGACTCTCGGATTGCGGGTGCTGTTTCGTAACAGTCATCCGTGAAATGTTGACTGCAGAGATAGGAGGCCTCTGTTGGTGTCCAGTTGGAGCGAGTGCGCTGCACTTGTTTTGTCCATAATCTCCTCAAAGTTTCATCTTTTGGGAATTTATGGACACTGACAGACGGACTGGGCATTTGGGAACACCCAGCCGCAACACAATGCTTAGGCATGACTCTAAAAAACTGCTAAATAACGCGATAATGCAGAGCACATGTAAACAAGACACTACAATCAGCTGTTGTGGGCGGAAGTAAATAACTCCTCATACGTCACAGCGCAAAACTACGGCAAGTTGGGAAAACTAGGTCAGATTCACAGGGCGGGAGATTTAAAGGCATTTTTAGACGTTCGGCGCTCAAGAGCAAGATAGTGGTGTGATTGTCATTGGTGTGTCATATATCATTCGAAAGGGGGAAAAATAATGCTAAATACTGGTGTATTTTAATAGAATTATTTCAGGGACCCTTTAAAAAAAAAAAATCAACATCTGTACCAAAGTAAATATAAAATGCAGGGGGAAACATGTTTTTTGAAGGCAACGGAGGAGACAAGACGTGGAGCTGGTTTCCACACGTCCTTACCTCGGCTGTCTTTCTGATGACTTGCAGGCTGTACGACTGGAGAGTGCCTATCCTCAGGTAACCCGCTACATGGTGGTGGTGTCCACCAACGGCAGACAGGACACAGAGGAGAGCATTGTGCTCGGCATGGACTTTGTCTCCTCTGACAGGTCAGTGCCGCAGCATTCTAAATCTACTCTCTTGTCAAGTTCACACATGAGGCGAACGACACGCACAGTTCACAACAATTAAACTTTCCACTTTTGAAATTGTATTTGGTGTCACTTTTAAGCCGCGATATCCTTGAAATGCACAATGTCGTGTGGGCAGGCATAGTAAAGTAAACGGTACTTCCTTCTTTCATTGTTTACTCCGCGACTGTCACCCTTGTTTTCCAAACCGCCGCATCTTGTTTGGAGGTATTCACACCTTCTTGATCTCTCTGCCAGCTGCTGTACTGTGGGTCTGGTTCTACCTCTGTGGAGCGACACGCTGATCCACTTGGATGGAGACGGGTAAGACACCACTCCTACTTCCTCTCACTGCTCCCCTGGGCGGCCGGCTGCCTGCTCCGATGACCCCTTCACACATTGATCTTGTCTTTAAGTTGTGCTCTCGGTCAGCATCCGTCTCCCCTTTTTGTGTCCTCAGTGGCTTCAGCGTATCAACGGTGAACAGGGTTCATGTCTTCAAGCCAGTTTCTGTCCAGGCCATGTGGTAAGCAGCTTTGATTTCAGGCCCAGTTTAACTTTGACATCCAGCCTTTCAATTCCGTCACTTTTTTTTCTTTCTTATCTTTCCTCGGCTTCCAAAGGCTCTTTTATCATTATCTTTCTACTTTCCTGTCTCTTGTTAATCTATGTCACATGCCAGTGCTGCATCTTCATTTCCTGATTTTCTTTCGTCATCTCTTTACTGTAGTTTCCTCTTTAACCTCTTTTTAAATAAGTCCCTTATACCTTCATTTATCTGCAGTTGTATGTTAGTATTGTATTCCGTTAGTAATGCGATTGCTAATTTCTCCTCTGTACTTAATGTTTTCTC
Source organism: Blennius ocellaris (assembly GCF_963422515.1). Classification (NCBI taxonomy): domain Eukaryota; kingdom Metazoa; phylum Chordata; class Actinopteri; order Blenniiformes; family Blenniidae; genus Blennius; species Blennius ocellaris. The sequence continues at coordinate 17,329,599 of NC_137651.1, forward strand.
TCTCAACATTTTCACCCTATTCTCCTTAATATCTCGCATTTGTGTTTTTTTCCTCCTTTCCTCCAAATTGACCTTTTTCTCCTTGTTCTTTATTCATTTGACTTCTGTTCCGAGTAAATCCTGATCAAACATAAATCAGAATTTTATTTGACCTACTTGCTTACTTGTACTCTTTTCTGCCGTAGGTCTGCCCTCCAGTCACTCCACAAGGCTTGTGAAGTGGCTCGCTGCCATAACCACTACCCAGGCAGCCTGTTCCTGACCTGGGTCAGCTACTACCAGAGCAGGGTCTCATCCAACCAGTTCTGTATCAATGAGTGGAACGCCATGCAGGATGTCGAGTCGCACCGTGCCAATTCACCCGTCCTCTTCACAGACCTGTGAGTACCGGACGGGAACGAAACACAAACGCCGATTCCTCAAGCCTACAGTTCAGACAAACTGTCATTTGTTGTCATTTGACTTGATCTCATTTTCACAATAATTCATCCAGTACGTTACAGAGTATTATAAGGTGGTAAATTCCTCTAATGTGAATATCAAATCACAGAGATGCCAAACTTTATGACTCAATAATATGCCATGCATGAACTGGCATTCAAAAATCACAAATCACACGGCCAAAGTGGTACTTACCGTACTCATGTTTTTGTGATTTTGTCAAAATGTACAGTAAGTGTTTCAGAAATAGCGATATTCACTCTGAAATTATCTCACAAACATTGTTATATTACAAGTGGGGAAAAAGTAGCAATTCTAACATTATAATCTACTCTCATTCATTGTTTTCTTTCTATTAATAGTCTGAATTTACTCCTAGCACATATTCTGTTTATTATTATATAATGCACTAGTTCAATGTCTCCATTCTCGTGTTTAAACATTTTTCTGCCTATATTTGGGACCAATAAAGGTTAATTTTAACCAATAAACAATCATAAGAAAAAAAGAGAATGCATTAACATTTTTACAAGATAAAACAATACATATGTGTTGCATTCATGTCATAGAAATATATTAAACATTACATACACATTAAAAAAAACATATTTTTCAAAGTGCAAATTGATTTAAAAAAGCAATTGACATAAAAAGTGAGCCACGGCTTCTGAGACTTTCCTTCACCCCCTCCAGTTCTGACTTTGAAATATCAAACTGAGACAGAATTTAATACTTTGAGAAGGAGGTGCATGTCAATAATAGAAAGCTATTGGAAAGTCGGGGAGTGTTGCCTTGCAACAGTGGGGTTTTTCCAATGACTGGACATGTGCATACGCACTTCAGGAAAAACAGGGCCGCACTCATAAGGATAAACGTATAGGGGGTACCCAGACAGGCACATGCTTTCAGCACGGATTCAACGAAAGCCAATACTGTTTCGTAACTGTTGGTGCATGGGTCTAGAGTCACATGCTGCCGTTTAACCTTCCAGGATAACTAAGAGAAGAAAAAAACCATTAACAGGCTTGTTTGAAAAAACCAAAAAAACAACAACAACACGCAGCCCAGGCATGGATGGAATATCTTCAGAGGGTCCCGACCATTTACACATGCAGGACTTTGTAGCCTGTGACACCGAGTTGTCAACAAATCCTCGCGGTAGCACGGAAAGTTGAGGGAACGGCCCAGCCGTCTGGATTTATGGTTTTGCTAATACCAGGGAAATTCCTGTCCCTGCTGTGTGGTCACGTTCCTCAATACCTGTCAGGAATATGTCTCTCTCTCTCTCTCTCTCTCTCTCGCACACACAGACACTCTTCAGTGACCTAAATAGCTGAAGCTTTAGCTGGTTTACTGTACTGTTAGTAAAAAAAAAAAAAAAAAAAAGAAATGGGCATATCGATAAAATTATGGGACAAAAGCAGGTGGCAAGTATGGAAGAAGAGGTGGTAAGGGGCAATTTGTGTGTGTGTGGGGGGAGGGGGGGGGATATGTACACTCGATGCCCCCTGGATAGAAAGAATGGAGGAGCGTGGGCAGATAGAAAGTCACTTGACAACTAAGAAACTTAAATATGGCCTGCCTGGAAACAGAAATACACAACGCCGTCTGCCTCCAGAGGGGGGTGTGTCTCTCCTTGAGTACACTTACCAACAAGATTCCTCATCCACTTTATGGGCTCTAAACACATAAAGTCCCTGTTTGGATTCCCGCACAGGGTGGCTGCTGAAGCGGCATGACCTGCGAGTGTTTGTAGACTTGGCAGTAAACCCCCCCCTCCCATATAACTCCCCAGTGAAAATCTGAGATAGCAGGAAGCTGGAAACATTGGCATGTTTTCATGTTGGTGTGATTTATGGGGATTATGGTGGATTCCATGACGCTAATCATCCAGTGGTGATTCAAGGAAGTGAGAAAATGTCCAATCTTTATCAGCACCATTGCTTGTATGATCCATTGCCACGTCATTCTTTTTTTTCTTTTTTTTTTGTCGTCAATCCCAAGCCGGGCTTTCCCTCCTCCGGGCCATCTGCAGGCAAGTTGAGTCTTGCTGTGAAGTTAAAGGGTTGCTGGATGTCAATGAGTGCTCTATATTTGGAAGGATGAAATACGCCTGTTTTGCTCAACCCGGTGGATTCATTCCCTTTGGGATCAAGTTGAGATAAACAAGCTGTCGGCTTTCACCTTTCAAAATACAGACGATCACCTCTATGTCTGCGTTTACTCGCCTGTTGCGTTCGCAGCGTCGTCCCTTGTGAGTTGCCGACCCGTCCTTCTTTGCGTCGTTACATCGACGGATCAGTTAGAAACCGAACAAGAGAAAATTAGACAATGTGAGGAAGAGATGCAGTGAGACAAACTGAGCTGTCCTCTCTCCGGGGAGGTAATTAGGCCACTCGCTGCTATCATCAGCGTGACGTCCAAAGGCTAAATGCGTCCCCCAGCAGAGTGGTTAGAAACAGAGCCAGGCACAACAACAGGCGTGTTCCACAAGGAGACTTTGTTGTGGATCGCCGATAGGCCACACTCAGATTTTCTGTTCCCTCTCCAGTTTCTGAGAATCAGACAAAGTGGCGATTCTCCCACAGAACAAGCAATCTCATTCAGACCAAAGTAAAAATGAATCAATGGACAGAAGATCCGGGATCTTACTGTGTCCATGCATCCATTTATTTTAGGTTTTTTTCAGGTGATGGTGAAATGTTACCAATGAAGGTGTTTTGTGTGTGTGTGTGTGTGTGTGTGTGTGTGTGTGTGTGTGTGTGTGTGTGTGTGTGTGTGTGTGTGTGTGTGTGTGTGTGTGTGTGTGTGTGTGTGTGTGTGTGTGTGTGTGTGTGTGTATGAACAGGCCCACAGAAAGGGAGCGCACAGAAAGGCTGATCAAAATGCGTCTCAGAGAGATAATGATGCAGAAAGACCTGGAGAACGTCACCTGCAAGGAGGTAAAGAGCAGTCTAAATGTCATCTGTTCTGCTTCTCCTGTTTATGCACCTTTCTGGCATTTCTGGCAGTTCGTCCATCTTCAAGTTGAAATTCCCTTTTTTTTTTTCTTTTCTTTTCTTTTCTTTTTTTTAGATCCGGACAGAGCTGGAGATGCAGATGGTGTGTAACTTGAGGGAGTTTAAAGAGTTCATAGACAATGAGATGATTCTCATCCTGGGACAGATGGACAGCCCTACAGAAATCTTTGAACACGTCTATCTGGTAAGACACAGAGTTGTCACTTTTTATCAAAACCAGATGGGGCACAAGAAACTCAATGTTACGTGCTTGTAGATCTACTGTGTTATTGAGTGAATGTGTTTTGTTTCCAGGGCTCTGAATGGAACGCCTCCAACCTTGAGGAGCTGCAGAATAGTGGGTAAGAAATGAGTCACTCCTCTACCCCTGATCAAGTTAATTAGTGTACCAGCCACACTCACTGGAAGAGCCACTTAGTGGTATCACTGTCTGAATTTTAATAGATGAAGAGATAAGGCTGTGTGTATCAAATACATCCGTAAAGGAGTATGATCATCAACAATAATTTCACTTCTTTAGCAGTCCTAAAATACCTTATTTTACACAATCCAGTGCTCACCGTCTATTTGGATTCATTCAAAGACTCGAGATTTTAAGCAAGTAGTAATGAAGATGAAATTGGCAACGTTTCATTAAAAAAACAAAAAAAAAACAGCCACATTATCTCTTCCTAATCAGCTGAACTGAAAGAAGCCAGGCACAGTTATATAATATGGAATGTTGTTTTGACCGTTGGCTTCTAAACTTCTTCAGCTTAAGACCCAAAACAGAAATCTGGTGATTCCCCGAGGCCAAAACAAAACGGATTTAATAAAAGATAATTTGACAGCCAAATCTGAGTCAAACGCATGCTCTTATTTGAGTCATCTATGTTTTAATTTAGAAATTATATTTACAATGTATTTTCTGGCAACCCAAATAAAACCGTCCGCAGTTCAGGCAACACCAGTGTATCAATGACATGTTGGCGGTAAAGCCATTACTCTAATTAAACTACATATGGATGAATCCAGAGCATATTGATCATAATTCAGTGATTCAAGCATCCCTCATTGGTGAACACTTTATTGTCAGTCTGTATACAACAACTACTTCTCAATGTGACCCTCTGAGAAAACTATATTCCTGATAGCCTCTGCACCGTGTGTAGATAACAGCTGTAGTGTTGTGCAAATAAAACCAAACGTTTGAACACAGGTTTGACATGGAATTCCCATCGTTACAGGTCTGCATCATTAGATCAACAAAAAAATAGGCTTCCGTGTTGAAGATTGTGTGTCTTTTTTAAGCATGATTAGCACATTTAGCACAGTTGCAGCAGCCAGAGCTCAACTGTGAGGGACAGGGTGAGTGTGGGTCACTGTTCAAAGCCCAGCACACATTGACTGTGATTATGCACATAGAAAGACTTTAAAAATGCTTTATGTACGGGGGAAAAAGTTCATGTTTGAAAGCCATTCAAACTGCTTCGCAGGTGAATATATATAATGTACCATTACCAGGTGTAAATGTAATGTCAATGTAATTTGTGCATAAAGTCTGAATTTGAACGGTTTGAGAAACGACCTCATCTTTTTCGTTGTTTAACAGGAGTTAACCTGTATGTTCTTATTTCCTACAGAGTGGGCTACATCCTGAATGTGACCAGGGAGATCGACAACTTCTTCCCTGGCATGTTTGAGTACCACAACATCAGAGTGTACGACGAGGAGGCCACCAACCTGCTGGAGTACTGGAATGAAACTTACAAGTTCATCACCAAGGCCAAGTAGGATTCTTCAAGTTCTCCTTTTTCCCCTAAAGTCATGTCCTCTTACTACAACAGAGCTTCCCTCTCTCTCTGCTGTCTGTAGGAAAGCTGGCGCAAAGTGTCTGGTCCACTGTAAGATGGGCGTGAGTCGCTCCGCCTCCACGGTGATCGCCTACGCCATGAAGGAATACGGCTGGGACCTGGACACGGCCTTCGACTACGTGAAAGAAAAACGTGCGGTCACCAAGCCGAACCCTTCTTTCATGAAACAGCTGGAGGAGTATCAAGGAATTCTGCTGGCGAGGTGTGCTTTTGAAGATTTTCCACAGATGAACAGAAGCTTTAAGGGGAATTTCTGAGCTAATGAACACTTTAATTTTCCTTTTCTTCCTCAGCAAACAAAGGCATAACAAGCTGTGGCGCTCCCACTCGGACAGCGACCTATCAGATCGCCCAGAGTCGATGTGTAAGGCTTCGTCTCCGTCCCTGGGCCGCTCCGACTCGCACAACAACAACACCACCACCTCCTCACCCTCCTTACATCACTTCCTGGGCGTGGCTGTGCTGCAGGCGCTCGGAGCATCACACGAGGACTCGGCCAAATCCGACTCGCACGCGCTCTCCAACGGCGTGGGCGACCCGCCGGTTCAGGAGGAGGTCAAATCGGACTGCGACGACCCCGCCCCGCTCCCGCCCCTCAGACCCCGAGCAGCCACCGTGGTCCCAGAGGAGCGGCTGGACAACGCAGCCAGCGTGGCCGTCACCGTTCCCGTGGCACTGCCACATCCGCCTCCGTCGCTCCACATCCTGCCCCCGACCCCCGAACTCCAGCGTGCCCACAGAAGTCCTCCCACACAGCTCTCCATCTCGGCACACAAGTGCAAGCCAGAGGAGCTGTCCCTCAACTTAGCCAAGAGAAGCAGCTCCGAAGAAATCTCTCCGCTCGCTCTTGGATCCAGTGACTCAGATTTAATAAATCAGTCGTTATCGGATCTAACAGATGACAAACCTAGTCCCCTCAGCCCCGCCACATCCACGCCCTCCCCCCTGGTCTTCCCTCTGGCCCCCAGCGACGACAACAACAACCCCAGTGAGTTAGGCCCTGCTTTGGACAGCCGCGGCGAGGCCGACGGGTCGTCCACCCACAGCACGGACAGCATCGACTTCTTCAGCGCCAGGGAGAAGTTTCTGGGCCTGGCCCAGGACGGCCGGACTCGGACGCTTTCGGAGCAGGCACAACAAAGGACGCCCCCGCCTGCCGACAGGGAAGCCGAGGCCAGTGAGGAGGAGTATCAAGCGGACGGGATGAGTCGGGTAAAGGCTCACTCTGCTTTTTACCGCCAATATAATTACCCCAAAAGCTCAAATAAAAGCAGAATCCATTTCAAACATCTCTTTAATCTGTCTGTGTTTGAAGTTCTGTCGGTGCAACTGAGGAGAATGACGCTCATGTTTCAGTACCATGCGAGTGGACATGAAATACTGTGATTTACAGCAAATAAGTGTCATAAACCTTAACTCATCATTCCAAATGGCGTTTAAATGTATTTTCATATCAGGAGACTATTCGTTCTCACTGCATGTTCATACATTTTTTATTAAAGAAATGATTTAAAATGGATTTGGTTTATGTGGAAGATTTTGAAGCACTATGAAAATTACTTTGATGAAAAAATGTTCAGCTTTATTTTTTCTTTTAAGGGGTTTATTATGATCCTATATTTTCTCCTGAAGGTCGGTAACTTCAATGAGTTAGAACAATTATTTACTACATCTGCCATTTGTGTTGGAATTAAACCTGCTCTAACTAAATTAGGAGTTGCCACAGCACAGGAGGTGTTTTTATTTTGTGTTGTAGGTTTTTATTAATCTCCAAAGATTCTGAACAGACACTTATATCTGTCTGTTTTCACAGTACTAAAGAATCAGAATTAATCATAGTGACACCTGCTGGAAAATGAGAGAAATAATTCTCACTGTACAATCATCTGTAATAAACGTCTCCCTGCCTCACCAAGAGTGTGACTAAAACTTGTCTCTGTCTCTGTCTTCCAGGCATTGCTGCAGTCTGAAGACGGCACCGACCAGTCTCCTCAGTCTCACCATGACAACGGAGTATCGGTCCGCCATATCGTCACAGAAATCGAGTCAATATGGCACCCGGCGTCTTCTCCTCCGACTCAATCTTCCGCCTCTCAGCTCCCGTCCTCTCACAGCCTTCCGCATGTCCAACTGGAACATACTGAGGAAACGGACTCCTCGGAGCTCGCGCACGGTTCTTCGGCTCCTCCCTCGCACCCTCCGTCCCCCTCCCCCACGCTGCCGTGTGACTGGCCGGCGGGCTCGGTGCGGCGGGCCACCAAGCAGCTGGAGAAGAAGCTGAAACAGGAACTGGAGCTCACGGCATCCCAGCGGTCTCCTCTGCACTCCCCCAGCACCGAGCACCCGCCCCTCACACTGTCCCCGTGCTCCCCGGATGCCCCCGGACAGCCCCCCCTCCGCCCCACGCAGCACGCCGCGGAACAAAGCATCGCTCAGGGAGAGAACGAGGCTGTGTCGGTTCATATGAATTCCAAAGAGAAGCACCCAGGGTCCCGAACTGAGCCTCAAAGACTCGAGTCCTCAGGCGCAGATGACCTTTCTGACCACCCGAGTCCCCCCGAATCAAATACGAGCCAAGACTGTGGTGCTGTACCCGCCACTGTGCACCCATTACCAGGTAGCCATACCACAACGCCACTTCTGACTTCTACTAGTCAGTCAGTGGATTTATCTTCAGATACCTCAGCCCAGTCCCAAAGCCAAAACCCTCGGTGTCAGACCCCAGACCAAATGACTGTGGACGGCGTGACCGTGCAGGAGTCAGACACAGACGACCGGCTGCGCGCCGGTTCTCAGGGCAGCTCGGAGAGCTGCGGCCCTGGCTGTGACGCCCACATCAGACTGGCTCATGGCAGCCAGGAGCTCGAGCGGATTCAGCAGACCCTCAGGGAGCTGCAGGCGTTCCTTCATGAGGGCGTCGGCCTGGAGGCGGCTGATGGTCAAGTGCAAGATCCGGGGCAGCCTCCCGGGCTCAGAGACGCCATGAACACGGAGACGGGACAGTCTAAAGGGGGAAGTTGCGAGCAGACCGCTCCAGGACTGGAAGTAGGGCAGCCGCTCAGAGGGAGACAAGAGGGGAGGAGCTTCCTGGAGCAGACTGGGTGGCACAGGGCCATGGAGCTCGAGGCTCGTATACGACAAGCAGGCCTCACCCCCCCTTCTCTAATGAAGCGATCTGCCTCTTTAGCTAAACTTGATTGTCTGGAACTCTCAGCCAATGACCTGAGTGACCTGGACATGAGGTCTCACAACAGGACATCTTCATTATCATCCTCCTCATCACAGTCCCAGGACTCGTTCTCCCTTTACCCTTCTCATCCAGACGACATCTGGAAGAAGCAGAAAGTGCTGGCTCTGAACAATTGTGGGAAAAAGACAGACTTGCCTTGTGACGACTCCTCCCACAACCACAGTTGTCCTAAAGAGGACACGTACGAGAGAGAGGAGCCAGACGACGACGGCGGCGGCGACAGCGGCGACGGAGGCAGCAGCAAGGCGGCGTCCTCATCCCGCCAGCAGGGGAGGGGACACTCGTCGAGACGCTCCTGTAAAGCACCCGCTGAGAAAAAGCAGCGAGTCTTCACTGTGCTATACAATACCATGTGAAACCTCAGTGCAATGGACCCGACTGGAGCTGTACGTGTGACGGAGGCTGCATGACGTGTATGAATGTGTAGCAGGTGACCTGCAGCTACTGTACAACTTTTACTGTATGCATAGTGAGTGTGAGGTCTGAATGGTGAACGTGTCTGCATGTAAACTACTGGGTGTGAACTGGAGTTCAGGTTTGCCTGTACAGTAACGTAATATGAATGTCCAAACCGAGACTGAACCAGTGCGTATGCACTCCAATATGTCCTTTTTTTTTTTTTTTTTTTTTAAAGAGTCGTTTGTTTTCAGTGTGGGACCCTCGCTGCCTGCTCAAGAGTTTATAAAACTACATCCAGAGGGGCTTTTTCTCAGAACATGCACTTTACAATTTAGATGGTTGATCTTTTATTTGGAATCATTTTCTTACAACTGGGGGGGAGGTTGTTTTGCACTGTTCTCAGTAGACATGTCTGTTTTTGTTGGGTTTTTTTTAATCATGACAAAGCTGGGGGGGGGGGGGGGGGTTCATTGCTTTAGCAGCAAATAAATATGTTGAGTTTGTTTTGACTGCTGTGACTCTGATTTTGTTTACTCTTGAGTGTATCTTACCCTGGGAAATTAGTACGTTGTTGGAATTTATTGCCACCTGCTGGTCAGGCTGACCTGCAGATTTAAGCATGTGCGTCTGCATATTTTTGACGTTTTCAGATCTCCTCACACCTGATTCAAAACTGAATAGATTTCAAATCCTGCACAGCTCTATTACTGTTAGACTTACTATTGCTACCAGTTTCATGTGTTGCCAGCAGCAGGAGAGAAATGGATGAGAAGACACACAAGTGGGAGTTGTGATGACGTTGTGGCTCGGCTGGCAGAGTGAGTCCTCTCTCAATCGGAAACTTGCAGGTTTGAGTCCCGATCTGTCAACATATTGAAGTGTCGAGCAAGACGCTGTTCTTCAATTTAGTTTGTAAGCATGTTCCAATACGGTGTATCTTTTAACCAGGAAGTCCACCTTGGGTGGGGGTTGAGCCCTTCTAGAATCTATCCTGTTTCATGGGTCACAACATGTCTGCATCTACTCTAAACATCGGCCCTAAACTTGCTTAAATAAGCTTAGCTAATTAAGCTATCACATCAGAATCGATTTTAATCCACACACATCTACTATGTGTGAAAACAACAGCAATGCCAATGCAGGCCCGCCTCTCATTGCACTGATTCCAACAAATGCTTCATTACTGGTATTGATTCATTCTTTAGAATCATTATCTCGTAGGAAAGTCCCATATGGTCTAGCGGTCAGGATTCCTGGTTTTCACCCAGGTGGCCCGGGTTCGACTCCCGGTATGGGAAGGGTGTTTGGTTCGTTAATGACCTCAGAGGTGAAAGAAGTGTATTAGTGTTCAAACATGCTGCTGAGGGTTTACTGTGGCTCCTTTTTAGCAAAGCTTTTCAACCACTTTGTTAGTGCACTTTGGTTGTATGTGTGAAAGATAAAGCGTTCTTCCTATGACATGGTGCCTCATCAGAACATGATCTAACACCAACCTTAAATCTATGATTGAAACTAATATAGAAACAGTGTCAATGAGAAAACCTGAGTAAAGAACTCTGCAATTAACATTATTTGGTACTTTTGATCGAAAAGATTGAAAGTCACAATAGGATTTTCACACTTTCACTGAGTGACAATGAAACTCTTATCCCCACAATTGATGGACATGTTTTGTATGTGTGACTTTTACCTTCAAGCAACCGTCTCTTTGAACGTGTCGGTCCCACCTCCCGGGGGGGAGGAAAGGTTCTCCATCAGCACAGCCTATTTCAGGCTGACATTTTACCTACTGTTTCATGTGGTTAATTAAACTCTGAGATGTAGGCCACAGGGGCTCCTGCTGAGGCACTCGCAAGCAAATAGATTGACATCAGAGGATGAAAACACACTTTCAAAATCTGGAGAAAGCTAAGACATCAAAACTCATGAGCCGTGTGAAGAAATGTAGAAAATATTACGTCGACTGTTTGTGTAAATCAAGGAGAAAGCTTTGCGACGATGGTTCAGTAATGAAGTCCACCTTAGTAGAGGAAGATGATGGGTTTATTTTTTTGTCCCAAAAGAAAAATTGGACTTCCTTGGGACTGTGGCGGAGACATTGCATGAACTGGATTCAGTGTGTCAGTGTGTTTCTGGGTGGGATTGCTGAGATTGGCCCGGTTCCACTTTGCATACTGATGCTTGCAGCTTCTCTCTCTCTGACAGACACACACCTTGTTTAATGTCTGCAGCTATTTACACATTCACTCCACACACGCCTGCAGCCCAGTGCTTCACAGGCCCAGTACTATTTGTAATAATGGGCAGGAAGGAAAGTTGCTGCTGCGCGCTACTGATCCACATAATATTATTTTATTTCTCCAACTGTTTATTTATCTTTTTGAAGGTTTTTTACAGTCTCTGGGCTGCGACTCTTCCCAGTAAGACAGGAGGGGAAGTAACATATTGAAATATATTACCTTTGTGGGGTGTTATTAGTCAATATAACCTTCAAATAATTATCTGAATTAGACAAAACAACAGTGCTGAGGTCATTTCAGGAGCAATTGTGCAATTTGCTACTGGTACAACTAACCAAACTCCAACTTGCTCCAGGCCTGTTTTGTCTCTCAGTATCAGTTTGAACCACAAGATGGTGAATTGAGTCAATCAGAGGCAGCAAGTGGCATAGTTAACAACAGTTTCTGAATCTGCTGACTCTAACACAGTGGTATTTTCAGTGTGATAAGCAGGTTCACACAATTTACCCACGACCACATATGAAAGCCAAACAGCCAAAAGTCCAGATAGTTCGGTGAGGGACCAACTCGTCACTCAACACTGCCACCCAAAGCTCAGCTGAGGCATAGTGACTGTTTATGAAACATGTGACTGAAGTAAAATGACAATTTGAAATCATGTTAAAACCTTTTGACCTGCTTTTAGCTTTAAGTTTTTTTCTTTTCAGCTTAACTGCAGTTTTAGTTTTAAAGTATTTTACTTATCACTTTGGATAAATGATTCCTCAGCGTTCGACTCATCCTATTAATAGTTAACGTTGACTGCATACACTATAAGAGCAGCAGTATATAGGCAGCGTGTGTCGTTTGAGGATAGAAGTCTTGTTCAGGGACACACAGGGGGAACCTTCTGGGAGTCAAATCAACAAACTTCTCAGCTTTAACTTATCACATTTGCCTGAAAATTGCAGGTTCTCTCAGAAGTGTTGTTAAAAATAAGAAACTATTTTAGAAATCAAATGTCTAGCAATACAACATACAACAAAAGTTTCAAAGTGATTTATTCCAACTCAAGCCACGTTACAATAGTTGTACTTGAGTCCAAATTTTCGACACCCATTCACTGCTGCTGTCATGCCTTAAATAACTGCAGACAAAAAAACCCTCCTCCCACCTCTCACCTCCCCCTTGGATGTGAGTGAAACTCTGGGAATCTATGTCACAGTGAAGATGATGACGGTGGCAGCTGCTAAAAACAGATCAGCCCTCTGTGGTGCTGACTGACACCGCAGCATTCCCTATCTCGTGAGAAACGAAAGGCTTTTGTGGCCGTCCTTTCCGAGACAGTGGAAAGCTGCAGCTGAAAAACCTCGGGGGGGGGGGGGGGTCAGGGGGGATTTAGAGCATTTGAAAGCTGTCGGTAATTCAAAAAAGATTTGAGGGGAAAAAAAAAAAAAGAATTACCGCCTGGTGGATGTTTGCTTTGTTTGTTTGTTTTGCTGCCAACCAGTAAAGTCGTAGCTGGCATTAATGTCACTCGAGACTGATTAAGAAAATACTGTATATCCAGTGAAGACGGTTTAAAAATGTCGTCAAACATTAAATGACGCATCTCAAGAGATATTACATTCACAGAAATGGAACAAACCTTTGACTGTTTCTGAGGAGGAATGAACATGTGCATCATATTTAAACAGATGCCTGCAAGTCCTTTTAAAGATGCTGCATAAACGAGGTGAAGTGGAAGAACGTTTAGCAGCATTCACATCTGTATGGAGAAGCTTGTCGAGTCATTTTGGATTATTATTATTATTATATTTATTATTATTTTGTACATTCTTGTAGTGTTGGTGTGTCACATTATAATAATAAAAATAAATAATTTATTATAATATATTATTTAATATATTAATATAATATAATAATTTTATAAATAAATATAATAATAATATATCATAACTCACTCATTAGATTTTGTGACATGGCGTGACTTCTTTGTGAGACAGTCTGGTTGTTTCGGAATTTAATATGAAGAGAAGAAGCTGAGATGAACTCAATAAAAACACAAGGTTCTGCTAAAGGTAAGCTGATGTTTATTGAAGGCTGCTTCATGTATCACACGTCTACTGAGCATCTTTCATGTTGGTTTCAGGAAGAAGGAGCTAGCTTGAGGCACTTCTCCAGTAAAAAGGAGTTTAGTGAAATTGTAACAGAGTGGCTTTTCACTGAAGATCACGGCTTCTGATAAAGCTAATGCTAAAGTTCTTTGTGACTGATTCTATCACCATCATTAAGATATTAAGAGTGACACACTGGTGTCTCAGCAGCATGTAAATGTGAAAGGGCTGATTAATAAATCAGAAGTACAGAAATGATTAATATTCAACAAAATAAAGTATTTAAAATGTAATGAAAGCAGAAAGTATGAAATCCAAGCCATTCAGCTTTCTCTGTGTATGGTGTGTCAGTTAGTCAGTTAGATTTGTTTCTTAATCTATTTGCTTGAAAATTATCAAAAAATGTTCAAAGCTTAAGTTTTGCTTCAAGAACTATTTGATCCATCAGTCATTTCTGGTCGATAGATATGAACATATAAACACACAAACCATTGAAATAAGGATCCCAGCCATATGTTGCTGCTCCAAAAAGACGTTTCTTTATTTGAATCTTCTCAGTTCAGTTCCCAGCACACGCCACAAAAACATCTCACTATGTCTGCAACATTTTTTAAAAAGTAAAAAAACAAGTTGTTTTTTTTTCTTATCAACCAGGCAAGCTAGACTATGAATGACAGAGAAGAGTGGAGGAGTCGTTTCCTCCTCAGTTTGTGCTGATATCTGAAATGTACATTTCTTTAAAACATAAAAAAAAAAAAGGGAGCTAAAAGAAAGACAACAAAAGAAGCGGTCTCCTTAACAACACACAGCCCTCAGTGTTCGCCATGGCCTGAGCCCTGCAATTCAAAGCGCCTTACAATTATGAGACAACATTCGTTTGTTTTGTTTTTTTCTTTTTTAGGGGGGGAGTTGTTTTTTTTTTAATGCTTGCTTTTCTTTCCAGCGTGTCACGTGGCCAAACAAACCTGCTGTTAGGGTGCAATAAAACCTCAAATTGCTTTGTTTTGATAGCTTTTACAGTGATTCCTCCACAGCGCATGTCCCCTCCGAGCGAGCGCTCCGATACTGCAGACTTCAGTCAGACAAAATAACCCCCCCCCCCCCACAGACACACACACTGGCGCAGGCCATGCTGAAATATTTGTACACAATAAACGTACCGTGACTACACAGAAATACAGAAAGATTGCCCACTCGTGTGAGAAGATGCTAATTTACAATCACTTTCAGTAACATGTCTAACCCACGACCCACTCACAAGCCACGAGCACGGTCTCTTTGTATTATTACACACAAAATCTTCACATACAACTTATATAGTCCCATCACATCTGTGCTCCTGCAAAACTTTACTTTGTGCTCAAACCCATTGTCAACGGCCACTAACAGTCATATATATGCGTGATGCACCCACAAGCTAAGTACAGTACGTCTGGATTTTGTGCAAATGGGGAAAAAAGAAAAGAAAGAAGAACGTACAAGTCAATATCTTTAAAAAAAAATCTCCTTTTAAATCTAAGGAATTCAGATGGTTTGTCAACATTCAACTCAACGAGACCAACCGTGTGTGTGTGTGTGTGTGTGTGTGTGTGTGTGTGTGTGTGTGTGTGTGTGTGTGTGTGTGTGTGTGTGTGTGTGTGTGTGTGTGTGTGTGTGTGTGTGTGTGTGTGTGTGTGTGTGTGTTTTGACGGTGAAGTGAGAAGTTGGCCTAACGCACGGTGATTTCATAGCAGAAGGTGATCGGTTGGCCCCTGTGCGGAGAGCTGGTTTCTTTTTAACGAAAACGCCTGCGAGCAGTCACGAGTCCTCTGACTTCGTATTGGATGTGCTGTTTCGTTGTAAACTGGCACTGCTCAAAAAAAAAAAAAAGGACCATTGTGGCACCAGAGGGAGGACGATTCTCCAAGACTGTCCAAGGCCGCACAGCGTGGCGTCCCCGTATGGCTTCAAGGAAAAGGTCTGGTGGAGGCGACGAGAGAAGAGAGGAGGCGTTTTTGACCATATGAAATCACAAATCTCAGTGGAAATTTCCATCTAACTTTAAATCAAGCCAATCCCCCCCCCCCCCCCCATCTTTTTCTCCCCACGTGTCCTCGGTCCAGACCCCTCCCCTCTCTCTCCACACTCGGTCGACGCTTCACTTTTATTTCTCCATAAGCGACAGCTGGATGATGCGCTGCAGCTCCTCCTCCTCCCGCCGCCGTCGGAGCTCCGCCTCCTCCAGCTCCCGGGCTGAGATCTCCATGGCGATGCGGAGCTGCTCGTCGTAGGTGCAGGGGGCGGGCTGCTTCTTGGAGGGGGTGGAGCAGAGGCTGGAGGGGGCGCGGGGCTTGTGCTGGGGGGTTCTGCGACGAGGGAACGGAAGCAGGTATGAAACGGTTACGACGGGATGTTTGATGAGTAATTGCAACATTCCAGTGAAGCCAAAAGCTGGTGGACACGCCCACACTCAGAAAGCAACAGCAGGAATCTTTTAAATAGAAGCATTTGCCAGCTTCCCAGGTCTAGTATTTGTTCATTGTACCTGTGAACGACGTAATCCTCCTTTAAATGGATGAACAGCAGGTTTTTTGATCACAGCATTCAGGATTCAGCAAAATGCTCTGATATAATGATCTCAGAAGTGCTAATTTAGGCTCAAACTTCAACTTAACACTCCTCTCTCTGTGTAACTCTTTCAATTTTATATAGTTGTATGTCCTTATGGTTTTCTTTTGGGTATCCACATTTTCATTTTCCTTCTCTTGGAGCACATTTGTTGATTGCGTGTTTGTAGGGTGGATTATTTTGGTGTCTCTTTGAGGCCACTCTTTTCATAGTTTTCTTAATTCTTTGTTGTAATTTTGCCCCTCCCTGTAGTTTATTTAATAATTTTTTATCTTTTCCTGAGGATTTCTTGTATTTGGGTAGTCAATACTGGATTAGTGGAGCTGCTGTCTTTCCCAAATTACTATTTTGGAAACACAACTTTACTGAAGTTCACTGTGGTCGGAGGAGAAAAGGAGAACAGTTGCGGTGGTGATAAGATATTTTTGGGTTGTTTGCAGCGTATAGCAGTAGTTCACTCGCACACTATAACTCGCAGAGGGGAACACTGCAGAAACAGGACTATTTAAAAAGAAGAAAACAAGGAAATCTGCATATTCAGCTACTCGTCTACAAATGGAGACGACGCGAGGAGAAACAGTGTCTAAAGATAAGAGGCTGAAGTCAACGGCGGCACTGTTGACTGTGAAAGCAGGAAACTCCCTCATCCTCCACTTCTGCTCTCTTTCTACAAACACACTCACATAATAGTGCACAGCCGATAGGAGATGAGAAGGGAGCCACTGGATGGATAAGAGAATAGAAAAAGGGAGGAATACAGGACGTGAGTCAGGGTTGGAAAAAAAAATAGGAATACAATGGAGGCGCTGGAGACACTGAAGAGGAACAACACATAACAGGACCGAGAGGAAGTGAGAGACAATACGGTCTGAGGCTCAGCAGGATATATTGAGTTTATCTAGACAGTCCTGTGTCATTCCCCCCCCCAAAAACAGAGGAGCTCAGTGTAATCAGGTGGGTTTCGTGAATGATGAAGAAAGTGTCACGCTGACCTCTCGAGACGGCTCGGGTCACAGGACAGGTTGTGCGTTCCCGGCTTGCTGTTGGTCAGTGCTTCCCAGATGGTCACCTGGACACAAAGGGGAGGTCAGGGAGCGGGCAGAGGAAGTAGACTCTCATTTTCCAGTAATATATGTTAAAGTTCCTCTCCGGCACACATCCCGGATCTGATGCATTAGTAAACACACATATATTATTACTATTCTGCACAACTAATAAAGATCGATTTGTAAAACTAGATCTGTGATGCACGTCACAATATTTTCTTTGAACTGACAAACGTCATCTTCACTTGCTTTCCACCAATTCACCTGACTTGGAACAGGGTCGTGGGCACCAACCTGCCATTGACACTGACACCCAGAGTGAAACTATCAAATCTACCTCCACATCAGGCACAGGAGCAATCAAGCTGCACCACAGAACAGGATTTAGTTTGATCTGATGGGAAGTCATCAACGTCAAGCCATCAGAGGCGTTGCAGGAGTTCTATCGTTGTTTTGTTAGGGGGCCTTTAGGCCTGGAATTGACGTGGATGTCATTTTAATGTTGCACCAACAAACTAGACATTGTTGGCCACATATTGTTCTTTACCTGCAACGGCCGTTAAAAAAAGAAAAAAAAAGGAAAACACTTCAAGAAAATGCAAAAGAGTTCAAACTGACTGATTTTGAAGATATTCGTTGACTTGATCTTATGTACAACATGAAAAAAGAGTTCAATTTGTAAGCTCTTCCTCTACTTCCAGGGTTTTAAGCAATCCCTGCCAAATTCTGGTGATTTTCCTTGTTTTGACAAGCAGTTTTGGTTGTGCCAGAATATTATGGCAGATACTTTTGATGTTGAGATTGAGTGATGTTTATCACTCCTCTTCATTTTCTACAGCCTGACATACACTCTTATTTAGATTTACTTCAATCACCAAATCCTGTCAAACGCCCCCAGAGGTTCACAAGATCCTGCGCTGTCTGCAAGAAATTCATTATTGGTAGTTTTGATGAATGTGAAACTTGTTGGAGATGTGCACCACTGACTACTTAAAAGCTTATTAGAGGCCATTAGCTGGCTCATGCACATTTACTCAATCTTGATCCATTTTTATTCTCATCAATCTTTAACTAGCTTCTGCAGTTTGTATGCTTTTATTATACAAGTAATATTCATTACACTTATGCATCTCAAAACACTTGAATTTGGAGAAACCTTTGTAGAAGTTAGTATGATCTCCCATGCAGCTAAATATGTCAAGTCTACTTTGTTTTGTTTTTCTGTCATTAATCAAAAAAACAATACTTATATACAGTAATCTTTGATTTGTGCATGAGGGTTAAAATATCTGGACTACAAATCCTGAAGAAGGACTAGCAGAGACAGCACTTCCTCACAGCCTCCTGAAACCCTGCTACATTGTGAAGAGCAGAAAGTACCCACAGCAGGTGGCGGGGTGGCAGTCGGAGCAGATTATCAAAAAGATTAATCAGAAGTCTGCACTGAAGATGTCCAGCTGTATAATAAAGGACCCCCACACAATTCTCTCACTGTCGCCCTCTGGCAGGATTCTAAGATCCTTTAAAACATCAAAATGACTTAAGAACAGTTTCTACTTTCAAGCAGCAGGATGAGATTGAGCTGCAGCTCGACATGTCTTCTAACATACAGAGGCCAATCAACCAAGAAGAGAAGCATATTAAACACGTCCCATTTTAAGGAAAAATCCCCCTCGTCCCTGTTCTTATTCTTGTTACCACCTGAAAAGCTCAATTATTTTTGTTAAGGTCATCTGACCTCTGTTTTCAGTTCATGGCAGATTTGTGCTCAGCCAACTTCATTAACTCGATCCTGTTTCTACTTTCAATTTAGCTACAAGTAAAATTTTATTAGGAAAGGTTTTCTTTGCTTTTTTTTTGCCTCCTAACAATTAAAAAGCTTGGACAAAGATAATTTTGCTGAGTGGTTAAAGCCGTGCAATGTGGCGTGTCTGCTGTGCGATCTTTTAACACCTGTCTAGCTTCAGTAAAACAGCTTTAATTAAAAGTGGCATCACCTTTTTCTGCACAGTTTAAGGCAGCAGTGTAACAGAGCGGCGGCTATAGATGATTGCACTAAACTGCAGCACAAATCCCCCGGCTGCAGCCTTGCACCTGTCTCCCCTCCATCTTCCCCGGCCGTTTCTGAGCCAAGAAAGCTCTGAGGATGTTCTCTGTATTGCCTCGGATTGAATATTTATGCTTTACTCTCGGTGCTACTGGAAAAGGGCCAAACACCACCAGAACCACCATCTGAGGGATTTCAAAACCAGCACCTATCCTGCGGCTGCGCTGAAACATAATGGGTCTAAGCTGCGTACTTCAGAGGCAATTTATTCTTCTCATTGATTTTACTTCAGTATTGATTGTTTTTATTTTAAACTTGGCTGCTTTTCTGCTACTTCAGTGTGCACATTTGTCAGCTCTTGCTTGATTTATTGGTGAATTTATTACCGTGATTTGCACTGCGTATTTCATACAGGGAATATATCCAATATGCATCCAGCTCGGTTGATAAAGCAGCATAACTGCTTGACTGTTGAAAACCGTTTTCTATTTTCGACTATTTTAAAAGATAGCGTTTGTATTATTTGCTGTCGTTATTGCAGCGATGCCTTCATACAGCAGATGAGCGGTGAAGTGGCACCTTTGGATGTACGCATCTGGAATGAAGGCCTTTACACTGTTCCTTCAGTAAATCTTAAAATATATAAGCTTCGAGCAGTGCAGTGCATCGCTTCCCTTGATGTTAGCTTCAGAGAAGCGTCGCTCACTGAAACCCATTCAACTCGGCAGGTTTGGAACGGATGTCTTCTCACTCGTAAAATTACCTCCTGAATTCTGGCAAATCTCAAAACGTTTAAAAGCAGTACAGCATTCCGGAAGTTTCCACTGCGTCCACTGGCCAGTGCTCTGGTGAAATATGTCGCAGCAGTGACACCTCTAAAGCTGCCAAGTTTATGATAAGTGTTGATATCTTGAGCTCTTTTTAGTACTCCAGTGTACAGTTAAATGTACCGAGGATAAATAGTAATGGAAAGCAAAGATGGCAGTGAACTGTTTAATTACTCTCTTACAAATCCAATCATATAACTTAACAATCACTAACATGACAGGTGTGTCAGGGGGTGATGCTGAAGGTTTGACATCAAGCTCTACTAAACTCTGATAACTCAACAATATGAAGTACCGGTAGCTCTGAAAAAGAAGACACGTAACAGATGCACACAAAGTGACGCATTGCTCCAATGTCTGAGTATTTCAGTATTTTCCATTTCCCAATAGCTCAATATCATTTTCTAATATACAACTAGTTGCTTCGTTTCAAACATATTCAGCAAATGCACCTAAAATTTAGGATTTCGTAAGTCGATCATCATCACTTGCTTACATTAAATAACAGCAAGGAAGTGAGTTTGTTACCTTCAAAAGGAGATTGACAAATATTGGATATGCCACACATGCTGATGTCTCATGCCAAATAGTAGTCCTATGTTTAATGCCAAATTTCACCAAGGTTTTCATCAGAAATTCAAAAATTACATTCCATTTGTAATCCATTAACAAGCATTGTTTTGCCCCTCTTTGCAAGATCCCTCTGAGTCGGAGGCATTAAAGTTATAATAATTCAAAATGGTGCAAGCATTAACGCAATGATTGTGGAACAGAAGATGAGAACCATCACACATGACAGCCATTTAAAACAGACAAGGGTGTGAAAACCTCTGAAAGGGTTTATACTAATCATATTGTTGAAGCCATCCCCAAAAGGTTCTACTACAGAAGTATTCTGCATTCACACAAGAAAACACACCAAAGTACCAGTTAGTACCAACATATTGAGGTTGCATGCCTACTTTTAGTATATTCAGCCTCTCCCAGTATGTCAAATTATTTCATTAGTGTATTGAATACACATCAGTATGAGGGATCTTGAGCAGCTTACTTTGATTCCTGAGGACCCTTATAGTGCATGTTCAAATTTTCAACAGAAGAAGATATTTCCCATTCAACCCACCTGATCATACTCGGATCCGGCCTCCAGCAGACTCTGCTGTATGGCAAACTGCAGCAGGTCTTCCTCCTCCTCCCTCATGCTGTCTCTCTGCTTGCCTCCAAGCATGGTGTATCCTGGCGGGGGCTCGAACACACACGGGGGAATCTCTCCCGCTCGACATGACACTGCAACACAGTGGGAGGGGTGAGGAGGCAAAGGGCAAGCAATGGAAAGAGTTATCTGCAAGTAAAGGAGAGGAGTGCTGGAAGGTGATCTCCTAATAAAAAGAACCACAGAACAAATTCAAGGTCATCATTTCCTCCATCTACAGCACAGGCTGATGAACAATTCTTCAATCTGGCTGTGTCTATTTGAACGGAGTGGATTTATTGTGCGTTTCTCGACAATAATGTCAAAGATCTTGAAAGAGGTCTCCTCTGAGCAACCACACAAGAAATTTTCATCTCTCCTTTTTGCTCAGCTGCAGATTGAAACGCAGCTGCTCAGATTCTGATGAAGCGATAGAACGATGAAAGTGAGCCAAATTCTCAAACACGCAACACAACGAAGATAACCTTGCATTTAGAGCCAGGGGTAAATACTCCTCATATCTCCATCGAGAGACTGTAAACTCACTTTGTGGAGTGAAGTACGGCCGAGGTTCTGCACTAACTGGAGGATTTTATAAAATAGCTTGTTTAAAAAAAAAAGGAAAAAAAAGAAAGAAAAAACAGACCGAGAAGGCTCCTTACTGGTGGAGCTGGAACTGGAGACACTGGAGGAGTCGCTGCCCGGGGAGGGCGTGTCTGTCCGCGGGGGTTCCCTCTGTCCGTCCCCCTCCATCGCCACCTCGTTGTCAGCACGGACACCAGTTCCCTCCTCACAGCCATTCAGGTTGCTGAACGTAATCCTGGCGTTCAGGATGTGGTAGAGAGGGATCTCTGCCGAAATTGGACGGAAAGTTATCTGTCAACTCTTCATGTCACTGTCATCCTTCACCCAATCATGCACGTCTTTTCATCAGCTTTTCAATCGCGGCCTATCTTTTTACCCATTCTCTTCATCCGTCTTCATCTTTCCGTCCATTCCAATGGGTTAACTTATTACTCTTCTGCCGCCCCCCCCTTACTCAAGCAGCAGTCATCATTTTATTATTTTACCACACCCGTCCTTCTATCCATCTCACTCTCCTTGCGCTTACCGATCTTGACGGGGAAGCCAGGCGGCAAGCGCAGAGTAATAAAGTCCCGCAGCTTGGCGAAGAGAGCGTTGGAGATGGCCATGAGGTCGATGATAGGCACCACTTGTTCTGCCAGGGAGAGAGGATGTGACTCGCACAACCACAACTTGGCTTTAAACCTGGAAACGAGAACACAGGAACAGACGCTGAAGATGCTTCCAGAAATAGAACAAGAAACTTTCACACAGCTGACAGTCTTTAAACTCAACCAGTTCTTTCGTTATATGATTACAGTGTTTGACTGATTGATTTCCCAGGAACCTAGATGATAATGGGCAGCTGTTAAAATGGCCAATCTGTCCAGACCATACTGTAATTCTACCACAGACAAAAAAAAAAAAAAAAAACCCAGAAATCAGAAACAGCATTAGGGATTGCATGTCAGCCTGAGACCGCAACAGTTCGTCTTCATTCAAACAGTTTGTTCCTTGGCCTGCAGTCCACAAATACATCGATTGCACCAGCCAAGATCCACAAGCTGCCGTGTGGCGTTCAGACCGAAGCCAATCAATTCCCACGTTCTAATTTGCCCGATAATGAACACGGGATGAAGGGACAGTGCCACTGCCTCAAAGACTTCATTCTCACCATCGCCTGTCACTTCTCATCAGGCACTTAGGAACATTAAGTGTGAAGGCAGAAAATGGCAGACACATCAATAGTTATGTAGAGGAAGATGGGACGGATCATTAGTTGGCAGGTGGACGTGAGCGACTGTTTAAGGCATCCCCTGTGACACTGAATATGACCAATCATTTAATTCAGACACAGTGGGTTTAAAGTGCCACGTTATTATTTTCTTTATTTTTCACATTCACAAAGGGACTCTGCAGGTTTCTTTCATTTGATTTAGTTTTGATTCCACTGAATTTGCAAAAAAGAAATATTCGAACGAAGCTGAGTCATCCACTCAGCAGTGCGACAGACTTTTCTGCTGCAGGACTGTCCTTCCGCTTTGTTAAAAAAAAACAAAGAATGACAAGTGTGTGTCCCTCACTGACATCTGAATGACTTTCACATGAGGATCCCGAGCATCAGACGCCATAAAGCTGCTGATTTTACCCTGCTTATCCTATGTCAGTCATTCTGCTCGCTCTGAAACGGTTCGTCGAGAGGGGCGAATTCAAAGAGTGCAGGGCTGCCCGCATCCCCATCTTTCTGTGTCACCTCTGAGTCTTGGTGGTGAGCTGGCACGGGTGACCGATGTCCCGCTGAGTCGGTGATGAGCCGGGGTTGAAGTATTCCTCGGCCGTCAGCGCCGCTGGGTTTGTCACTGCGGGGGCCGACATCTGCGTCACCAGGGCCTGAAGAAGGCAGACAATGAGTGAAATCAGCATTAAAGATCCAGATGTCACCATTATAAAGGTAGAGAGCCTAAACAGCATGCGTGCAAGAATCCACACAAGGCCACGAGTCAATAAGAATGACTCAAAGATTGCTCTGCAAACCAGTAGATTTGGCTTTTCAAATTGAATTTGCTTTTCGGTTTTGTGTTCGGAGAAATCTACTCAGTTTTCAAGGTTCTCCTTTCATCAACTGAGGCTTAGCAAACACTTCAGCTGGAAACAAACGTCAAACTGTAGGGAAACAAGTGTCACTGACATAATAACGTAGCATTTATCAATTAAAAGCTGATTACGGGATTATCATCGGTCAAGGCAACACATTGGAAAATTGTGACGATGGAAAAAGGAATGAATCACCAATGAAGATTTTAATATGTGTTCATCTGAAAGGACAAACTGCTTTCTCCGTCAGCTTCCCATTTGCTTTTCTATGTCTAATTTGCATTGTTTGACCTTGTTATGCCGGCACAAATCTTGCAGTGTATTGGAAAAAGCTGCACGGATTAAGCTTGAATGGCGAATTAAAATCTGTTTGTGAATCAGATTTGTTTTTTGTTTTTACAAGAACTGCAGCCTTTAAAGATTTTCTAATGATGTATCCTAAATGATTCACTTGTTAACTTTTTATGCTGTTCATTTTATTGTGAGTCTCTTCTGAATTTGAACTCGTCAGTAAGAAATGCATTATCATCCAAATATCAAATGACAGTATTTTTGTATGGATGTATTAACTTATGCGCATGGTGATTGATCGACACAATGACACTTGTCATGCATTATTACAACCCTCCCCAAAAAATTGAGGCCATTTCATTGTCATTTCAGGAGTTTGACTTTAGGATATCAGTCAAGAGAATTACGCCATTACTGTCACAAGCTGCCGAGTTCATGAGGAGCCGGATGAAAGAAATACTGCAGGTTGCAGTTGATAATCAAACCCAATGAGCCTTCAAGTCTGAACCCATGCGTCTCTCTCAGAAAAGCAGGGTATCCCTGCCTAAGATAGGGAGCGAGAGCTAAGTCACACAGTTCATGTGGGTGAGGAGCAGGCTGAGCGGTGGAGCAAAACTCTCTCACTTGTGGTCGTGAACTGCGGCTCACGAATGAAGGAATGGTCTCACGGCTACAAGCAGCTGAAATGAGATTTCTCCACAGGGTGGCAGGCGTCTCTCTGAGCTCGATCATCCAGGAGAGGCTCAAAGTGGAGAGGAACACACTGAGAGGAACCAGCTCAGGAGGTTCAGGCGTCAGATTACGACGCCTTCAAAGGTCCACCAGGCACATCCAACAGCGAGGAGGTCGGCTCTGGACCCACTGGGGAGATGATATCTTTTGGTGGGTCTGAGAGCACCTTTGGGGGAACTGGAGGAGGTTGAGGTGGAGAGGCATGTTTGGGCTTCATTGTTCTACTAAACCAAACACCTGCACAAAATTTCTGCGAAGAAAACATCAAGTTCCTCTCTTGTTTCACAGACGGTGTTGTGCCAAACAGAAGAGGTGAGAATAAGAAGACGGGATACAGAGAGAGTAGAAGGACTGAGGTGTGAGTCATAGCTGTTCTCCAGCAAAAACAAATTATTAACCATGATCAATATCCGGCAGCGGGTTGGAGCATCTTGAGTGACTGTTTTATGCTACTGGACTGCTCTCCTGGTGACACGAGGGGATTTAGCAGCTGAGATTCACACACCGCTTGTCCAGTCACAGAAGAGGTGATCGGAAAGGGACTGTACCTGTAATAATACTTCACTCAAGCTGGCTGTGATGAATATGATGACCAAGTTTAATCTATTTCAGCAGTGGAACCAGGTAAAAAAGAAAAAAAAGAAAAAGAAAAATCTTGTGACTATAATGGAAAATGAAAATGAAAACAGAAAATGAAAACAGAATATAGAATTGCAGCTTTACTTTGTATCCCTCTACGAACCAGCAGCCCTGCAAATTACATTAATGTCTCCCTGGATTCATGTGACATGTGGTGAAGATTGTTAGGATCGATGCTAAACTAATCATGCGTGTAAATGTGTTTGGTTTGTATTTTTATGTTTGCCCTGTGACTGGACTGGCAGTTAAGTGTGGACTGCTGACATGTCAAGCACATGAGCTCTTCTTTAAAAACCATGTGGTGATGGAAGCAGTCTGTAAGTAGTATTGGGAAATAGTGTATAAAATTATTTTCTGCTCATTCCCATCCTCAAGCAATCAGACAACATGTTAGATGGCTCTTCACCTCTCAACTTGGTAGGAAACAGGAATCATTGAACAGATTTCAGGAATAGCTTTTAACAGAATACTAAACTTTTGTCTATCTTTCATTCTGAGAGGCTTTCTTATTTGTATTTTTCATACTCATCCTATCAGTGATAATTGTAGATGAGGGATGCAATAATAATCACACCTTTTTCTGAACTGTTCACACAGAATTTATGTGGCATCCAGGGTTGTTACTTGTATGTTATATGATTTCCCCAAGCTTGTATTGACTTTGATTAACATTTCTGCGTAAATCATCCAATCTGCGGTTGGATTGGTCACTTTTTCACTTTGACTCATTAGCTTCTTCACGAGATTGCCAGATACTATAATTAGTTGCTAAATGCTGCATGAGCTATTTTTTTTTCCATGGATGGATGGAAGCTATAGCATACACTGAAGCATTAAAATATCGATGTTATATTGCAGTCAAGAGAGGTAGGTATAAAAAGTAAAAAGTACAAGACAGAGTATAGAAAATCATCGAAGCGACATAGTAAGCTCCTGTGTTGTGCGCTCACCCCATTGTTAGGCCCAATGTGCTGCTCAGCGATCCCCAGGAAATTCTGAAGTGGAGTTTTCCCGCCTGTTCAGAGACACAGCAACAACAAGGTAAAACAGTACAACAGTCATAAAAAAGTCGTATTAAACCTTCCTGTTACTTTGAGTTATTGTGTTTAGATTACAAGAGTCTCCCAAAGCCATTGAAGTTAATGCTTGTTTAGCATGAAGTCAGGAGATCATGTATATCAACTTCATTTATCTGGACTATAACTTTACTCTTTAACGGTTGGCTTGGTTAAAGTTATTCCAGTAGTGATATGAAAACATCATTCAAGGAATAATAAGGAATGAAAGATGAACAAAAGGAACCAGTCTATCTCGTATCTATCTTATCCAACAGTTCCCCGCTCTGCAGATGATCTCCTAACATTAAAACTACACTTAATGAGGTTATGGTCAGTGATCTTGCTCCCATGTTTCCTCTTCCACATTGAGTCACCGCTTGCTTAATACGTCGCAACTTCAAGCACCCAAAATTAACCTCCTGATATACAAAAAGAGCAAAGCTATTAAAGCCATAATTCTAGGAGTTCTCATTCGTCACTTATCATTATTATCATTTCCAAGCTGAGCACTTCTGAACTTTCAGTATGTTAATAGTCGTTCATCTGTGGAAACATGTTGTGGATGATCTATGTTGCGACGGTCTAACAAAACAACGAATAAATGCTGGTAATACCAATACTAATACCAATACCAATTCTAATAATTGTTACCATTTAACATCTGCTCCACTTCCAATGGTGTCACGTGACTTTCCTTTTTTTTCATATTCAGTCCATTCAGCACTTAAACTCTAAAGCGTTGGGCAGATTGTATTTGTGGTTCCCTCAGCAGCACTTTGGTGGTGTTGAGTTTGTTTCTATTCTGCCAGTTGTTTGGCTTTGCCCTCACTCTGCAGATTCTTTATCTCTAATCCAGTCTGATTTGTAAAAGGAAAAGTATACTTCACACTTGGATGTACTTAACTCAAGGTAAGGTTTATGTCTAATCGAATTGAAACAAACTTAGGTATTCATTTATAGAAAATGCCTGCGCTCCTATCTAAACACTGGTGCTCAACAAACAAATCAACTGGAATTAGAAGGTTTGTTAACCTCCAACAAAGCGTCACGATATACGAGTGTGAGGCGCTTCAATAAGGCAGCTGATTAAGATTGTAGACAAACTTTCAGCGGCTAATGCCTAACATTAAACCCAGTAAAGTGGCTTAGGTAATTTCATGGGATAATTTCTGTGTTTCGAACAAGAGGTTTGGTTGGTAAGGTGATGGAGAGTGGAAAGCAATGCCAAGAAGGCAAGTCAGGCATTGTTGTTCATTAATAAATATTATGCACTTTTAATGGTATCCCTGCAATCAATTCATAAATGAAGTTCATTAAAAAAGAGGAAAAAAATCTGTGCAACACTCAGGTTGCAGTAGCTCTTTGTAGTCCTAAATACCCAAAACTGGTCAGTGGAAATCAGTCAGTGTCTGAAATAGACAATTTGTTTCCTTTCTGTGGCAGCCTTGAATAAATATTAAGAATCTTGAAAATTAGCTGTGGATGGTACTAACTAATGAGCATATTAATAACTGAATATTTCATTAAAGTTAAAGGTAAAATGTGTATTCATCTCTCGAGATGATTAAACATTTTTGAAAGACAAAGTAGTTTTGTAGGAATTTATAGCAAACAATAATACCTACAGTTGAATAAGTACTAAAAGCAGAGCAGAGGTTTCATCATTAGTATCAGAGGGACTGCAGTGTGGGTTTTTATAACCAGCACTAGAATTTTGATCTGTGGCCATCTAAACTATCATCAACTGCTGCTGGACTGAAGATAAACCTTGTCCGTGTCACTCTAAGTATATATACAGACACAGCACTTAAAGATTTTTACAGCGTTAACAAAATGATGAAAAGTAGCAAAAAGAGAAGAGCAAATGGAGTGAGTCATTCGGGAGTCGGTGTAATACTTCCCAGAGCACTCTCCTGCTGCATATTAGCAGAGTGCAGTGGGGGGGACTGTGACCTGGGAGGGTGGATCTCTCAGAAGAGCCTGTGATGGTTGATCCTGGCTGACAAGCGGCAGTCCGGTGAGGAAAACCTGCTAATCCTGTTTGATTTATGATCTGAACCAGAAAACGAGATGGAGCCACCGAGCGAGCGTTGGCGGCTGTGAGCCTCGAGGTGAGCTCATCGAGCTCAGGTGAGGGGAAGGGGGATTACTCATCAGCAAATCTTTTTTTTTTTATTGTTTATTAGACATGTTGTAGCACTTTGTCTGAAGGGCTGACAACAGAGAGGTGATAATGTAATGGAAGAAAAAAAAACTCAACCTCTGGCATACACACAGAAAAACCGCCTCAATTGTCCAAAAAGGTGACCATGCAGTTGTCCACAAAAGAAAAAGTGACTTACCTTTCGTCTTATTTTTGTTCTGGTCTGACAGATGATCTGTTCTGGTCCTGGTGATGAGCTCCACATTGGATGCTGCGAACACCTGAAACAACACAACCTTGACTTCACTTCGTCACAACCGTAAAAAATATTGACCTCACAAAAATCAATCATTGCTTTTCTTTTTGCTCACATACTGTTTCACTACCATTACAACTCTGAGTGCGCCTGTGCATCGCTGCATTTCTTCAACAGGATTCTTCAAGAGACCATGAAAGATGAAACACTTCTTAAAAATTGAGCAGCCGGCTCATTCTGAGTGCACGCTGGAAGATGGGAGTGAGAGAAATGAAGAGCTAAAAAGTGTGCAGGAGTATCGCTTCTGCACAGGAGTTTTCTGTGTACTGTTGATACTCTGAATCGATGAAGCAGAAAACAGTTGCTCTTCAGGCGGTGCTGTGACAGTGCGGAGCCCGTCTGAAGGGCTTTTAAAACCACCAGTGAGAGATGGTCCTGGGTATCTCCCATCGATCCCTCCCGGGGGGGGGTCAAGAAAACAAACGAGGTGAAGGTAATGCTTGTGTCTTCTTATAGGTTCATTTGAGAAGCCACCTGGTGTTTTATCTGCTGGCGAATCACTGGTTGACGGTTAAGTTTAAAGGTGAGGTTCAGACAACTTTGAAAGTTAAACTGTTCGGGAGAGGGGAATATCACACACTTCGAGAGTTTTCCTTAGGAATCAATTAACTTTCTGCACTCTACCTTGGCTTCGTATCCATTCACTGTCTCCGTCTTCTCACTCCTCCAGCCCAGGATGCCGGTCTTATTTCTGCAAGAGAAACACAAGATCAGTTCTCTTTGGTCCCCGATACCTGCCCCTTTTGAGTAGGTGATACTCAATAATGAATGCTGCAGGCTGGAAAGTGAAATCAGCCAGGTCCCAGCAGACTGTAAGTCATCAGACCTGTGTTATTCTCCGCAGTATGTAGCCTGGAAACATTGCGTCACTTGTCCTTCTGTCAGGGAAGATCAGCAATCGGGTGTGCAATAAGGAAGTCTGCCCAGAAGTTAGTGAGGCATGCCACATCTTCATGATCTATTTACATCACTGAAATCCTTGTAGGACAGAAGCTGACAAAGATTTAAAGGGGACACCCTGGACTGGCTGCCTGTCTACGGCAGGAGTAACACATATGGACACACGCAGATCGACACATATCCAGCACATGCATGGCAGACAACATACCCTCATATATTAAGGTGTACTTGGCAGCTCAAGTACATGTTTACTTGAAGTATTGCACACATTGCATAGTTCTTCTCTCTTCTGCAAGGCTGTTCACCACTCAGTTCTAACATTCCATGGACATACACATGTTGCACACCGAGAACAACAAATTGATCTAATGGAAGCATGTGTTGGGATTATTGAAGAAACTCATAATACTTAAAGCAGACCCACACAGGCATCGTAAAACAAATTGCAAGTGAAAAGCAAAAAGCAAAGTCACATCAGGAAGGTTTGTATGGGAAAGTGCTTTTTTTTTTTTTACTCCCATGCACGCGCGGACACACACACGCACGCACACACACACACACACACACACACACACACACACACACACACACACACACACACACACACACACACACACACACACACACACACACACCTAGACTGAAAATCAGATTACAGGGAGAAGCTATATTATACCAGTTTCACTATCGTGTGCAAAGGATTGCAGACTTGGTATAAGATTGATGAATAATTAATAATTCCATAATGTATCTCGGGCTGCAGTGGTTAGAGCTCCCGCTACTAAATATGAACGGTATCTCTCTACTGTACTTAATGTGAGTATTGGGACTAAACTAAATGAAACGAAACGAAACGAAACGAAACTAATATGCAGGCTCCAAGCTGCAGAAATGTTGCATTGTGATAAATAATAAGATTTACCACTGATCCAAAGACAACAGATGAAGTGGCTTTTTTTAACCCACATTCGTCTGAAAGTGATATTTCAAGATGTTCCAACCAGATTTTTTTCTTTTTTTAATTCAATGAATTTCAACATTTTCAAAAATATTTAACAGAATCAAAGTTAGAGTTGCTGGTTATGCTTGGAGCATATATACTGGAGCCCCTCAACTGGAATCATTCTTGACCCACGTGTTCTAGCATTTTAACCATATTGTCATAAACACGATATCCCAAATCCTCACCAAAGAAAACCTTGTTCTTAAATCAGGCTCTAAAGCAGTAAACCTGAAGCAGATTCTGCGCTCGGCTGCACACACGGGTTTTAAGTCAAGAGGCAGACCAAGGGTGTTTGACAAAGTGGTTGGCTAAAGCATCCTAAATAGATTATTGGCGTGTAGACAAGAGTGCTGATGGAGGGAAAATGCAGTGAGGTGACACCGAGGTACAAGTCTGACAGGGAGATGATTGCCTAACCCACCATCACTCCTTCCCCAGAGTGGTTCTCACTCACTTTTCATTTCTTTACATTCACTTATTTGTGCTTCTCATATTCATCATTACATTTCCCGTCTGACTATTTTTAAGTCATGCCCC
Source organism: Blennius ocellaris (assembly GCF_963422515.1). Lineage (NCBI taxonomy): Eukaryota > Metazoa > Chordata > Actinopteri > Blenniiformes > Blenniidae > Blennius > Blennius ocellaris. The sequence continues at coordinate 17,360,894 of NC_137651.1, forward strand.
AAAAGCCATCACCTGTTTTTGGCTTTCTTATTTTGCGTCCCTCTCCAATTGTATTGTGTCCCATTTATCTTTTTCTCACTGCACATCATCCCTCTGTTCTTGCTTTCTCCCTATGCATCCAATTTCTTACAATCTTTTTTTCCCTCTTTCATTCTTTTCTCTAACAATGTCTCTCCCCAATATCCTTCACTGTCCAAAAGATCCCCTGTTCAGGGAGTCTTAACTCGCCACGTGACCAGCATAAAATAAGTTTTGCACTCTGCGACCCTGCATGGTCTCTCTCTTCTTTCCTTTTCTCCGGCTTTCCACTTCCTCCACGTCCAGCTCTGTGTCGCTCCTTGTCACCTGCCGTCTTCTCGTTCAGCTATCTGCTCCTTCATCTCGGCACGCTTTGCCACGTTTAGTTTTTCGGACGCTGGATGCACAGTGCCTGTAGCTCAGTGGTTCCCTCACTCCAAGCTAAATCCTGCAGGTTTGTGGCGATTTCATCAACCTTTGCAGCTCAAAACAGCCATTTATTACTAATAAAGTAAACCTGAGTTTACCACTTCACCTCATTTATAATTTTTGTTTATGCATCAATTTGCACCGGAACATGACATGTCTGTATTTCTGAGGAACACAATGTATTTGATGAGCCAAAACTTTAGTGTTTGTGAAACTTATACCTGTTGTGGTTCGTTGCTGTCTCTTTCTGTGCTGCTCGCTGAGCTGACTGTAGAGTTTTATCCTCATCGGATGCTATTCGTAGAGCTCAGCTTCTATTTCACTAAACTTCTGCTTCCTGCAGGCGGAGCTCCTCATCAATCTGAACTGACTCAGTCCTTCAGACAGTATGAAAAATGTCCAACGGGGAATTACAATGTTTTTCCATAACCACTGTCGCTATGTTGCATGAGCTGCCTGAAATCATGGTTACCTTTACAGTATGTGTCTGTTGCTATTTGTATGTTGGTCATTTATCCCTGAACTTTATTGCTTCTTATTCTTCGCAGTGTTATTAACGTATAATTTTTAAATCATTTTTATCATTATTATTATTATTATTATTATTATTTGTTTTATAACCACAGAGTATATTCTTCCCAAAAGATAATGATGCTTACAGCTCAGCTTTTGTGTCACAGAAAAATACAGCTACCCGAACACGTAAATAACACTGGCCTTAGAAAGGAGAAATGCCATAACCAGTAATGCAAAAGTTACACTACCAAATACCTAGTTGCTTTTTAGTATTAGTACCGAGTGAGTTTTCCAAAAAGCACCTTGCCAATGTAAAGAAGAAATAATTTTCAGTAGCTATTAAGACGCTGGACTCATCCACCATCACTTACAATGCATCCATGTGGCTCTGAAAAAGTGTTGCTCAACATCTCAATTGGTTAATTGTAAAGTTTTGTCTGTGTGACAGAAGCTCCACATCTGTACAAACAGCATGCCATCTGCCAGAAGCTTCAAAGTGAAGAGTTCATTGACAACCAACAATTAGCTCTCAGTGAGTGTTTTGGTGTTCCCACTTGCTGCCAACGCTGCGGCTTCTGTTTGTGTTTTCCTTCATTTTCTGAAAAGCATTTTGACAGCTACCAGAAAGCATGCCTGAACTTGTTCCACTCAGCTGTGGGAGCCGTGTAGGAGCGAGAGAGAAACACTGACTAAAACTCAACTGTGACAACAAAATAGCGATTTTTCTCCACAAAGACAACGAGAAGAAAAGGCACAAGACATGAACAGAAAACACCTTGCGGCTAAATTGCATCATGCTCTTTTAAAGCTTGTTAAACTGGCTCATTTATTGATTGATTTTCTAATATATAACACCATATATATATATGGTGGTGAGCATTGTTGGAAGCTGAATAGTAGTTTTGGGTTCTGACACTAGCTCAAGGCGACTCCAGCTGCTAAAATCCAGCGCATAATTCATCTGCGTCAGCATAGTGTCTGACCTCTCGAAGGCGATGTTGCGGGTGTCGAGCTGAGTCGTCACCACCGGGGCAGACAGCCTGGCTGCGACCTGCTCATCACTGGGCTGCACGGCCCCGAGGAGGCCCAATCCGGCAGAGTTGCTGCTGCAGGCAGCGCCGGTCCGCCGGCCCGGAGAGAGCGCGGTCAGGGACGAGACACACAAGGTCTCACAGAACACCAGCTGTCGGTCGTGGTCGACCTCCATCACCTCTGCACTGGAGTCTGACAGGACGGGAGGGGCAGACGCAAGGGAACAACAATGATTAATTTAGCGAGTGAGAAGCAAAAACAACACACTGATAGAGCACAAGATGTCCACAAAGGGAATATAAAAAAAAGTGTGTGGAAAGCTCAATATCAAGCTATATTCAGCTTGATATTGAGAACTTGCATGAAGCCGGAAACTGGGTGTGCAGGACACTGGCCATCCAGCTCCAGAACTGAATAGCCCTGCACTACATCCTTATTCCACTTTATAACAATTCAGGACAAACTTCTCACCTTGTCCTCTGAAGATGAAGCTCCTGTTTCCTCGCTGCCAGGTCATCTGCTCAAACCCCATCAGGGTGGTGTCAACACGGAGACACTGGCCACTCTTCCACACTCTGTACGTGTCACTGGGACAGATACGAGACACCAAGGGCACTGCGGACAAACAGACAAGCAATAATATTACCCATTGAAAAAAATCCATCTACTTGTGGTTTTGTGAAGCACTCTTGATAAATTGAAAATGCTGTTGAGGGATAAAACCAAAATCAGGAAAAAAAAAAACTGCAGGGCAGGAAGTTTCTAAGTATCATTGCTCAATACAACAGGAAGACATTCACATCTTTGGCCCCAGAGGAAGACGTTAACGTGATTATTTATGACTGCCTGGTACTTGGCCTGCAGGACTGACTGCAGGGAAAAGACAAAGACTGAACTCACCCCAGCTGGTAAACTCCCATTTCATCTCCACATAGAAGTCCTGGGCCTGGAAGGAAAGGCAGGGAGACAAATGAGAAAGCAACAGGAATTGATAAAGTGGAAGATATAGTGATAGAGTTTGGGTTGATTTATGAAGGAAGGAAAAAGAAGGAGAGTGAACAGTGATGGTGCTTCATTGTCTGAAAGAAAGAGTGTCCCATGAGGACAACCATTATATTTTTAGATGGATGTTTTTCGCACAGACTGAGATTAGTTTTGGTTGAAGGAGGAGTACGTTTGAAGGTAATTATTGTGAGTCGACGAAATGTCCAAAGAAGGCAAGGAATACACAGCATGGGTCTTTGTATATGTTTCTTTGTGGCGGTTCTAAATCTGGGATTGCAGGCCTGAGGGGCTTTCCCTACTTCATAAGGTCAGAATACACTGCATGAGAGAGAGAGAGTGTGTGTGTGTGTGTGTGTGTGTGTGTGTGTGTGTGTGTGTGTGTGTGTGTGTGTGTGTGTGTGTGTGTGTGTGTGTGTGTGTGTGTGTGTGTGTGTGTGTGTGTGTGTGTGTGTGTGTGTGTGTGTGTGTGTGTGTGTGTGTGTGTGTGTGTGTGTGTGTGCGTGCGTGCGTGCGTGCATAGGAAATAAAACATGATGGACAAACATGTGGGTGAGAGTAGCACAGCAACAAGGTGCTTGAGTGCCAGTGCCATCTTGGTGTTTATTTCCAAAGTGTGAGGGTGTGGCATCTCCCATGTGGCTGGGTGCACAGAATATAGTGTGTATGGGTGTGTCTGTGCATTCACCACAGTGCTTTCTGGAGAAGCTTAAATGTGTCAAAGCCATTGTGCTGTTCTTTACACCCCGAACCATCCAGCCTCGGCTTGTCCATCACTTACTACTGTGCCTGGAAACATGTCGCTCCTTATACTTAAAACCCTTCGGGGAATAGCGATGACTCAGTTTACCCAGCGACAAAGCAACATGAAGACACTTTCCCTTTGCTATATTGTAAACAAAGTTCTGAAAATCTTCAAAAGGAATATTGGATTACAAAACAAAGATTTGAATATTAAACAGATTAATCTACATTTCAAATGGCTGCTTTTCACCAGCACCCCCCAGCCAAGGCCCCCTCTGGATTACGGTTTGTAGTTTGCCTGTGCTTGTCTTGTTATGCAGCATGAACACATGTATGTGTGTGGCCACTGAAGTGCCTAAATGTTTTCTACATGCATGTGTGTGCATGTGATATCCCACTTGGCGCAGCCGCTCCAGCAGAACGGGGATGCCCGCCAGTCTCTTGGCGGTCCTCTGGTAGTCACGGTAACGGAGCACAAGACGGACCAGCTCCGGATCTCGGGTGCTCACCGCCTCCTGGAGAACTAAGAGAAAAAGACGAGGAGTGCGACGAAGAGTAAAACAGAGCCAATCACTCAAGCCTCATCTAAAATTTATGTGCACGAGCAATTTAAGGTGGCAGCGGGAACTGCCCAAACCGAAGTAGGGCAGAGGAAAAGCTCGTGCGAGCAATTAGTGCGACTCGCCCGTCATTTGTCAGCCCGCCACTCTGCTGTTAATCTTACAAGCTGTTCTGCACTTGACCAATCACACACACACACACACACACACACACACACACACACACACACACACACACACACACACACAGGTCGCTGTGTACGATATTAAGACAAGATGATTTACAAAAACAGTAAGAGTAGCCTCGAGTTGCCTCTGCTCATTGCCAGTTGGGAACTGCTCCGGTACCCAGTGACTCTTATCCGTATAAAGAGCAAATCAGGAATGACCAGTGAGAATTAACAGATATTTTGGAAAGATTTTAATATGCAATATGGCAGACGTCCAGATATGACTGGAAAAGGCACTTCAAAGTTTTGGGAAAGCAACTGAAAAAGTGCAAGTCCAGATCAGGGAACGGTTCAAATCAAGCATTGACCTAACGGAAGGGATCGGATAAGTTAAACATCTGTAGACAAATAATTACAATCCTCTCTTTAGTTGGAAAGGGTATATTGAGGTGAATTAAAAAATCTACAGTAAGCTCAGGAACAATTCAGGTGTTAGAAACAGAAAAATATGCAAGCTTAAAAATTTGAGCGAGTTTGACATGAGCCGAATTGTGACGGCCAGACGAAGGGGTCAGAACATCTCCAGCTCTTGCGGGATGTTGGCAGCGTGAGGAAGCTGAAGCAGTGAAACGGCGACACAACTCACTGATGCATGTCGGCAGTAAAAGCTGAGTGGATCCAACAGACAAACTCAAATTTGTGCAGAAGTTGCAGCCACTTCGAACATAAAGGTGTAGGAATACACAAGGGGTTGAATTTCATTGCGCATGGTGGGAACAAGTACAGTGTTTCTGCCAGCACAATTAATGTTTGCAATATATGTTCAATAAAGACAAGGAAGACAATATAACATATAGCTTGTGAGTCATTTGTGTGAAATGTAAAAAAGGATGCCAACTTTCGAAAGGGTGCTCGTTGAGTGAATGTAAGGATAAAAAGAGAAAGGCAAAAAAAAAGGATTTCATACTATTTTGCACCCAGCGCCACGTCTCTTCACAACATTTGCTCAGTGGCAGTAGAAATGAGACGTCTGGCAGTAGTTTCGGGAGTTGTGTGAAAACATTACAAGCAGTTTCTCTTTTCGAAACACATCCAAGACCAAACAAAGAAGGACACAGCCACAAAAGACAACCACAACCAATGAAACTGAAAGCATTGGAATCGTGGTGGAGAATCCTGTGCAAATACCGGAGTTAATATCACATTGTAAATCATTAGAGGTTTATTGTAACAATGACGACTGTCAGAACCCAATCTTATAATTTGTGATTTTGTCTTTCTACATCTACAGGAAAGTGCATGCATCCTTGAAATAAAGGATAAAACACATCTGCGACCCTCAAGGAAAATGCTTCTTAGTTTATTGGCTGCAAGTAACAAGTAAGAGCAACCAAAAGACAAAACTGCAAAAAGAGTAGAAATGGATCCATCTAACTTGGGAACTACAGTAACTAATCACCAGGTCAGCTGAGAGGCCCTGGTGAATGTTCCAGATAGGGATGTGGTTATAGCTGCAAAGCATCTATTTGAGGTTTAGCGCCAGTGTCGCGTTGATCATTTCATACGCCATTTCTGCTGGTTAGTTGGTTGACGTAGATCACAGCAGCAGTCACCCACAATTTCTGACACTCTCTAAATTTTATCGCGGCTTGTCTTTGGTCACAAGACCATGACAATGGGACCTGTCTGACAGCACGACATAGCATGTTACAGTATTTGAGCATTGCACTCAGTAGGTACCTTACATGAACATTGTGGAGGTGAAGTTTAAAACCCATGCGCAGACTCACCAGTCCATCCATTGCGGTTCTCCTTGCTCACATCGGCTCCGTGCTGCAGCAGGACCCTGGCACAGTCCAGGTGGCCCAGTGTGACAGCCAGATGCAGAGGGGTCCGTCCCCGAGGGTCCAGAGACTCTAAATCAGTCTGGATAAAAGTAGAAGAAGAGATGGAGGAGGTGTTCAAAACACGGGGGAGGAGAAAGAGGAGAAAAACATCTGAAAGCCAGCAGCTGTGGAGGGAGAAGAGTGTGAGGATTCAGGTTCCTGTTGTGCTTTTCAGGCGTAGAAACAGGGAAATCTGACAGAGATGAAAACGTAGGAACAGACTGTGACAGGTGATAATTGAGCCATTGAGATGGGCGCGCGACACACCCCTGAATTTTTCCCCATGTTGGACGTGTTGAGATCAGTATTATCTGCTCTGTTAAACAAGCTTCCACGCTCGCACATTTCTTTGCAGCCTTCTGTCTACTCCTCTACAAAACTTGGAATAAAGTTCAAAGTTCAGACAAAGCTGCCAATTTGGCAAAGAAATAGAGGTACGTTGCAGAAAAGAGCCGCACTTTCCTCAGCGTTCTGTGTCACCCTGCAAATACAACCAACAGCATCTTAAAACCTTTTTCAGCCTCTTTTAAAGACCATAATTACGTCTTGACATTGCACGCCGACTCTCACATCTGCTCTGTATTGACAAATAAGTCGACTCGACGATCTCTTACATCGATTATCCAAATCCTGTGAAATACTGAAATGACAATAATCATTGCATGGGCTTCTAAATAACCTGTGGGGCATCAAAAGAAGGAGGGAAGAAAGCTCCTGCTAAATTTAGAGAGAAAGAATAGCAAGGTTTTAAGGTTCATTTTTACATTGATAGAAGAAAATGTGACTCACTCTGCATTATGACTTATTTTTTTAGAAACTACTTCTGACAGTATCATGCACATGAAACTTGTCATCTAATTAATTAGCAGCCTGAATTACCTTAATTTAGCATGAAACGTAGAAGTAGGAGGACACAGTTACCCTTTGTCAACATAAAAATTAATTATAGTAAGAATGACACTTGAAATCACAAATTTTTTTAAAGCCTTTTTTAAGCTCCAACACTGAACATTTCTCTGCATCTAGGAAGCTCAGTGTGCCGATCATACTGATGAGAAAGCACATTAGACAACAAACCTGTGTAGACAGAACATTTGTCGGCAAATGGTGGGTTGAAAGCTTCAGTTTAAAAAAAGATGTGGGATATTATTGTGGATAAGAGCATGGCTGTATGCCAAAAATGAAACAAATAACTTACATTTCACCAAAGCAATCAAAGTCTTTGGTGTGACCTCAATGCAAAACATGTTGCCATGAGCAGACACCCGAACTTACGTGAATGGTTTTCCTACAGCGACATTTAAAACAGCAAACATTGGAAATGTATTGATTCATATACCAACATTTGTTTAAACTAAAATAAATACAAAGTACTGGTATGCCATTCATATGTTATTGATTGTGACTAATTGAGAGTGTTCTTGTTCATTTCTAATGTCGAAAGAATTATGAGACCTAAGAACATTTATTGATGTAAAAATTCTGACTTTTCAGTCATTTATATCGTAGGTCAGACCAGCTGAAAATCACTGGTTGAATCATCAGCTCTGTGTTATACTTTAAAGCCTTTTTCTACAATCATTGTCTCATATTTTGAACTGGAAAGTATCCAAAACCTACCCAATACTTTAAAGTATAATTGTAAAATGTAGGGAAAATAAAGTCTGGTCGGTTAATATGCTAAAGTTTATCCAATATTGATCTTTGTACAGATGCAGTTTGAGACAAGTTGTGACTTATGCAGGATAGCGTGTCGATATTGATCAGGAACAGTAATAATGTATTGTATGTTACCATGTCAAACAGTGCACATATGACATGGAACATGCTTCTGAATACTTTAGGTGTGTTTTGTACACCTGATCTGAAGTCACACACTAATCTAACCTTTTGCTGTCCAAGCCGCCCAGTGTTAGTCCCTCAAGAGGTTCTACGCACCGTTGCTTGGTGTTGCCTCTCTCTGCAATGTGCTCTTTCAAAATCCGCAGTTTTCACCACAATGATCTCAGATCTCCCCCACAATTCAACAGAGCTGCTGACGGCCACTTTTGTCAAAAGTGTATGTGGATCCAAGGTCAGTCCTGTCAGTCCATTGTGGGCCTGAATTCTAATTAAGGATTACTCTCGGAGGTAAGCGTAGTGTGTATTCAATAAGGACTTCAAAGAAGCTGCAGGAAATTATTTCTCGGAATTTGGTAAGTATTGCATGTGAAGTAGTTGTCGAATTGTTGTGTTGAAGTACGGTTATTTTATCAACAAGTCCAATATCTATACTGTATTTGAATATAAATACTGGGTAACTGCAGCTGCAAAAACTTTAGGTAGGACTCCTTATTGATCCCTTAGCAGTGGTGATATAGGAAATGTACTGAAGTTGAATTTTTGAGCAACAGAGAGTAGCACAAAGGAATAAGAAAAAAAGCAACTCAGTCTGAGGTACCTGCCTTGAATATCGACTGCGCTCTGCGTATAATATCCTAATAAAAACTGACTGGTAGCAGCTGTCTAACATAGGTCACCTGTTTCCAAGAAGCACATATTTGGAGCAGAGACTGAAAGACTCAGCAGTTACATTATCAATCCGTTACTGCAGCCCATTGTTTCTCCTATTTGCAAGGGAAATGAAGCAAACCACATGGGAGACACACAAACATGGAGGATTGTATGAATGCAAATGGAGACACAGAAACACACACGCAAATACTTGGATGCACAAGGACACCTACCCTTTTAAAAGGTATTAATATGTACTGACTGGAATTCAATAATGGGCAATGTCACTGTAGAATCTTAAAATTTCACAGCTCTCAGCTTCCCACAGTTTTTTCTACAAGCATCCCAAAAGAGACAACATTTCTGTTGTTAGAAAAAAGCCCAGGCAGCAGAAACGTCCCTTTTGCCAGACAGGCAAATGTGAAAAGGGGGAGCAAAAAAAAAAAAAAAGGAAAAAAAAGAGCAATGATTGTACTTGTGAGTGATGGTTACAGTTCACAAAGACAATGGCGGAGGAAAGAGAAGAGGCGAGTGAGAGGGAAGCTGATGGTGACAACAAAATGAGGGAGTCTCTCGGGAGGCCTGCAGGCCGGGGAATCGACGGAGGGAGCGAGGGATGGAGCCTCAGAGCAACTTGGAAGAAAGAAAGTCAGCAGTCAGCTTTGTCTGTGTGTGCCGGATAACAAACAGGGTGCAGGTGTAACAAGCAGACGGTGCCACTTCCAAGCAGTGCGAGCGTATGTGTGTGTTTCACACGAGCGTCGGCTCGAAGGACACTGCAGACGACTTGTGCTTACGCGGCAAAAGTGTGAATAACTGACAAAGTCACGTCACCCCCCCTCCTACCCCCCCCCCCCCACCAAAAAACATATATATATATATATAAAAAAAGCCTGGAGAAACATGCCCATCACTTAACCAATACCAGAAAAGGAGAGGAGCCAAGTGAACCAAACAGCTGAGCTCATATAATCCATGCAGAGCGTACCAAGGGCAGTGGTTTATATGCTCAAATGTCCTTGTGTTGATCAGGAAGGGGTTTGCATTTAGGTGCATTACTATGTTGCTATCTTGAGGCAGGAGGAAGCAATGGAGCCACTGACGGTGCCTTTCAAAGTAATGGGGGAGTGGGAAAGTTACAAAACATCTATATGAGAGCTGTGTAGCTATAAGAATCCAACTGGGAGAGTGAGGGGGTTTCAAGCAGCTCCAAGAAGCAAAATAGACAGAAGCAGCATTTTTTTTTTTTTTTAATTGATTTACTCATATTATCACAGTTAAACTGAAATTTAGGTTGATAATATTTTTATATGTGCGGACTCGAAGGCTTTGAGAAATATTGATTCTATAAGTATAATGTTTATTGAGACAAAAAAAAAAAAAAACAGTATTCCAGGTTGATATTTTGATGAAAGCACAATAAAAGCAGGCTGTGTGTCATTTATACTGTGTGTGTTGTCAGCTCGCCGTGGAGAGACTCGATGGCTGTACAAACATGAAAAGGTGGGAAGGATGTTCTCAGATTTTCGCTTCATCAGTTGTTTCTATCACTTCATGCATGTAAAGAGCTATTTCCTGTCCGCTACATGAGCCATGTGGCCTGCTGCAGGGGAACCACACTATAAATGGGACTCACATATATCATAGTATCCGTTTGCTTGATTTTTTTGGGATGTCATGACCCAAATGATTCAATGTCTAATTTGTAAGCTAAATACTATTTCAAACATAATCCAAATAAAGTACTGTTAAATAAGTAATAGAATAAGTTCAAAATAAAATAGGAAAAAAGAATTTCCCTTATTCTTCAAGTCAGAGAAAAAACAGTGAAGAAAGACTGAAGGAGGAAAAAAAAGAGGAAAAAACATAATTTTTCTGTGCTAATGGGAGATATGATAACTGGAGGGAGATGGAAACAAAGGGAGAGGACAGCCAAAGAAGAGGGAGAGGAGGATGTAGAAGGAGACAGCTTGTAGGGAGTGGAGGATGCTGCCAGACAACATTGTGCACAATATATAACCCCGGGATGGCGGGAAAACATCAGAGGAACACACCAAACTGTAGCTCGTGAGGCCCCAGTCTTAGTAAGGCAATAATTAAAAATAGAAGAGGAGAAAACACTTAACCTGTCTTCTTGACTCACATTGTTTTCAAGTACGCCTATGTGATGCATTATGCTGCAAGGATTGCTGTTTAACTTGCAACAGCTATTAAGTCACTGTATCAGTTCTCATGAAGGCATGAAAGATGATTTTTGTTTTTGCTATGATATTCAGCTTTTGTTGTTTCAGAACTTTTATCTTATTTAGTAAAGTCTACTCCTGTTGTGCATCATGAACTACATTACATGCAGCTCAGATATTCTCACCGTGGAGTCTCCACGTGTCATTTTTGGAGCTTTTAATGTCTTTGTAAAAGGTAAAAGACACGTCTCAAAGGACCCTGGCGTCTCCGGTTTAGACTATTATTTTGGTCCAGCAGTATCTTCAGCCTGAGCACTACTTCATAAAAAAAAATTTTTTAACTAATGTGGCAGTACAACATCTAACCCTTGTCAAATCTTCCAAATATGAGTCAGTACATGTGAAATCTGTTGTGATGACACCTTCAAGCAGAATCAGAAAACAGCGTCAGTTTCAAACTGTGGCCTCTGTGGTTTGCTTTGGTTTGTTTTCTCCAATTTACATCAGAAGCGGTTGGGATGTCGGGGAAAATGATGACAGACGGTGGTCAGAGTCAGCAGAGCTGAAGCTTCATTCATGGACTCAGGATGAACTCGAGATCACAGATTTCATTGATTGGAAATGGAGAAGGCCAAGTGCAGGAAAACAATTGTGTCAAATTTTCACCAAGCATGTCAATGAAGCACGCACTCATACACACACCTTAGATGCCTCATACACGCTGATGCCCCCCCCTCTCCAATCACAACATGCTGATCTGCAGACATGATGCCACACTTACAATGTGAACAAAATGTGGTTCAATGAAATAGTGACCGTCAAAGGAATAGCTTTGGATACCATTAAAGACAAATGCAGTGGTCAGAACTGAGAGAGACAGCAGCCAGTAACTAATGAGAAGTGTATGCCAAATGCTGCTGATGCTGGCTCCAGCCGAAAAACTTCTACATTTGGTATTTAGTCAAAGAATTTATGGTCTCATATTTTAAATAAAATATGGGCGAACAGACAAATGTTTATTTAATTATTTTCAAAACCACAAATTTACAGATAATCACATCACATGTTGATTTGTTTTGAACATGACCAAGAAAAATAAAGACAGTGTTAGATCACGATGAAGCAGTGGCAGTGCGGCAATATGAACATCAGCTCTTCATCAGAGGAAACACTTTGGCATAGCAGGAAACACACTGGTTAAACAAATGTTATTTGTTGACAGAAGGCCTGTGGTAGCGTATAAAAACAAAAGCCTGGAAAATGAAGGCTGTCTTGCCAACATCATAAGTCCCAACTGCAGTTTAATTGCTGCAACAAATTTAAAATGTCTCTGTGAGAAGTTTAAGGCAGCACCGAGTAACAGGAATCAGCTAAATGCAATATGTGGTTTAAAAATGTTTCTTAATTCAACACTAACCCTTTTTGAAACATTCTCACAACAATTAAAACAAACTGGGACTGTACACCTCCTTGAACAATCTTCAGATATTTTTTTTTTCTATTTTTAGATTCAATTACTACGTATTGCAAAAACATTACCAACAGTCACCTAATTGTGTGTGTGTGTGTGTGTGTGTGTGTGTGTGTGTGTGTGTGTGTGTGTGTGTGTGTGTGTGTGTGTGTGTGTGTGTGTGTGTGTGTGGTCCTTTCATCCCAAATGCTTTTTTATTCACATCCGTACTAAGCTGTTGCAAAACAGCTTGAAACAACTGACCTGGATCTGTCAAAAGGGAAAGAAATCCAACTACTGTCTGATAATAACCAGCAAATCCATCGCTTCAGTGAACAATACATTCACAACATATATAGTTGATCAGAGTGGTATCTGTTAAACACAATGAAATTTATTATTTCCTTTAAGTATTTACTTCTAATCTATGCCAGACAGATTGATTACTCAATTAAAAAGATGTTTTGCTGCGGCTGCTACAGCAGAGAGAGTGAGAGCGTTTGCAGGAACTAAGTCTTTCATCGGTTTGGAGCTGCAGACTAACCTTTTGCTTTAGGAAAGGAATACAAATGAGTGTCTGTAATGTGCAGATAGTACAAAGCATTTTGTCTCGTAAGGAAAAGAAGAAGATGTGATGTCATGTTACTCCTTTGGTGTGATTCCTAACATCTCCTTATAAAAGTGGTGATAAAGTAAAAGACTGTCACCATCATCTCCATACATATCAAGCTGTTTTAGTATAATAAGAAACTGCTGTTATCATGATGACATTTTGCATTCATGAGATGTGAAAGTTATTTTTGTTAGCCCCGGGTTCATGTTTTTTTTTCTCTTACGCAAACATTTGGATTCCTTCCACGCTTAAATGCCTCAGTCTTCGGTTTGTACTTCTTAAAGCCTCAAAACTAAAACCTTCTTAATGTCCACATCTTACTTTAGCTCTGACTCCCTTTCGTCTCTCCGTAACCCGTGTCTGCTTTTCTGTCCTTTTTTAGGCAACCCTGCCTCAGTTTTATCCGTTCCTGCCTTCCCTCACAAGAAAAGTCAGTGGAAGTTACATTATTGATAAGCATCTCTATCTGTGGCATCTGCTCCCCCTCTCGCTCCTCCAACACCCCCCCCCCCCCCACCCCCCCCCACCCCCCCTCTTTCCCTCACTCCGTGTGTGCCTTGCTTGATGTAGCTTGGCAGGTACTTAGGCCAACATCAATCTTTCATATAAACACCGACACGCACGCACAAACGCACGAACGCACAATGGTGCATATACACATACAGCGTCTTTCCAAAAAAAATGTTTATGCACAGGGAGCACAGTAGCAGAGGGTGGCAATGGGAGGGAGGAGTATAAAAATAACTTTTCTTCCCTCTTCCCACCCCCCGCCCTTCTTTCTCGCTCCTGTGATTCTTCTGCCAGTGAAGACTTTGACAAACACGAGACTGCCATGAAACCCAGATTCATTTTGATTTTGACAGTGCTTCCAAAATGAAAGGACGGCACAAAAAAACCCTGCATCACGGACGACAGAGTGAAGGCGACACCGATGACCCCCGAGGAGGAACTAAAAGCTCAAACAAAGTCTTATCTGAACAACAGCCACAATTTGCTTCCTCTTGTGCAGGTGCATTGAAGGCTTTTGAATGTCAACAGACGAAATGAGACCAAATCATAAAGCGAAACAAAAAAAACAAAAAAAAACACTGACCCACATTCTAGCATATTTAATGACACTCTGTTTCACTGCACTTTCTTCCTGTTTACTGTCAAGCCCAATCGAAACAGATGGAGCTGCACACCGAGTGAGAGACTCGAGACAGAAAGCGAACGAGTACAAACAGAGTAGGATGCTGATGGACCTGTCAGAATGACAACAGAGGCGAACTCTGATAGCCACCCGAAGCTGCTTTCACCTGTTTGTTGCACTAAGCCAACACAGCTCGATGAAACACCAGAAAGACAGGCATGGAGACTGACTGAGGGGAAGAAAGAGAAATACAGAGTACTGATTGCATGAGCCGCACGCGCATTCGCATCACAAATATTTTGTTTGAATGAGGCAAATGGTGTATGAGCAAATGCATATTCACATAATGTTACTCATGTGAGAAATCACTGCTGCTGCTGTCTTTTGGTGGGAGGGAGAGAGGGAGAGAGAGAGACAGAGAGAGAGAGAGAGAGAGAGAGAGAGAGAGAGAGAGAGAGAGAGAGAGAGAGCTTCTGAATTATGCAGCACTCTCAGGTGAACCCACTGGTCTGAGAAAAGGACATTTTGAATCTTAAGACAAGGAACTGGACAGGTTCAATGCAAGCAAAGGCATAGTAGCATGCACATATGCCATATGATACATTGTACAACTTAATTAAAGTCACACTTGTCAACTTCAAGGAGCTAGAATTATGCAGAAATCAGTGATTGCTGCCGAAGTAACATTTCACCTTGAAACCATGGTGCACCGCAGCCATTAGGGTGAACTGTTTATCAGATGAAGACAGTCCAAACACAAACAGTTCAGGGGATATAATCATAAACTGAGCACAAAAGAATGTCGGATTTTTTTTTTTTACTCTTATTTTGCTTTGTTATGTTGCTCATAGCAAATAGATCTCATATCTCAGACAGAAAGTTAGAGTCCCAGACACTTGTGGGATGAGCAGTTCATGTGTTAACGCCTCACTGTTTAATGTGATAACTTGTTGCCATTATATTTGTATTAGAACAAGAGTTACTGGCAAGAAGCAAATACCAAACTTATTTTTTACTATGATTTTACTATATACAGTATTTATCGATTACATTTTAAAAACAGACAGCAGTGAGACAGCTTTAATCAAACCTTTTCCAATAGTTTTGATGACATATGGGGAAGCAAGGCAGCTGACTTGCACCCAGACTTGGATGCTTGCTCCTGAGGGAGTTACCTGTGACCACAGGTGCAGAGTAGGAGATGAAGTGATCGGCCAATAACAGCCTCACCTTAAGGCACAGCTCCTTTTGTCCCACCATTACGCTGATATTACTATAGCAGATGCAATCAGCTTTTCTCGTGAGATACTTCCATGGCTTCCCCGGGGACAGCTGTTCACCATCCTGGACTTAATAGGACAAGCCACATATTTCCGCCAGGGAAGCATGGTCTCATAGTTAGAACAACAAATACTCATCTTAGTTGCTGCAGCACAAACACATGAGCAGCAACCACATATTGGAGGCTGGCAATGCTATGTATCTCTTCAGGCTTTCTGCAGGATGGCTCAGAATTATGAATACCTGTTGTTTTTTTGTTTTTGTTTTTTTAAACTATTTCATCAGGATCACTTCAGTAATCAATTTCATTTACCACAGTAAATCCCATAACGACGTCCTCCTGGATTCTGGTAATAACGTGGTTCTTGTTCTGCTGGACCGAACTGCTGCATTTGACACATTGGATCATGATATCTTGACATCCTGGTTGCAGCACCTGGTGGGCATCCCCCTCTGCTACTTTTAACATATGGGATTCCACAGGGCTCGATTTGAGGGCCCCTGCTTTTCTCACTTTACTTACTGCCACTGGGTTCTTTTCTGAGATGGCACAGCATCTTGTTTCACTGCTATGCGCACACAGGATGAACGTGCAAACTTCACACTTAAAGGCCTGGACTTGAACCTGTAACCTTCTCACCTTAAGGACAACATGCCATGATGACAACTACTACTACTAATATTAATACAACATTACTAAGGAGCTCTATAGAAAAATGAAAACTCAAACACAACCTTTAGTACAAAACCACTAGTGTAATAAACACTTGCAAGCTATAGGTGTATATTTAAAAAAATATTTGAAGGCAGAAAATAGTTCTGTTTTTATATTTCTTTCATCAAGCAACTGATGAACACACCTGAACATTACAAGCACGTACAGAGGTTGTGAGCCTCCCCACTCTTTGTCTTGTGCATCTGACGTTAAAGATGTAATTAACTGGTATGGGATCTGATGCAAGTTGCTCAGTGTCATGGTCAGGACTCGTGCACCTATGTCGGGTCCTGTATGGGTGATAATGACCTCTTAGCAGATGCCGGCTGAGCCACAAAACCGCATGAAAGATTAACACACCGGTGCATAAATCCTGCAGTCAAACACAGCGGCTGAAATATTTACGTGCAGGGACGTTTAGCCAATTCTCCAGGTAGCACACGCTCTGCACTAAAGAGTAGCGCCAGTAGCATGCTATTCCCTACAGGTTCCAGCTGTATGGAAGACAACTCTGTTAGTATAATCATGTACCAAAAATGATGGCTGCCTTGTTTGCTGAGATACTGTGATTGACTTTTAACACCTCTTTTTTGACGAGCGCCACGTAAATACATGTTTCCCGGTAATTATTGCTTGTTGCTATCAATCTGCGTAATCCTTTCTCTCTTTCTTCGGCTCAAAAGCTCTCAGCACCTTAACTAAATCTGACCCAGCCCTCATTGCATTGCTTGTGGCTTTGCTACGCTGCAGTTTGAACTAGGGTTTTATTACACTGAGGAAGCTAAGGGGGATGGAATGGGGTTGATGGATGGATGACTGGAGATAAAAATGAATGGATGGCTGCAAGGAAATAGGAGGAGGAAAACTATATCATAGCTAGAATAAAAGAGAAGAAGAACATAATAGCAAATGAAACAAAGAGAAGGGAGAAATATGAGGGAAAGGTGGATGCAGAAAGCAGATGGTTGGCGTAGAGAGCCGAGCAGAGTCGAGCGAAGGTACTGAACCCATGAGCCATAATTTACGGCTCCGTTTTCTCAAGCCAGCAACCCTGCATAAGATTTTATAATGCTGATTTAACATTAGCACCTTGCCGCTGGCATCATAATCAAACCACACAGTGAGTGGAAATGAGAGCTGGGGGTCAGGCAGAGAGGACGAGGAACAGCAACAGAAAACTCTTCCTGTCATTTCCTGCCTCTGTCCTGAGATAGACCATCACTCTTCACGCGGCCCTGTTCTTTTTCAATTACAGTGTGTTTTTAAGCCCGTGCGCCATCCAGGCAGACTCTGTTCATGGTCAAAGTCTGTCATTATTTCTTCCCCACCTCCTCTCCTCTGCACTTCGCTGCTCTCTGTCTTTACTACAATCATTACCTTGTTTGTGCCTCCGCTCTCCAGCTCAGTCCGTCAGAGCTGCTCCGTCGCTTTTCCTATTCTGCCTCTCTTTACCCTCTTGACTATCAGCACTCATTAACACGATGCTGGTAAAAACAACCATAAATCTCAGCTCAGCAAGTCTCATTCTCTTTCATCTGTTTTTATCCCACACTACTACTTTTCTTTATTTTAGTTCGCTCATGTCTTTTTTTTTCTCTTTTGAACTTCTTTGGTTAGCTGTCTGTCACTGCATTTCATTCACCCTCCTCTCCTGTTCCATTTTCTTCTCTATCCCCGTGGCAACATTTCATTCTCCTTCCTGACTCACTACCACAAACATATTCATAAAAACGTCACTTTCTGGGGAATGACACGCAAAACGTCCCATTTATTCTCAGTGTCATGTCACACTGGCTCTTTGACGCATGCATAAGTTATAATTCAAAAGACTGGGAAGACTTTCAAAAGCAATCATATAGAAATGTTCAGTTCTTTTACTGAGGTTAAACCCAGAGTCCATAGATATGGACTTTTACACATTATCACACAACATTTGCAATATTCTGCCTTTGTGTTTTGTGAGACTGAAACAGTGCAGCCCTAATGTGGCATCTATTGCCTCATCACAATGAAGTGTATTGTAAAAATATGTTGCTTCATCTCTGTTTATGTAAATTTTACTCTAACTTTTTTTTTTTTTACTGTCTCTCTGAAAGTGGATCAGAAAACTTAGTTGAATTACAGTCACAGCACAGTCTAAATCTGCAAGAACTAGAGTAGCTCACTCTCAAGAATACCCTTAATACCATCTCATCCGTCTGTTTGAGCTACAATATAAGGAGAGGAATGATGGTCATTGTTCCAGTACAACAAAATAATTTTTTAGAAAAGTTTTCCTTCCTTTGTAATCAAGAAAGATATCCTAACCTAATGCTAGGTTTGAATGTATGCACAGTGTGTGGTTTCATCCAAACATCCTGAATTAAGCTAGAGAAATATAACATTTTCCATTAAAAAAAACCCAAACAAACCAAAAAACCTTTGGCTCATTCTTATTTCCTATCATTTGCTTGGCCGAGCTGGAAGTTGAAGCAGTGGGTCAGTGAGAAATGTAGGCTGATGGCCTTGATGTTTCACTGTTTGCTATATTCCAATTCTGGGCATGAAAAACTAAGTCAGGGTCAGTGCATGTCATACAGTGTCCTGGTTATGCACTGAGGCAGGCCTGAGTAGTCCAGGGACATACTTGGCAAGGTAATACTGGCGTCCTGATTTACTCAAGCAGATATTTTATGAGCTTGAGAAAGATGGCCATTATATATTTAAATTACTTCTGCAAACTATTCAAATCCCATCACTCCAGTGCCACTATTAAAAAAAAATGGAGGGGGGGGTCCTCTGGGCTGTCAGAAAGTGTTAACCTGACCAGAGCAATAGGTGTGACATAGTATAACATCTGTCATCAGAGTCACACAGAGACAGACAGACGCAGAACCAGACCCCTGTGTATGTACAGTGTATTTGTACATAGTGTATTTTACGATATTTGTAGGGTCCGAACTGCTTTATGGAGACCAAACGGCTGAATCCTTCAATGTTTTGCATGTTTTTAGGAGTCAAGATGAAGTTTTAGGACTAAGGTTACGATTGGGTTAGGCTTCTGGTCATAGGGTCTGAGTCAAATTTGGTCCCAAAAGTAATACTGTGTTTGTGAGTGCGTGTAAAAATTTACATGTTGTTCTATAGTGGTGGGGACATCAACCTGAATGCACACTGTCTATTACAAATAATTTTACAAGAGTTAAAAAAAAAAAAAAAAAAAAAAAAAAAAATGGAGATATTAATTTATAGTTAAAGAGTTTATCAAAAGTTAAACTAAGGTTATAGGGTAAGATTGAGGGTTAGGGAAGTTGTGGTTACAGCTGAGTTTAGAGTAAGGTCCCCAATCTGAACACGAGTCCGAGCATAACAATGTGTGCAAGCGTGCGTGTGTACATGTGTATTGTTGTGATTTAGGAAGCATGACAAAGTTTAATGTTTGAGGTGTGTCATAAGCTGTTTGTCAAATGAATTATGGAGATCCACGCCGATTGAATGTCAATAGTTTGGAGGATGATAGAGTGGCTGAATGGTATAAACTGTTGACTGTGCGAATGGCACGCAGAATTCTAGAGTGCGTTTCAAACCGACATGCATATGTGCACACACCAAGAGAAACAAAGACAGAAATAAATGAGAGAAACTGAAAAGAGAAAGAGAAGGGATGCTTTCATTTTCTGCTCTAGTTTACTATCCATCTCCTTCACAATGTGCCCTGATCCACTATCAAACACGGCTAGTTGATAACGGATTATGTGGGAGAATGCTGCAGAACGAGTTCAGAAAGATTGAGGAAAAGAAAACAGAAAAAGTCACATTTTCGGACTTACTTCACCTCCTTCTGTTTTGTGATATCAAACTTAAAGCCACTTTGAGATAAAGATGCTATGCAAAATCCAATATAAGGAAGATGCCTGTGGGAGGCTTTACGAAATAGATGAATTAGAATAGTTTCAAATTTAATCTGAATATAATTTCACCCAGTGCTCATGTTGTATTTGCTTACGACGTTGGTGGGCAGGCAATAAAAGGATTTATCAACAGGACATTTGTTTGCTATGATGGATGGTAGAAACTGTTCTACCATCTATCTAGATGTCTACATTGAGAAAAGGTAACAGGGCAATAACCCATTTATTTTCTGTGTATTAGTGCTTATCATGTTCACAGATTTGTGTTACAACACAAACATTTTGTATCAAACATTATTGGGCTTATTTTATCAAAAGATCAACGAATGATTATCAGTTCTAGGTTTAAATAGATGGCAGAAGGGAAATAAAATGTGCATCATAAACATTTATGGACACAAGGATTGCGAAAAAATGTATGACAGGGAAAATATGAAAGCTATTCTTTTTAAGTCCATCTGTATCAACCCAACGAGACAAAGATTTTCACTATGAGAACTTCATAGACAAATGTAAGAGAGCTGAATAAACTCTCATCACCAAAGAACTCTTTAGACTATAAGGTAGAAATGATCAAAACAGTCAACTGTGTTACATTTCAGGGACATTTCTCTGTTAGCTAAGCACTGCTGTTTTTGAGAACCAAAAAGAGTACTTAATTAATGATTAAAGGGTATAATTACAGAATCTAATTCCTGATACTTTGATTAGAGGGGCCATCTTGAAACTCAGCATGGGGTTGTATTAATAAGCAGCATCCATCATTAGACTTCACGTGTTGCAGTCTCCATACCATCAATATGTCATCTGTTTGAGGAAATAAGTGACCGTACTGCCGCTGTTCTCGACGGTGTAACCGATGTGGCCAAGAAGTTCTTGTGAAATGGATAATATGTCCACATTTTGTCTGCATTATTCCCACAATGAAGCTGTTTATGTGATTAGTCACTGTAATATTAAAGAAATCATAGAGGAATAGGACAGGGACTCACATTAGGATACATCCATTATGAAACATGAACCTCTGTAGAGTCAGTGTTATTGGAAACCCAATTAACACTTGCCAAGGCCTTTCTAAGTATTTCACTGATACATCAACTGACCACTGATGCTGTGGTTGTTGGTGACGCAACACCAGTGTCGTCACTGACTAGAAATAAATTCTGCTCGGTATATGACTCATGTATTTGTTTGTATTACTTATCAGGGCACCAGCATATGCAAAGATTGCTATTTGAAAAGCACTCCCTTCCTCTCGTCTATTAAACGGATCTCCAAATACCTCTGGCGCTGACTCAAGTCGGAGTGTCCTCAGTGTGAGGTGTGCCACGCATTTTCCCAATCGCTGCAATTATGGTCAAGGGTTAAAAACTAAATGTCACTACTGCTCTCCTTTACTGTAACTGTATGGGTTGCGGTAAACCAACTGATGGGTACTTGCACTCAATGTTAGTGTTAAAAAAAAAAAAGAAAGCAGCTTCATGGGTTGTGATTTCATAAGCACAACAGGGTAAGGGTGTGCATGCGTAGGCAAGTGAGCGTAAGTGTGTGGGTAAGTGCATGTATACATGTGTAGAGATGGAATATTTTGAAAGCACATCATGATGCATGCACACAACAATCTTCTTGGTGGCTGAAATAAAACAAGTACACCAGGAAAGTGCTTCAGCAAAAAAAAAAAAAAAATGGAATTCACAAGGATGTGAGATCTCTTCTTTTATACACATTTAATAGTGTTATTCTTATCGCATTATCTGATCCATCACCTTGAGCTAAAGTATAACCATTTTAATAAATGAGGAAATTGTCATTAATGCTTTTACTTATTACAGAAAAAAGAATAATAATAAAAAAAAAAACATAAGATAACACCTTGATGATTATATTACTGTATTTACTGGGTTGGTTGGTAAGTGTTCGCCCACATGCTTCAGTATCCGCATTGTCTCACCCACTCACAAATCGTTTAGGTAGCTACTGCTGGGAAGGTGGGGAACCTTCAGATTTGAGTAGATGAAGCAATACTGCTGCTTACACACACACACGGAGAGAGAGAGAGAGAGAGAGAGAGAGAGAGAGAGAGAGAGAGAGAGAGAGAGAGAGGCATAAACTCCTTATACAACTTCCCATGCAAATCAAAATTACACGAAAGCATGGATACTACAATCCCCGTGCAATGCACTACACATCCTCAATGAAGCCTGAAATGATGTGTTTTGAAATGATGGAGGAAAAACAGTGAACTTAGGGGGTGAATCTAGTCTGTGGATGTGGTCTACAAGTGTCTCCCTCCGCCCTACAGATAACAATTAACTGCGCTATGACTGACCAGGTTCCTGAATGAGGCGCTTCGTGGACAGCGAAAACACCACCATCGTTTACACACACACACACACACACACACACACACACACACACACACACACACACACACACACACACACACACACACAAACACGCACACGCACACACACACACGCACACGCACACGCACACGCACACGCACACGCACACGCACACACACACCAATTCAAAGGATGTTGGCGATGAAGAAAACACACCCCTGTCTGTAAGGAAATACACATTTGACGGCTCTCCGGTGTCTCACCTGCTCCTTCGCAGCCAGTTCCTTCTCCAGCTGTCGGTGTTTGTTGTGCCAAACCAAATAGTGGATCGGATAACGACTCTTCTCCGGAGTTTTCTTAGCAGAAATCATCCTCTCATCATAGTTTGCCCCCTTCTCCCGTTTTCGCCGTGGATCCTAACAAGACTTTGTATTGGATTTATGCTATATGATCGATCCTGTCATCCTTAATCCTCGCCGGTGATGCCCAAAGGCGTGTAGGGGCAGATTTACGCGTCAGGAGCGGTGGATGGTTCCTGCTCGCTCGGCTTTGGGTGAACGGAAAAATCATTGAGAGAGAGAGAGACAAGAAAGGGAGAGAAAAAGAAAGAAGTCTCTCGTTTGATTGTCTCACTAGATTTGGGCTACACCTTCATTTCTTATCCACCCATTCCTCCACCTCCTGCCTATCTCTCTCGCTCTCTCGCTTTCTTTATTTCCCCCTGCCTACTCTAACACATCTATCCTCCTCCTCCTCCTCCTCCTCCTCCTCCTCCTCCTCCTCCTCATCCTGTGGCGAGTGAGAAAGATGCGTTGACAAGCTGCAAAGAAATGTGCGCAAATCCAGCCAATCCGCAGATAAAACAACACGCCTGACCAAAAAGAGACGCAGAAAACCTGACACACACACACACACACACACACACACACACACACACACACACACACACACACACACACACACACACACACACACACACACACACACACACACACACACACACACACACACACACACCTGTTCAAAAAGGACTGACCGACCACACAAGTTACAATCATGCAGGAGAAATGTGAGGCTCCCACCGAGAAAAATAATAAAATATATGCAAGTAATAATGTGGGAATAAAGGTTTAAAGTAAAGTATTCGCTGTTTAGTAACTTTTCACATGCATCTTTTCACAGTTTAAGTTTTGATCTGCTTCTTTGTATGTCTAATAATCTTTAAACATATCCTGATTTACTTTACACGGATAAGGTCAGATAATAACCTAGAAATTACACACACACACGCACGCACGCACGCACGCACATACATACATACATACATACATACATACATACATACATACATACATACATACATACATACATATATATATGTAAATGTTGCATTCACAAAATTGTGTTTCATTTCCATGTAATCATTGTTGAGATGATATCTACATTCTTTTATGCTTGTGAATATGCAAAAGTATGACATTTTAGTTCAGAGGCCACATACAGCTGAATTTCATATTAGGAAGGCCAGGCCAGTAAAATAGTGCCATAATAACCATTACATTTCAACTTTGAAGTTCTTCTTTGTTGTAGCCAGAATATACTTGACGAAAATGCTCATATTTTCACACAACAAATACTAACAAAAATGCCTACGATCTCAATATAAAGACAATTTTATTGACACTTCCTTGTGCAATATATGCATATGCATATAAATGTACACCACAAAAAACTTATATGGCTATTGCATTGTATATTTTGACAAACTCCCCTGCAGCATAGTTTTGAAGCAAGTTTGCTGTTTTCCCGGCAGCATCACCGATGTCTCAGCTCGGGTCAGTGTTGTGTTGTGTCCACTGAGCATAAGAATTTTGCAAAGAAAAAAAAATAATATCGATGTTTTCTTTGAAATCTTAAGCATTTGCTTGGTGGTTTTATGGGCTGTATTGGAGCTTCTTGCCGGCCAGTTTAAGCCCACGAACCTTATGCCTGACAACCCTATAGTATAAACTGTTAAAGTACAATATGGGCACAAGTGGATTTATGATGATGAGGATGAGGATGAGGATGAGGATGATGATGATGATGATGATGATGATGATGATGATTGATGATGATGATGATGATGAAGCAGCAATGTGACCCCCCGGGCTGCCCCCTCCCTGTCTCTCCGGTATCTGCGGCGATGTGTGCTGTGTGTGCGGACTGACAGGTGGAGAGCTGCCGTCTCTCGGCGGATTGGAGGCAATGCAGCGGACACTCACACTGAAAATCCATATCCACCGTTTAGCCATGTTCACATAACTTGCGTTTAGACTTGGAGTTCACTTGTGGACGATAGACGAAAAGAAAAGACCGCAGGGGGGAAAAAAAGAAGAAGCAAAACGGGACATTCAGCCGACAGCTGGCCGGGAAAGCCGATCACACCGCCCGGCTTCCGGGGATTGAGGGGCCGCGTCGGTTGACGGTAGACGTCGGTCGGTAGCGCGGTGGAGCAAAGACGGGCGAATAATCACATCTTTCGCCGACATCCACCTCGCCGTTTCAGCCACTTTCGACATGTCCAGGAAACTACAGAGGACAGAAGTCTGCGCCGACTGCAGTGCGCCAGGTAAGGAGGAGGGGGAAAAACAAAAACAAAACAAACAAAAAAATAGACTATTGTGATGGAACAATACGTGCGGAGGCGCTCCGTGCGTGGTGGGACATCGGGGCCGGGGTGGGTGTCACTGTCAGCGGGTTCGCAGAGCAGGAAAACGGCCAGGCGTCGTTTAGGCCGCAAATAAACAGTGAAAAATAGGCGTGTTACCACAACGGGGAATATCTGGAGCTAACAGCTGCTCAGCGTTAAGTCATTGAGCAGATCCATGTGTGTGTTCGTTTGAGCAGGTCCACCAGTGATGAATTAAAGTATGTTTACTGCAGTGGCCGATATCTGTGCCAGATTTATGCAGCTTTTCTACTTCACCAGACGTTTGTTTTGATTTTTCGTCCCCGGGACAGACTTCTTAACACGTTAGCTTAGCTCGGCTAGCAGGCTGCCGATTGTGGCTCACTGTGCAGCTGGCTATTTTTTAAAGCTTTTCGCCGAGGCCAAGCATCCCGAAATACTATATCCCAATTTCAGTGAAGGAGCAATAAGTAATAAAAACGCTTGTCTGTGCGTTTTTGGAGTTTGTGTACACAGCAGAGCTAGCTGAGCCACAACGTTAGCCACACTAGCTAAGTTTTGCTAAACGCCAAGTTATTGGCAGCTAGCTCATCACAGACCCAGTCGGTAGCTTTACCTGCATTTGGCTTTATTGTGTGCTGTTTGTTGAAAACCTGGTTTAATAAACATTTCACCTAGATGTCAACATTTTCACTGAACACGCTTTGCAATTGAAATCACACTTAGTGCTGCAGGATATTGGGTTGTCATCTTAATTTAAGTTGATAGAAAATGCAAAAAATCCACCTGCCAACAAAAGAGTTACGTGTGATCCACACTGTGTACAGGTTGTGTCTGACTGTCTCCACTGAGCTGGGTGAGTTTGTTTTTTTCTGTCCATGAGTTTGGAAGGAGGATGTGAAGTCAGAGCAACCTTAGATTCACCTCCCTTGCCCCGTGGCAGATGTAGCCTCACATAAACCCATGTTTAGTTTGAAGCCCATGATTATTGGTGATCTACGTGCATTCATGTGTACATGGAGAACAACAGCTGCTCTCTCTTCACAGCTGCCCCCCCCCCCCCCCCCCCCAATAGCTGTTTCTGCACGCACAGTTTGAAGATGGTGCTCAAAACCTTACCAGTGATTTAGGATTTGAACCCACTCCTTTGCTCTCACTGTAGTCTTACTTTCAGATTTCAGCAGCTGCTTATTTTCTTTAATGTCCTTTTCAGTTTTAATATCCCCTGGCTTAACTACATTCTTCCAAAACCAGCTAACAAAAGAGTATTTCTGTGGTTTAGTTTTAAGACACTAGTCTACTCACACCAATCTCTGCAGACAAAGAGTTGTTTTTTTTCTAACGTCTTGCTTCCATGTTTGTGTCAGCATACCTGCTTCTAGCTGTGTTCGTTTCTTCTACAACCACCAGCTCACTACATGCAGCCCCTCCTTACGACGACATGCACACACACGCAGTGTGAACTGCAAAATGCTGACCTAGCCACTGGTGACAGGCCACCTCCCTACCACCCAGCTTTGTGTCATGCTAAGGGATAACTCCATGGCATGGCTATAAAGGACAACTGATACTTCCGCTCCTCGCCAAGCCTCTGGAGGCTTTCATGTCACACTATGGCAATCTGCTCAGTTTATAGCAACAATGAATCATCTTGTCATCAGTATAAACTCAGTGTTGAGTGCAGATGCGAGCATTTACAGAAATTGTGTCGAATTTGTAGTTCATGCAAGCTTCTTGATGTGGCGGCTTGTGTTTGGCCGAAGCTGAGTATCACATTGAGTAAAATGGAAAACTGTGTATCAGTGAACATGCAAAATTACCATTTAAGAGCTGCCCATGGCTTCTTGTAAACTGAGAACCTACTAGATGCTATTTCAGCTGGAGCTTTCCAGACATTAGATGCGATTATTCATCACTGCACAAGTTGGTTGCAGCCTTAAGTGACACTTATACAAACAGTTGTCAATACTTAATTAGGTCAACTTCAGGCAAAATTCTGCCATACTGAAGGATTTGGCCAATACAGCATGGCTAAAAGTCTATCCAGGTCTAATAGCTTAATGGTGTAGCCTCATATTGATCCAGCGGGCCCTGCAGATAGCCTAGCCTGTGGGAGTTTTTATATTTATTACACAGATTAAGGAATTAAATTGCTGCAGTCCAGCTTTTACAGCCCACGGGCTACTGTTCTAAACTAGGCTATAGCTCTTGTCAGAGCCATTTTGCATTCACTGTTGCTTATTCTGCTGGCAGAAAAGACTTAAAGCATGTCAGTTCATCAGATGATAGACTATTTTAGCTCCATTAATACCATAAACCCAGACAGTTTGATCCTAGCCCGGGAGTGAGTAACACCGACAGTAGATGTGTGCGTGTTTGTGCGTGAACGTTCTGCCTGTAGGACGCGTGGAAATATTTGTTTTGATATTGCAGACTGTGTTGGTTGTGAGCCGCTCGTCACATCAGTGTCCTGAGGGCATAAACATGACCCAGACTCTCTGCCTGGTCGGTCAGTGGCAGTAGACTGACATTGGCCTTTGTGCTTCCACTCTCATCCTCATGTCATTCATACTCACACTTTGTGTGAGTCGACTTTAAGTTCATATGATTCTCTCGATAGAAAAAATAAAACAGATGAGCTTGATTGAATTATAAGCCTTAATATAAATGTACATCTTGGTGAGATAATTTGTGTATATTGTTCAAATACAATCATGTTGTATCCACATTATTGTTGACAGTTTTCATGTCTTAATGGTGGAATTGATTGCCATTGAATCGTCAGTTATTATTGCCTTATTTAATTTGCCCTAATTGCCCCATTTCTCACAGTGACAACATTTGTTCCAGAATTCTCCTGATAATATCACTTTAGTGGTTCCAAAGCTGTCTGAATATATACAGAGATTAATTGAACACTCTTTATTTTAAGTGTTGAGCAAAACAGCATATCATGGCTGTCGTGCCTTATCCAAATAATCTCAGCTGAGTATGTATGAATGCATGACACACCCAGGACAGATCTCTAGTCAATCACCACACAAACACTGGGACAAGCACTCAGATTCACATTTACAGGTAGTTTAGCATCATGAATTGATTTCAGATGCATGTTTTGTTGTGTAGGATCAAATCTGAGTGCCTGGGAAAGTCTGTCCACGCACACACAGTAAGAATATCCTGATTGGAAATGGAAAGACCCTCAAGCTCCCAGACCTGAACCCCGGCACATTACACTGCTGTGTCTTCCTTTTAGAGTTCCACTGCTACTTTCAGTTTAATGTAGAAAAGCAGCATGTGTTTGCTGTGAACTAAATGTAGCCTGAGCTGCACAGGTGTAACAGTTATGTACTGGATTGTACTATGTACATGGATATTGTCCGTTTTAATTGGGGATCCTCAATGTAATTGAATGGTTTGATGAAGATTTGAGTAACTTGGCTATGTTGTGGATTTCTTCTTGTAACTGCTCTTGTAATAAAGTTCAACCTTCGAGCTAACATTTTAAGGGAGGCGGGGGTGAGTATACTGATTACACCAGGACGGAGAAGTCGGAAATACAGGGGTGAGAGCCCACATGTGGTTCCTATGCCTGTGGGTGACAAACCTTTCCCGCTCTCACCGTCCTGACACAGCTACACTGAAGTAAAAGGGAAAACATGTCCGCTGAGTTCGTAAATAAGATTACAAGGCCGGAGTCCCTCAGAGAAAAAATCAAAACATTTTACCAGGATACAGAGAAGAACAGAATTCTTCAATAGCACATAATAATGTTTCCATAACAACCGTAACCCCATCAATGTGTTCCTGTTTGTCTCTCAGACCCGGGCTGGACAAGTATCAACCGCGGCGTCCTGATCTGTGATGAATGCTGTTCAGTGCACCGCAGCTTAGGCCGCCATATCTCCATAGTCAAGCACCTGAGGCACAGTGGATGGCCTCCCGCACTACTGCAGGTAAGACTGGGAAATGGAGACCAGATATAATAGAAGAACACAAATATAGTGCCCAAAGCCCAGGATAGATCCACAAATGCAGCAGGAGAACAGAACTCTGACTCAGCAGCCAATATTTATCTGCAGTTTGTTTATTTTCTGCAGGAGATGGCTTTTGGATAAAACATTAGATGTTGTAGATTAGTATTAATGATATTGTATTGTACATCTGTGTTGTTAAGCTTTTGAGACACATTTTTGAGGTCACAGAGGCTTTAAGGCGTTTTACATTAATGGTCAACTGAGGTTCAAACCACAAGTGATGTGCTGCATCTGTCCCCACCTCCCACTGCTTCTGCTCACTTCATAACTAAGCAGAACACAGTGAGGTGAATGAAGTTCAAGTCACAGATCTGGTAGGTTGCTCGTGTCTGGCTCCACTTAGGGAGATTAAAAAAAACAAAAAAAACAATTGGGACTGCTGAGTCGGGTTGACATTTATTGTGTCTGCTGTTGACACAGCTGCATCCTAGAGTCCGACCTGCTTGCCACTCTGGAAAATAAGACGGATCAACTGACCTTACTCCCCATGCTGGTTAAACATGTTCAAACTAACCCTGCACTGCCAACAGGGTTTAATATTAGTGGGTTACCGTGTGACTGTGAGAAGTACTGCAGGGTTGACTCAGATCCTGCATTTAAGTATAAAATGAGAGTGGGTGCTTTTGTCATTTTATGGCCCATTTTGATTCGACTTTAGACACAGCGGATGAAATCCTGTTTAACAAAACATACTTGCAAACACAAGTAGAAACCATTAGTCACTGTCTCTGTGCATGTGTGTCTCTGTGTCCTCGCGCTTCAGATGGTTCAGACCTTGGCCAGTAACGGGGCCAACTCCATATGGGAACACAGCCTCCTCGATCCCGCTCAGGTGCAGAGTGGTCGAAGGAAACCAAACCCTCAGGACAAGGTCCAGTAAGTATCCTGCCTGCAGCCTCACAACACACAGCAACACTAACATAGACGTAGAAATGATGGTCGCTGTCGAATCGTAATGGGCGCTTTCAGCGGTGAAGCAACCGGTGGTTGCTTCAGTCCAACTAAACAGTTTTCTATTAGGATTGAGGATCACCTACCACATGAATGGTGTTGTGCTCTCTCAGAAGCCTTTGCTTCACAAAAAGTTGTTAGTGAACCGAGGGGCTTAAATATAGCCATAAAAGGGTCATAAGATCAAGTATTGGAAATGCAGAATAGGTACCACAAATCTGCAGCTAAACTGTCTTCCGCTTGGTAAATCTCATTGCATTATTCATCATATTTAAGTCTTATTACACAAATAGTAATAAACTAGCAAAATCACTCCTCATTCAGTGTAGACATCAATTCATTCTCACCAGATGGGAGGGGCTTTAGCAGTGTCTGTAATTATGTAGTAAAATGGGAAACAAATAGATTCTCGCCTTACTCATAAAGAGCACTGCTGTTTGTGCCTAACCAGTTACTGAAGATAAGAGTGTGGGTGGGCTGTTTTTTTGTGATTTTTCACTCGGTACAGCAGATCAAACAACTGAGGAGAAGTGAAATCAAAGCACAAAACCTTTCTCAAAAGACAAATCATCTCATCTTCTTGTGTCATGTTTCAGATCCCACTCGGGCTTTTGTTAACTGAATGCCTGTGTACAGTTTGGAGTACCCATGAAATGGTGGCTCAGTGCATATTGAGGACAGCAGCACAGTGTAGCGGGTTTTGGCCATTTTCTGTTGATCTGGATTTTTTTGCTAAGCATCTTACATTCTCCTGTGCAGCCCCACTAAGTCAGAGTTCATCAGAGCCAAATACCAGATGCTGGCATTTGTGCACAAGCTGCCCTGCCGCGATGACGATGGCGTCACTACAAAGGATCTCAGTAAGGTGAGTATGGTGAGGATATTTCCTTCAATTTCAGGGAGAAATGTAATCTAAAAATATATAACCTGAGATAAGTGTAGAATTCAGTGTAACTACTATAATTCTCTTTGAGATGGTCGTGGGATAAAGGTTGGGGAAGCAAGCTTGAAACCAGAAGTCACTGGTTCAAATCCCATTGTGTGCCCCTGACCAAGGCACTTTACATCCACTTACTCTGGATGTGTCATGAAGCGCATCCAGTGTAAAACTTCTGTTAATTCTATCAAGCAGATCACGTGATCCACTGTGGCAGCACAAGGGATAAAAGCAGGATAAATGCTGCCTCGTGAACTGTTTTTATTTTCACCTGAGTTGATATCATTTCTGGTATTATTGGAGTATCTTTAAAATATGTTGTAAATGTTTGGACAATGTGTTTGTATTCTACACAAGAAGAGTAAAACTAACTCCTAAATTCATGAGAATATTGCTCATCTTAAACAAATCCATGTTTCATTCTAGTGCAGGCCCGCTCAGCAGTATTAATCAAAGTTTGGCAATCACACAGGTTCCATTCAGAAATACATTATATAAAGACAGTGCAATTATTGGAAAGTCTGCACTAGCTACTGCATTAAAACTAATTGCTTATTTCCGATCAGGATTTCATACTCTGTGTATCTGTCATCTTTTTCTCGACATTTCTGCCCATATTCTCTTTGACAGTGTGTTGCAGTGTGCCTCAGTGCTATGCTGTCAAAAAAACTGGAGACATATTCTCATTTCTGTGCCCAAATATAACCCCATAGTACACAGCTGAGGTGTAAAATGTTATGAGCTGGGATTAATTGGCCTATACAGGCACAGCAAGAGAGCGCAGCAGCGTATTCAAGCACAAGGGTTGTTTCACTTTTAAATGTCAGAGCATTGCACATAAACACACACACGTGTGTGCACTCACCTACAGGCACACATGCACTCTCAGTCATAAAACCCCCCTGGCAGGAAGTGATCTGAATGACGCAGCAGGATGTAATAATGATCCCTAATGCTGTGGAGCTACACGGGGCTAATAAGGGATTTCTGCTTGTTTCTGTCTCTCCATGATCTTCCCACCCCTTCTTCCTCTCTCCGTTTATTCTCCATTAGCAACTTCATTCGAGTGTGCGAACAGGGAGTTTAGAGACGTGTCTTCGGCTCCTGTCCCTCGGCGCTCAGGCCAACTTCTTCCACCCGGTCAGTAAAAAAAAAAAAAAAAAAAAAATATATATATATATATATATATATTACATGCTGACTCACTGCATCCAGCAATTAGCCCTGCTGAATTACATTCATTTAATCGTTTTAACTTTATGATATCATTTCCTATGAAGCAACAAATTGGTACAGAAAACTGTTTTACCTTAGTGGCGTGTTTTGACTATGACTGCAGTCGAAATGCGTCAGCAAAATAAAACATCTTTCCCTATTAATTTGTCGCTTAAAAGGAAATTATATCACACTGTTCAATTATTCTCTTCACACTTGCTATGCTATTTGAAATGGTGTTCATGTGTCTGTGTACACCGGAATGCTCCAGGAGAAAGGCACTACACCGCTACATGTGGCAGCCAAGGCGGGACAGATCTTACAGGC
Source organism: Blennius ocellaris (assembly GCF_963422515.1). Taxonomy (NCBI): domain Eukaryota; kingdom Metazoa; phylum Chordata; class Actinopteri; order Blenniiformes; family Blenniidae; genus Blennius; species Blennius ocellaris. The sequence continues at coordinate 17,393,491 of NC_137651.1, forward strand.
CGAGCTGCTCATCGTGTACGGTGCAGACCCTGGAGCACCTGACATCAACGGACGCACCCCTATGGATTATGCTAGGTACTCTCCATTGATTGTGCAGATTGAATTCTTTTGGGGACAAAGTGGGCGAGATTGTGAAATGGGCAAACGCATCGCAAATATGTTATTCATTTGTGTGTTCCAGGCAGGCGGGTCATATAGAGCTCGCGGAGCGCTTGGTGGAGTGTCAGTATGAGCTGACAGACCGGCTTGCGTTCTACTTGTGTGGGCGGCGTCCAGGTAACCCTCGGTACCAGTATTGTGTGCAGGAGTGTCACAGTTCACCTCTGTAAAGAGCATTAAGAAAACTCCCTCCTCTGCTCTCCTCTCCTCTGCTCAGACCACAAGAATGGCCATTATATCATTCCTCAGATGGCAGACAGGTATGCAGAATGTGGTGATTTCTGTGTATTGAATTGACTCTGAGCAGCCTATTGTTGTTTTGCACGGTGTGATTCGATTGCATGAAGAAACTGGATTAGTGTAGTTGCAGCTCCCTACTTTGCCATGCTTCTGTGGCTTCTTCATTTCACCCTCTCTCCCTGGCATGGATACTGTGGTCCCGATGTAGCATAGTGTTCAGACCACAGGGTGGCGCCATAGGGTGCAGCACCCCCCCACCGCCACCACTCATAAAGAAGTTTTGTTTTTAAATCTGGCTGTTTCTTGTAAATTCTGGTAACTCGCAGGTAACTGCAGTGAGTCAGACACTTGAAATGTGCTTGGTTTATCCATGCCGAACTGCAGGATTGGAGAGATGCAGTAGTGCACGCTCAGGATGTGGTATATCGTGACTTGGCACATCTTCTCTTGAGTTGTTTGATGGGTCAGCTGTCGATCGAAAAAGTCCACTTTGAAATCTCTGCACCGCGTGGATCAACCAAGTGCACGTCAAAGCGGGTCTTATTTCTGAGCCGCCATCTAACGCCACTCGTGTCTGCTCTGGTCTGGTGAATGGTTCCTCTTGAAAATAACAACTAAAGCTGTTTTGATGTGGCTTCTCTTCCCCTTCTTTCTGTCTTGTTTCTTCCTTTCTCTCACTCGTTTTCTGTTCTCTCCATTTCGCTGCGCTTGGTGGAGCCAGAGCTCGTCCTAAGTGCCCGACACAGAGGTATCTTTACTTTCCTTGTTCCTTTTTTCCAGAATCTCTTCCTCCATTTCACACATCTCCCTCTCTCTGTCTGTCTCTCCCTGCAACCTAGTGTTTAGTGTGTTTCGCTGCTCTTTACCACACCTCTTTTTCTTGAGTGGTGACACTGATCGAATATTGTTTTATCTTTTAGCATTGTGCTGTTAAAATTGTGCCGTATGGCCGTAGTTCAAAAGGATATTTAAATCGAACTAATGAGTACCTCTTATTCAAAATTTTAAAAATGGATATAAATGCAGCCGATACCCCTCACTTAAACCTAAGGAATGTAGTTGTTTAAAACCAGTAGGTGAACTTTCTTTCTATTTGTGTAAGTTTTGTGTGAGTTTTGTGTAACGTATTGCAAAGAAAGCAAAGTTTTTGACAGGCATAACTTGCTGATATTCCACAATTTTTAGTTACCACCAGCAGTCATTATTCAAACAAGCTGTCTTGGTCTGACACCCAGTGCATCCCTCCTCAATATAGCCACACTCTCCTCTCCCTACCAAAACATCCCTTATCCCTTCCTCCTCACCACTCGCTGTCGTCTCTATCTCCATTTCTTCCTCCCACCCTTCTCCTGTGTGTCTCAGTGTGACTGTCTGTCTGCGCTGCCTGTCTGACTGTCACCTTCTGTGCTTCATTTAATAGTCTGGACCTCTCAGAGTTAGCCAAGGCTGCCAAGAAGAAACTCCAAGCGGTGAGATCCACACACCCCATCGGTCATCTCCAGGCAGTAAACATCAAAGCACAACGTTTAGGAGACGGCGTTCTTAGAAATCATCCAGTGAAAAGACGTGACTGGTTTCAACAAGATTGCATTGGACTAAAACTGGTTGATGAAACAGACATATTTGTTTGTTCCAAACTAAAGTAGTGCTTGCTTTTTCCCTGGCCGGCTGCTTTGCGCCATACAGTATGGATAATTCAGAATACGATAATCACTCATCAATGTTTGAAGAGCTTTGCTCCTAATTCCTGACAGCATTTTTGTAAAGACTATCGAGTGTTTATAGGGAATCGGAGAATGAACCAAGACATTTCTAAAACATCTCTAACCAGGGTGACAGCACATTTTCTTTCATACAGATCTTTGTTTTTTCTGTCAAGTGTATCTATGTAGATAAATAAAACCTGTCGATGTTTTCAAGGCTCAGTGTACTTGTTTGCTTTACAGCTCAACAACCGGCTGTTTGAGGAACTGGCAATGGATGTGTATGACGAAGTGGATCGCCGGGAAAATGATGCAGGTGATCCTCATGTCCACTCATATAGGGGAGAACAACCTTGTCTTGGCACTAAATACAAAGCATTCATTTGACATTAATAACATGAACAAAGAGAGAGAATTTAATCTCTGACAAAATAAAGCATTAATGTGATTGAGAGCGAGTTTTGAAGGATGGACGGAAAAGGAAAGGAAAAAAAAAAGAGTCTGAGCAACAAAGACCGAATGTTGTGAGTGAGGGAGGAGGAGAGTCCAAGTGAGGAAGTGCCTCACATATTCTTCAGTCTCTCCTCCTCCTCTCCAACTCTTTCTCTTTTCTTTTTTTTTCCTTTTCTTCCCTTCTTTTCCTTCGGTAACGGCAACAGTCAAATTGTGCTTTTTGACAGAAGCACAGCAGGTAAGTAACAGAGATAAACAGTGCGACAACTTGGGGAGACAAGACTACTAGAAGATGAAATGAATGGTTTTTTTTTTTCTATTTTCTTATTTATAGCACAGTTCTTGCTGTACTGTTTATGTCTCTGTGTATCTGTAGGTGCATGGACACGCTGCTGGATGTGGGCGGCTGCGCATGTTCTAGTCAAAATGACCTTGTTGCTTAAATACACTCCCGCACACAAATACTCACAGATCTGTTCTTTCCACTCTGTTTTTGTCTCCAGTGTGGCTCACAACCCAGAACCACAGCACTCTGGTAACAGAACGCAGCGCAGTCCCTTTCTTACCGGTCAATCCTGAATACTCGGCCACACGCAACCAGGTAAACACACCACACACACACTTTCATATTTGTACATGCATTTATGTCATCACTCTGTGAAATTTAGCATGGTTTTTATTTGTGGAGAGAAACAAAAACATTCTCCAAGATAAACTGAAACCACTTGATCTCCGAGACCGTCTGTTTCTGGGGAAGCTGTGAAAGAGTGTGAAATTAACATGGGATTTCCTTCAGCTGTGAGAACTCCTAATCCTGCCTCCTTTCACGCCTCCCCCCTTTTTCCCTGTGCTCTCGTGTGAGAGAGCGAAATCCCATGTCCTCTCACATAGTTTCTCCTCATCTGTGTGGCTCAGTGGTGTAAACAGTGACGTTTAACTCAATCTTCCACACGCGGAAGGAAAAAAAGAAAAAGACCCATATCGCCACGTTTGCTCTGCACTGATTGGTCTGTTCTCTGTGGTCAGGAGCTATCTATTTATGGTGGAAAACAGTGAAACCCAAACGCGCGTCTGGGGTTGAATCTTTTACCTCATTTGTCCTCGAGAATGGTGTGTTATTAATAGAACAGCTTGTGAAGTAATTCTACGATGGCTTTTGAGGTCCAAAGTACTTTTTTCTTTTTTTTTCATTTTCTTTACAAAGGCCTGCACTTTCACTTAATTGTACAGTTTACATTTCATTCTGCACATGCAAGTGTGAGCACCGTCTGTGGGTCTCAAGTATGACTGTGTTTTTCCACAGCGCATGGTAGTTGACCACAGTCGTCACACAGGCAATGAGCCGCCGACTGTGGGCTGCATTGTATCAGTGCTCCACACAGCTCATGATAGAACGTGCTGAATTGTTAGAGCCAGTCATGCTGCTGCACGCACGTGTTTAAATAACACAAAGCCCTACCTCCCCGACTCGTTTCTCTCCCAGGGCCGGCAGAAGCTTGCCCGTTTCAATGCTCGGGAGTTCGCCACACTCATCATCGACATCCTCAGTGACGCCAAAAGGAGACAGCAGGGAAAAGGTCTCATCAGCCCGACAGGTGAGACGAGGAGAAAGGAGGAGATACATTAGGCCTAATGCCTTTAAAGCATAAATAGCAGTGCTATGCCATTTACTCTAACAACAGATATGGATGTACCGCAGTCTATTTATTGACTTATACTTGTATTTTTATGTACAACAAGAAGCTTTACAGCGTTTGAGGATGCGATTATAGCTGCAGAAGGGAACTTGTCCAGCTATTTATTCCACAGAGGGAGAAAGTATTTCGAAGATTTATTGTTGATGTTAAATCTGCACCAGCCCATCCACATTAATATTAAGATTTGCACATTAAGAACGAAAGTAGTTGAAATCATTCATCAGTGTTATTAGCCTCTTCCAAAATATAAAACTGGAATCATTTTCTTTCTTCTCCAGGTGCTTTGGACCCGTGCATCGATGACGACCAGCATGACTACGACAGTGTAGCGTCCGATGAGGACACAGACAGTGAGCTGACCGCCCAGAACAACAACAACACACAGCGCAGCAACCGTGCCAAGGTAGGCTCGTAATGACCGGACAATACTCTGTTTGGATACTTGTTCTTAAATGTTCACCTCTTTAATTATTTGCAGAAGATGGATTGATTTAGTGACATCTTTTCTTTTCTACAAAAAACCCCTTGAATCACCTCCTCTCCCAGCATGCTTTGGGAGAAGCGGCCACAGCCGGCGCTGCCACATAGCTCATGGGTGACCTCATCAGCTATTCTGGGTCCATATTAGAGAAGCATTGTTCTTGCAGAGAAAGACTGTGTGTAATAGGAGGGAAGAGACAGAGTGAGGGGCAGAGAAATGATGTTGGAGTGGCAGAAATGGCAAAAGTAAACAATCGGTAAACCAACACTCCAATTTCTTTCTTGTATACTGGTTTTGTTCACCGGGAAAAACTCTGAGAAGCTACACATCTGAAGATCCTCTCCCATCTATGTGTTCTGTATTAAAGTGCTTGTGAGACCAAAAAATTATGTGGTGTTGTAGTAAGAAGAGAGAAAAAGGAATGATTTGCATCTGAAGTTGGTGAATTTTGAACAGAGCTACAGAGAATATTGTAGAAGAGATGCTTTTCATGGTTTTGGTTTTCGGGAGTGGTAGACGGCTGAATTTGAGCACGAGGGTCACAGGAAGTGGGGGAGGCTGGTGCATTCACAGCAAGAACTGAGGCTCCACTGTTTGTGTGTGTAATTCTGAGTACCAGCCAGCTCTTTCTCTCACACAGCTGTAAGCTCTGTTTTTACACAGCTTCTTAAAAAGGCATCGATTCATACTGTAAATCCTCACATTACCTCCACATCCAAACACAGATTGCATACTGTTCACTGCATAATGGCTTCATTTTGAAGCGGATCGTGTGAGCCCGATTACGATGCACCGATGACACTTGAAGGAAGCCATTCACAAGCCTCCTTATATCAGTTTCCTCATTCCATGATTATCTCGTCTGTGTTTTTGTGTGTTTTGTCCACCTGCCCCATGTCTTATCGATCCAGAGTATGGACTCGTCAGACCTGTCGGATGGCCCCATCACCCTGCAGGAGTATCTGGAGGTGAAGAAGGCTCTGGCCTCTTCAGAAGCCAAAGTGCAACAGCTGATGAAGGTCAACAACAACCTGAGCGAGGAGCTCCGGCGGCTCCAGAAGGAGGTACGAAGCTGGGAAGAGAGTGACGGACAATGAGGAGTCGTGCAAATCGAGGCTGAAGTTTAACACTCTCAGTAACGGCAGAGGAGGAATGTGGAGGAAAAAGCTGACGGCAGGAGTTATGACATTCACGTTGAATTATTCATTCTTATTAATAATAATGGAAAGCAGCAGGGAGCGAGAGAAGCGAGAGGAGATGATGCTGCCGGAACTGTTTCTGTGAAGGATAAACATAATAGCCTTAATATAATGTGTTGGAATATATAATCAGAAAGAGGATAATGACTGGAAGATGGGACATATTAAATGACACACAAGATGAGTGAAGAATGTCAGAATAGTGGGGGGACAATTGAACATATTAACATCTTTCCAAGTACGTTTGTTTTGTCTGACAGGGTGTCATTTTCCGCCACTGATTCAACTGGAAGATGTATTTGGTGACAGCTTTCCATTGTTATCTAAAAGCAAGTGCCATCCTCATATGAAACTTATTCTGGGTTTTTTGCCATTTGAGGCCCAGTTTTTATAGTGTTCATCTGTTTCTCGTCACATCTTGAGTTGCCCTCATTAGTGTAATGTATTCATTAGTGGCCATCACTGTCGGCTTATGTGACCCATTTCCTGTCGCCACGCAAATGATTTTGTCAACATTTAGCAGCACAAGGTTTACGGACACACCACTACTAAACAAGTTTCAAATTAGGTGGTAGTAAACACTGTCTCAGGTCAGACGAGGCTTCATTTCCCCTTGTTGACCCTTGAATGCATCGCAGGTGTATATGTGCAGGTATGTACTTTGGCTTCTGTCCCTTGCCTCAGAACTAATCTCTGCTTATTGAAGTGTAACCACCTCATATCCCATCCTTCCATCCCCAGTAATTATGCGAGTGAAGCCCTGTATGTACAGAACCTGTAATTATGGATGTGTGTTGATGACCATTCCGTTGACCCGCCCTCCCCTCCTTTCCCTTCAACCTCCCCATGTTCTTCCCTCCATCCTCTTGCCCCTCCTGCTCCCTTGCTCCTCTCCTGTAGATCACCCGGATGCAGACAGAGAACAGTGCGCTGCGGGGAGGCCAGCAGGCTGGGGGGTCAGCTGGCCATGGGGTTGGGGGTCCTGGTGGTGGAGGAGGACACTGGCCGGAGGGTGGGATGCGGGTCGGAATAGGAGGAGGGGGTGGGTTTGGGCCAGGAGCTGATCCCCCGGGGCACTCGGTTCCCTCCTCAGTTGGCCCCCACACTCACCCCCACCGGAGGGAACGCCAGGCCTTCTCAATGTACCTACCAGGGGCCGCCCCTGGCCCCACGGCCCATGGTCCCCCAGCCCTGGACTCCCTGGAAGCCCGCCTGCAGCCCCTCAACACACACAGCGTAAGTTAGAACCCCCCCCCCCATCCTTTTTGGCCCCTCTCCACTACCCACTGTTCTTTCAGTGGCCTTGATTGGCTTGATTAAGGGATGATGGTCCAATCCTGAGACTTCAAATTTTCCCTTTCTCTCCCCCTGCATCTCAGTTCCCGATCCTTCTCTGTGAAAGGTCCGCTTTTGCACAATCCTTCATTTGAATGTCAAAAATCTTGTGGTGTGTTCAAATGTGGCTTGACCTTTCAGTGTGCTTTTAGCTTCGTACATGGAATGCATAAGTGTGACCTTAAGGAGAAAGATGGAGAAAAACAACCAATTGTTTCACCTCTTCTATTGCCTGTCAACATCTCCGATGCTCCGCTCCCTAGCCGGCCGTGCACCCTTTAACCCGTTGACATTTTCAGCCTTTTTTGACCTCCCAGTTCGCTCCCCTTCTGCTGGATTGCTGCTTATTCTGGAGATGCTGGAAACACACACTCCCACATGCATGCACCTCCACCCACACACATACCTATAGGATGTACATGAACATGTTTTTATAGTAAGGTTTCGTTTATGGCAGACAACCAGGTGGCCAGTTCAGCTGTGTTTTAGCCTTCAGCAGGGACGTAGAGCTGCGGTGTCCAAACACATCATGAAGACCTCCTGCAGAGGATTCAGTGTCCAGTCACTCATCTCCATTCAAAGATTTACCCGTTTGTCTGTTCTCTTTCCGTCTGTGTCTTCACCTGTCCGTCCTTTGCTCACTGCAGTGCAGCCGTGCATCCTCTGGATGTAAGCATTCTGTCTGTCATTGCATTGCCATTTCAGCTTCGATGTTGCCACACTTGATCACTCCTGCTTACTATGCGCTGTAGTGTACCAGATCAGCAATAGTGTCAAGTCTGTGAGTAGTGACTATTTTAGCTGCTTTAATATTTACAAGGTAATCTCCATATAGTTTAGTTGGCAGTTTTCTTGGTTTTCTTGTAAGATGACCAGAGGCGTGTAGTCTTGATGGGATGATGGGTGACCTGCTGAGTCAGACTGGAAACACTTCACTGGCTTGTTCATCTTCTGTTTCTGCAGTTTACCAAAGCATTTCTTCTCTTTGTTCCCCACTCTCTTGTTATTTCCCTGATCATTTCATGATCCATCCCTTTCTGTTACAACTACTTCCCCATCCTCTGCCTTTTTCCTCCTCCATCCCTTCCCCCCCAGGTAAGGAAGGGTGGTCCGGCGCCATATGGTGGTCAGCATCTGTCCGGATCCACCGAGATGGGCAGATACATGGTGAGCTGCTCCAGGTTTTCATAAAGTTCATTCGGGAAATTGAGATTATTTGTTTCAATGTTTGTCAAAAAGTGTCGCAGAAAATCTGAAGAGCCCCCAATAACCCCGTATCCTGCATACAATCTTTTGGTTTCTGTATTCACAGTTCAGAAATCTAACTCTTAACTGTGCCTGCATGGTAAACTTTTAAGTGTGGCAGTCACCTGATTCGCACCACGTGCTCTCTCTGCCACAACCTGATATGGACAAACTTCTTCATTCATTCCATCAATGCCATGATTAACACTTTACAACAATAACACTTAACATCAACAAAGGTAGAAGGTGAATAAAAACAAGGAGAGATAAAAATATATTATATTTTTTTATTTTATTTCAAGCTTTCTAACTAAACGAGCTTCAACATTATTCTCTGGGAACGGAAAGAAATTTTAGTCCAGAAGATGTGATATTAAGACAGAATACTGTATATTCTGTCTTAATAGTTCAGAGCTTTATAAAACAGCAGTAGTGCCGGCCCACATTTACTCATACCAAGGTTTTTTTCTTTGGTATTTAAAAACTGATATTTCTCTGCATTTGGGCCTCGCGTTTACACATAAATGCAGCTATGAGTCATTATAAACGATGATTCCTGAAAACTCCGGCCACAGTAGAGATCTGGAAAAACTGTCCCTGTTTGCGTCTAACACGGGTCGGAGGATATTTACATCACAATTACTGACAATGTAAGTTTTTCTAGGATTCTGATTGGCTATCATGGCTTCACGCCTCCTGTTACACTGGCCCCTACAGGTTTGCTATGCTCATAGCAGCTCTCAACCAGGAGTATATGTGGCCGGAAACAAATGTTTTTTGGATGTATGTATCTATGAGGCTGTTTCAGGTGTGTGATCATTGTACTGATTGGTGCTGTGCTGTTCTCTACAGGGCCATAAAGCAGAGAAGCACGGCAGTGGCACAGACAGTGACTATGACAACACACAAACGTACGACTTTTCACTAAGGTAACACACAAGCGTGCCCATTTCCTGCTTATGTTAAATAAGAATTTCATTTTCAGATCAGTGATACGATCAGTTTTTTTCTCTTCAAAACAAAGGAGGTTACTGATCTCCTTTCGCACTTATTAATGAGAGAGTAAAGGTGAGCAGGTACTCCATAAAGTGCTAAACACATGCAGTGCCGAGACAGTGTGAGTCCAGTTGTGACTGTCGCATCTGATGCGAGGTGTTAATGAAACTGTTTCTGTCTTGCCTCTTCCAGTATGGGCCGCAGCAGTGAGGAGGAGGGCCGTGGAGAGTCTGAGGATGGAGGGGGTGGGGATCCGGGGGAGCCGGACCCCACCCTACCGTGCACAGAAGATGTCATCCTGAAGACGGAGCAGGTGACCAAGAACATCCAGGAGCTTCTCAGAGCCGCTCAGGAGTTCAAACACGACAGGTAGGTGGAGCCCAGCACCGAGACAATTTCTTTCAAAGAAAAGAATGACCAATAATATTATTAGTGATGACTCTGCTAATTGCAAAACCCCAGAAATATAGAACAGCTATAATGATCATAAATTATTATTAAACTGTTGGGTAAGAGCGACAAAGAAATAAGTTGAAATTGTACTTCAGAAAACAGTAAATGAAATGAGGTTAGAATTGTTACATTTACAGCTTTTTCTCTTTAAGTGGAACCGGAAACTCAATTAGTTTATTGTATCAAACAACTTCTGAATGTTTCCCATGAAAGTTGGGACCAGTTGTTGAAAACAGCAATGATGTGACTATAATGTAACAAACAAATACATCATTTTGATATATTTTGCCATGAAATCAGCTGCTTGCATTCACTTATGGAGATCATTTATTTCTAACGTGATGATAATATAGTAAGCCGTTTACTTTGTTTATTCAATTCAATAAACAATGGTTCTTGTGTATTTCACAATGAACCTTTAATGTTGGAAATCTATTGATTAGATCAAGGCCATTGCCATCATCCATCTCTTGTCACTGATGTATGTTGCAACACAAGCAGTATGTGGAGGCAGGTTGCTGGGTAAAGAGGATCAGCACAATAGATGTTCTCATCTTGTCACTTTTTTCCTCAAAAGGCTGTATTTTGAATACTTCCTCCCAGTCGTTGTCATTCAAAAGAAACTCGGATTTGTTTTTATTGTGTCAGTCAGACTTCCAAAATATGAAATCTACCTCTCTGCTTTACTTCAATACCGTCAAAGCCCCCATTCAGAATGTCCTTCATGTGCTGGTTTTCACGCAAGGTTTGATTTCTCTTCTTAGCTTTGTCCCATGTTCTGAGAAGATCCACTCTGCTGTGACCGAGATGGCCTCGCTCTTCCCCAAAGTAAGAGTTCCCTTCTCATTTTGTGCACCTCTCGCCTCTTTTCTGTGTGGCGGAAGTCGTGCTCCTCGCGGTAACCTGCGGTCGCCTCTGTGTTTCTGCAGCGCCCAGCATTGGACGCCGTGCACTGCTCCCTCCGTCTGCTGGCCTCCAGTGCCTCCCGGCTGCAGGTGGAGTGCCGTAAGGCGGCGCCCTCGGAGCCCGGGGCCCCCGCAGTGGACTACCAGCTCCTCACGCAGCAGGTCATCCAGTGCGCCTACGACATCGCCAAGGCCGCCAAGCAGCTGGTCACCATCACCACTCGTGAGAAGAAGCAGTGACACGAGAAGTTCTGGAGGGGGAGGAGGGAGAGAGGTGCATGGCCGGGTTTACAACCGATGAGACGGGCGAGTGCGGAGAAAGAGGGATAGAGTCCGGGGTGGGATATGTGGACACAACATCTGACTGAAACGGGGGTGGGGGGGGGGGGGGGGGGGGGGGGGGGTGACGACTCCTGCCACGAAGAAACAAAGACAAGTTTGGAATATGCATGGGAGAGAATCAGAACGCAAACAAAATGTAATTGTTTTGATGGAAACACTACAGAGAAAAGAGAGCGAGGGGGAGGACGAGTGGGAGGATCCATCGTGGGAACTGCAGCCCAAAGTGGTGGAATCAGATTTGTATAATAAGGCGCTCTGACTTTGGCAAAGCGCACAACAGATACGATGGCAATGTACAGTCAACTGGATCCTGAACCGTTCCTGCTCTATTTATTTACAGCCTTCCTGTTTTAATTTAACCACGTAGAGGAAAAGAGTGGGTGAGGGTTGGGGGAGGGGGGTATGCTTCGAGAGAGGTCAGACCAACCACGACATCCCCTCCATCCCTCTGTCCTGCATGGATCCAGGACGCACCCCACCTCTGTCCTCTGAGCTGGCTACCCCCCCCCCCCCCCCCCCCCCCCCCCAATCTGTCAATGGTGGTACACAGCATGATCTGGCATGTTTTCTCTTTTCTTTTCTTCTTTTTTTGAATCTGTAGATCAGTGTGATTTGCACCTCCTGAGGACAGAAAACACTTTTTTTTTTTTTTTTTTTTTTTTACTGACTTAAAACAAACGAAACACTTACACTGGAATAATTGTGATTTATTATTGTTTATCATGCCAATTGTTTAGTTGTTTTTTTTTTTTGTATTGATAATTTTACTGACTGTTGATTTAACTGTTGATGTTTGTTTCAATTGTGGTTGGGATGCAAATTCTCTGATTCTCATTTGGCAGAATAGGGAATCGGGTGGGACGACGCGCCAACCTCTTACTGGGATTCAAGTGCACACACGTATTTACACACGAAGCCAACCTGTGAAGCGGTCCTCGACATTTCTCAAACACTTGGTGAAGGAGTTGTTTTTCATGTTTTGATATGTCATCTGGCCAAGGGGTTGATCGTTTGCCAAAAGGAAGTGGGGGATTTGTTGCCGTCTGAACGGAAGCCCCCTCGGATCAAAATCCTCTCTACGTGAGTCCTCAGTTGTTTCTTTTTCTTTTCTTCTTTTAAACGCTTGATTTATCGTACCATTTGCCTCATTTATCAGAGCCAGTGGAGTCATCTCAGATTTATAGTGCCAATCAACATAATGCAAACTTTAGTTCCCAGTGTGGCTGTGAGGAGGGTTCAATTCCCCAAGTCTTTGCTCAGGAGTGATGTGTACTTCACGTGACTCGGGTGGTTTAATGACTATTAGCTATTGACTGCATGCATGCTCGCAGATACTGAGCCGAACCAAGTGGATCTGTGGTAAACACCAGGCCTGTCAACCTGGAACATGGTCAAATATTCCCATCACTTTATTATTATTATTATTTTTTTTTTTTTTGCCGCCTCGAGTGTGCTTGAGTTATGCATCACTTTCTCCTCTCAGGCTTGTCTGGCAAGCACAATCAAACCAATGTGCTTTTTTTTTTTTTTTTTTACCCCCCCCCCCTTCTCCTTCACGGCCTGCTGATCTTGGGCCTCAGAGCGAGTCGCCACTTCTAGTTCAGTCTCGAACCTCTGCCAGCGTTCGACAGCTTCAGGAACAAAGTTGCTTTTGTCTCTATTAAAAAGCTGGCGCAGTTATCGCCTCCCGAACACTTCAAGCTTGTCGTTGTCCCAGAGCGCAATCTTAATGCGTTCTCGTTTGAATTCGCTCCTCCCGTAATTCTAAATCTGTTTTTTCTTCTTGCGGCTTTAATATTTGATTCTGTAATTGTATTTGGAGGGTTTCTGCACACACTACCGATGAAGGTTGAGAACAAACAGCAGTTGGATGTCAGTCTTTTGCCTTCTTTCAATGCCTTTTTTCTTCTTTTCTTTTTGGAGCAAGAAGCACAACAGTTCACTATGTGCTGATAAAAGACCACCTTTGACACTTTCTCCATGTTTTGGCCCCCGATCACGGCTTGAGCTCTCCGGCTTGTCCTCAGTTTTTACACGTAGTTGCACACGTCGCCATTGGGTGGGGCGGACAAAGTTGGGATTGTGCGTGGAGTTGTGTCTAGAAGACTCTTGAAATGTATCGTGGTTTGATATCGAATGCCTTTGCACATCATCATCATCTCCTGTTTGACTGCTGAAATACTTGATACACACACTTGTATACACACACAGACGTACGCATGGGCCAGTAGAAAAGCTCGCCCCTTCAATCATGGTAGCCCAAGTTTTTAGTATAGAGCCATATATGATCATATATTTTCATGCTATGTTGAAGCTATATGTTAAGGTTATGTTCGCAAGATATTTATGTCGATTTGTTGGCCGAACTGGGCTTCAGGCTCGCCTGCTCACCAAATCTTCATTCAGCTCTCAAGTCCTGACCCCCGATGTACTTGTTGAAGTTTTCAAGTGTCGGGAGTACGGTTGCGCTGTGGTATTCCCTTCGTATGTAGGCGGTCATATTGTACATATTAATGATCCTACTGGAATCCATCAGTCCAGGTGGTTACTCGACAGCGTGGTTTCAGTTGCACTATTTCCAAACACCAGCTAGGTGAAGTAGGATCTTTGTTACGAACCGCACTCTCTCCAAAGGCCTCAGCTAAAGTACATTATGGGCAGGATGCAGGATTTGATTTGGGATGGGGGAGGTAAAACTGGGAGAACAGTCTGAAGCACACTTTGGCTCAGCACTACAGTCATCTCAAAGTGGCAGGACGGGGAGAGGGGGGGGGGGGGGGGGGTCTCAAACGCACACGGCCCCGGCCCCCCTTCCCCGAGGTAGTAGACACTACGTAGGGTGCCTCTAGCGTGAATGTTTAATGCTTCTACCCACCCTCGAAAGACTTTACACTCGAAATATGTCCCGGATTTAGCACATCAGACACACACATATGCATATATATATACACACACACACACACACACCTTGAACTTATCAGTCGGACCAAGCCATGCACAAGTACAAACATCAAACTTACAGCCAAAATAACAAGCATACACACTTCTGATTCTTATCCACGGCAGTACACTGTGGCCTGTACTGTCGCTGTTCCTGTGTCTCTTCAGACTTTGGGAGATGGGTGACGGGAGAGTTATCTTTTAACAGAAGACGTTAAAAACTGTATAAAGTAGAGAAAACAATGACTTAAAAAGGTCAGTCGTAATGGAAACTCATAAGCTGTACATTTGTAATAAAATAATAAAACAATTTAATTGTCCTTGGTCTGTCTCCATGTGGTTGATTATTATAACTTGTAATGTTTGCCATTCCGTGTGTGTGTGTGTGCGTGCGCGTGTGTGTACACTCTATGTGGCTTTAGTTCACCTCTCTTGATGCACTTTGTATCCGTTTCAAATTGAAACACCATTCACATCACTTGCCTGCAAATATGAAGACACACTGCTTCTATTCTGACCTGGGTGGAAACTGATTTTTTTCTCTCTTTTTTTTTTAAATATGGTACAATGCCGGCCTGAAATCAGACGACCTGGGTGCACCGCGCACATTCCCTAATATTATCAAACCATTAGACGTTGACAGCATCACAATAGGGTTACAATAGATACGCAAATGTTACATATTGACTGTTATATTTTTGGGGTTTGAATGTCTTTATGGGCACATTCCTGATCGGTATGAAGACACTTGCTCTTCATTGTCGTTTCACAACGCTTATGTTGTAGGTTTGTTACTGGAGCGAGGGCCACATGGCACTCAAGTGGTTGATACTCCCACCTCGGTGAGAAAATATCTAGTTTTCTCCCACAGTAAACGGTATCGATGATATAAATGTAAAAGTCACCCCACAGTGAATTGATCTGCATTCTTTACTAGAATCTTGCGCACATTCATTCATAAAAGCATACCTTGTTGCCTACAACAGCAGCCTACATTTTTACAGACTAAACCTCCACAAGAATCATGACATTTCTATAAAACCGCTTGTAAAAAAAACAAATGAGGAAAAATGGATATTTACAAGTAGAAAGCTTGATTGAGCAGCAATATTGGGGGGGGGGGGGGGTAATCTCAGATTACTTTGCATTCTAACAACAAAATGTAACAGACCTCTTCGCTGCAACAGCACATGATAAATCAGCACAGCATCTCAGTTTTTCTTGTCCAGCTTTGTCAAATAAAGACAAACACTGTTCTTTTGACATAAATTACTCTTCTTTTTCCGGCTTTGGATACACGCTTCTCCGCACGGTCCAGGCTCTTTCCCGGCAGCCGTATAAAGGTTTAGTATGTCATCCTATGCATGTTCATCTGAGCTTGAGGAGCTCGGCAGGAGAACACATTCCTGTCTCCGGCTCCTCTTCCTCCTCCTCTTGGCTATCCGCAACCTCCTGCGGATCACATCTACGAAAACACACATTCAAGCAAAATGAGATGATGAATGGGGATAAAACAAAGAGAGGAACTTGTTACAGAAATAAGACCAAGGTAACTCGAAGACTCTCAGTTGAACCTAATCAAACACAATAGATCGAAAAAAAAAGAAAAGAAAAAAAAAAGGACTCCACCTGCGACACTGTCATAGTCCTGCCGGGGGTCTCGCCAGTAGAGGCTGGGCGTGGTCCTCCAGTGGCGGTAGAGGCGGGTGTGAAGCACGGAGAGCGTGAGGAGGATGAGCAGGAAGCCCAGGGCCGCCGCCGCCCACACGGCCTCGTCGTTCCTGGGGGTCCTCTGCAGGCGTGTGACCCCCGAGGCGTGCGTGCAGTCGCAGGGCTCGCCGGCGCCGCAGCCGTCGCATTCGCCGCTGCCCGTCTGGCCGCGGCTTTCTGACCGCGGACGCTGCTGCGGCTGAGAATCAAAGTCTGTGTTCTGACCTTGTCGATGGGAGTGCGGAGGCCTGTGGATTGGCCGATGCTCCGCTTCTCTTTCTCTGACGTCTACTACTTCATTATCCTTCGCGGTAGGACCCGCTGTGTGATCCTTATTGAACACTTTCTCTTTTGAGTCATTGAGCTTCGTACCGTGCTTACTCGAGTCTTTACCTCTGTGTCTAATTGAACCCGTACCTTCATGTTTAGAAGTGACACTCTGAGTTTTAGGCCTGGCGGTCTGGTTTTGTCCATTCTTCACACTCGTTGTGAGAGCAGGCATCCCAGCAGAGGTTTCGGGTTTCCTGAGGTCAGTCTGTTCAGAACCGGGCTGCACGGCCGCAGACTTATTTCCCTCAGAGTGGAAAGTCCCAAACCCTGACAAACCAGTTCTCAGTGTAGTGGCAGATATGTTTGATGAAAAAGGAGGAGCAGGTCTGGCTATAACACTCTGGCTATTGTTTTGGATTCTCTGCTGAGGGGTTCTCCTTGGACCGTGTAGATCTGAAAGACGTTCAGGCATGCTGCTATCGTTCTTTGTATCTCCCGTCCTCTGAGAGGAAGTCTCACTAGAGTTATTGGTCAAAACATTGGAGGAGTTTCTTGTGTTGAATCCTTCACTGTCCTTCACTTCAACACTCTCCAGCTTCTCTCCATCAGCAGCTCTTCTCAGTCTGCTTCGGCTTCCTTCTTCCATTAGATTCAGGCCTTCACTCTTAAAGCCGCGCAGCAGAGCCAAGATGGTCTCTTCACAGCATTCCTTAAGGGATTCCTATGGATTCACAACAAAATATCCGACTGAAACGAGTGTATATTATTCCTGGGAAGAACTATTTGAATGAACACAATGGGTGTGATCATGAATTACGAAGTCTCCACACCTTTCTTTTTGTGGGCCGGTGCAGCGAGGCTGACCACGTCAGAAACAGGTTGTACTTCATGTTTTGCGCCGCACCGTCAAACACATTTCCCGTTGTCTGTGTCGTCGCCAGCCAATCACAGACGCCCGAGGAGGTGACGGTAGGAAGCTCCAGAGTGCGTCCCCAGGACACCAAGGCTATTGGCTGAAGAAATAGTGAACAGAACAACTCTGAGGCAAGAAACTCATCCTGGAATCAAAAAGCAGCAGTATTTCTACTGCTTTATGCAGATAACAACACCGAACCATGTAATGAGTATTAACAGTCTCTGTGCAAAGACTCAGTGTCAAAAAAGTAGGTCAATGATGAAAGAAAACAATTAAATTCAATAAAAACTAAATAATGTATCTCATACAGTATAGATCTAATTATTCTATGAGTCTTAAGTGATCACTTTTGATATTTTAAAGTCAAGCATGATTTTAAGCCTCAATTTGTTCGGTTTTGTCACGATAAAGAAGCTTTAAAAAATGAAAAATTAATGAAAATCCTGATGGACTGCAACTTGCAAACGTTTACCTGTTGAACGGCATGCTCAATGAAAACCGAACCTTGCTGTTGTTTTCTGTGATTCTATAATAAACGGCAACAGGACTAAAACCTACATGCAAAGTGTTTCATCCTAAATGGTAGATTAACGGATACCCAATTTAGTCTGTATCTAAAAGGTCAATTTCTGGAGGACTGCATTACGTCCTAAGTTGCGTGACTTCGTTTCAGAGTTGAAGTTGATGAATCTATTTATACGGATCCAAATCTATTTCAAATTGAAATGTTCTCAAGAGTAAACTCAAGGTTATTTCATGTTAACAGAACATTCCGTCATGCACTAATTGTCTTACTGCGTCTTTTGAAAGCCAATAAAACCACAGGTGACAAAACATTCTGGCAGAATTTGCAGAAAAAAAACGTGAGCGCTTCTCACAGTGCGTTCACTGAGGTGCTGATGTGGCGTCATGATGAAGTCTGGCAGACAGGAGCGAGCCAGTCCAGACAGGAGGAGGCGCTCGCGACGTGGCGCACACGGGTGATAGAGCAGAACCGTAGATCCATGCTGGAAACGATGGACACAAATATATGTAATGATCACCATCCTCAAAGTCTCACCGACATTTATAATACTTAGTAATTAAACGTTTGCTACAACATAAACTGTGTGTTCTTATCATCTGTTTGTCACGCTTATAAACAAACCTCCATGTCAAAATTTCAAGAAACACAAATGTGCCATTTTGCTAAGAAGATTTAAAAAAAGAAAAAAAAAAGTTGAAAAACACACAAGAGTGGAATCAGATGTAGAATAAACATATTTGTTTTTGTGACTCACATGCAGGTTATTGAGCCAACGCTGAGGAGGGCAATACAAGTACTCCCCACTCTCCGCCATTACTGGTCTGTATGCTCCACTGCAAAACAACAACATAAAAGATAACAAAGGTCACAACTGCAAAGTAAGCAAATCCAATGTGTCATAACTCAAGGCTAGACTCTTTTATACCACTTCATAGAAAAGTGAGCCTTCTGTCGCAGATGTGTGTCTACTCACCTGCTTGGAAGAGTGCGATTGTAGAAGATTGGCTCATCCATGCATATTTGCCTGGCAGGCTGCAGTGAAAAAATAAAATCATCAAACAAGATTCCATCGCCCAAGTCAAGCCAACGCTACGATCAACTACACATTTGCTGATGTCAGTGGGTTATCACATTTCCTTTTTAAGTGCAGTTTAGGGAGTCAAAGATCACTGAAAGCTCAATAAAGATAGCAAATTGTGAACTAGAGCACTTACATACCTCAGGATCGTAAACAGAGTCAATGCTGGGAAGTCTCTGCTGATAAGGAGGACAGTAAGATCATTGACACAACAATGGACAACAGGCATCGTGTGAAGGATGTAGGTCAGGATGTTATTAAGGGGGTGAGCTAAGTACTTCATTTATTTAATTTTTTTCCCAAACATCTGTGTGTAGGTGATGAGTGATGCTGGCAGCAGGTCTGGTACCTGTGGAGACTCTGCACAGTCCCAGGAGATAGCATCCGGAGTCAGGTCCTTCTCCAAGTACAGCTGTCACACACAGGCGAGGACGAAATGCCTCTGTAATAACTGATTATAACCCACATAGCAATAAAAACACACAACAGAAATACCCCCACCTTTCCGTTGTCACATCTCGGAGACTCGCACTGAACCAGGGCGAGCCACAGCGCGGCCACGAGAGCCACCGTCCCCCGGCAGGAGGCGGCTGGACCCGGCCTGGTGAGAGCCACCGTCCCCCGCCGGGACGTCGCTCGGCCTGGCATGGTGGCGATAACCACTCAGTCATTCAATTCTGAACGGAGCAACATTAAAATAACTGGCACTACTTTAATTAAAGAGCAGCAGCCCGGGAGAAGAACGACGCCACCGTTCATAATGTTAACAACACAAAACGTCCATCGAAAGTGACATGCTTTCCTCCACGAGCCAAAACGACGTTATTCCGACGCGTCATAAAGCGAAACGGAACGACAAAAACGCCACATATTAGATTGTTTTCTTAAAAAGAAAAGTAACAGCGTTTTTCATAACTCACACAAAACTTTCAAGTTGAAGTCATTTTATAAATATAACATCTACATGAAGACTTTCAGAATAATACGACAGCAATGAGACTTGGATTTATTAGCGAGTATAATATCATTAAATTTTTTAACAACTTCATTGGTCACTTATTCGACAGACAAGTATAAATATTCATACATATTTTAATTATTTTTTGGTCCTCACTGATGTAACGCACATTAACACATTTTTGTTTGTTTAGGGGAATCTGATTTCCGTTTCCGGTTTGCATTCACATCCAGCTTTACAGAAAAGTTTATCGACGGAAGCCGTGAAAACACAAAATGCAAGAAAATTAAAAACACGCCTAAATTTGACCTGCTCTATTAACAAAAACAACCATTTCCAACTAAGATGGGTTTTTTTCTCTAAAGAAGAGATAAATATTATCCGAAATTACTATAATATTCCTATTGGGAATACACCTTTGTAGTGTTTAACATTAAAATCAAAATTGGTTAATTGCCTTTCAGAGCAGGAGTGTCAAACACATTTTAGTTCAGGACACAGACACATCCAATTTTATTGATTTTCTTGATGAGGCAAAATCCACGATAACCTGGGAATTTAAACTTTAAACTTCTTTATTATGGTACTGAGCACAGGTGATGTCTATATTTTCACACAACAAAAAAATTGCTTTAGAAATTAACTACAATCTCAACATGAAGACAATTTTGATGATACCATCTGCTGCAAAATACAGTGATATAACTGCGAGTATCCTCTAAGTGGCGACACATCAGCAGAATACAATTTTCTAAATCTCTTATAATGACTACAAACATAATGGATATCTTTTAATGCACAACAAACGAAGCCAACCACATTTGCTATCCTGGTATTTTCATTGTCGATAAACACATGGTTTTCTTCTGCACACTTAAAAGCTGGACTGATATCGAGCTGACAGACGTTTTACTCAAACATTCTCACAATCCTGCCATTGTAAAAGCAGCGAAACAGGCATTACCTGTTGGTGCAGGTAAAACAGGAACTATGAAAACCACCCCAGTCAGAAAGTTGTGCCAACCAACTAAATGATTTCAAAATAAAATAAATCATATGGCTGTTTAAACGTAAAAAGCTCCAAATCAGTGATCACATTGAAAATAGTCACATATATAAAAGCATCGGGAGATTAGAGGGTCATTTTTCTACGCATTGATTTATTTATTTTTTCCTTTTAAGTTTTGTTTTGTTTTGGAAGAAAACCTATGGAAGTGTCTTTGCTTTTTCGTCACCTTGACACTGACACACTCGCCCCACCCCAAAGCTCCACAGTCCACACACACCCACACCGAAACACACACACCTCAGTGGAAAGCAGTCCAGGTGGGTTTGTCAGAGGACCGCTGGCCTCCTGGACAGGAGAAGTCTGGACCTAAATGTCGTCCATCATCTCCTCAGGTTTGCCTAACTTTCTACACTTCGAATTGTGCTGCAAAATTGGCAAAAGTGCAATGATTTCAGAGAGAAAGCCATTGATGCAGTTTTAAACCTTTCTCCAATCCGATCACAGATTAGACAGTTTTTCACCCCCCCTCATTTACGTTCGAGGGTGTGGCACTTTTCTGAATTCTAAATGTTATATCCTCTATATTTGTTACCAGGTACATGATAGTAACCAAACTGCATGCAATGTTTTGTTGATTTCGCCCTTAGTGTTTGTTCTTTTTAATCCCTGTGTGAGCGGTTCAGGCTGTTCATTTAAGGAAGTGGGAAAGTAAGGAAGTGTAGGCACACAGCAACAGCCTCATTTGTTTCTCTTTAACATGCAGGGTATAAGTTGGTAGTACAACCTTTTTTTTTTCTTTTTTTTTTTTACTGGCATTGCTTTGCAGATACTCTGTCTGTATTTAAATTTAAAGATAAAAAGAGAGACATCCTTGTAGTGTGAGCTTGTTGGCCACTTAATACCATCACCTTGAACTGTTTAGGTCTAGCTCCAGGTGGAGTGGACCATGCAGCTGTCCAGCTGCCAGGAGCAGTTTCCCTCGGTGGTTTGCAGCCCCTTCCTGAAGAGGCAGAGCCAATAGGGGAGTCTGAGAAACCTGCAGGAAAAGCACAAGACATGGTGAGGATGAGAAGAAGACCCATAGCATTAAACTCATCTGACCGTATTGGTCTTTGTTATTCAAAGAAATTACTAATACTCTGTTCCCCTGGAGCAGCAGAATCCACTCTTGCCAAATACCTACAAAATAAGTTCAGAGGTATTTAGTCCTTCCCAGCAAGAAGTCGGGTGAAGTAACGTTTGCTTTCTCGGTCTACCAGGAGATGTATTCCTTTGACAGCTCTCCGGACAGTGACGATGA
Source organism: Blennius ocellaris (assembly GCF_963422515.1). Taxonomy (NCBI): domain Eukaryota; kingdom Metazoa; phylum Chordata; class Actinopteri; order Blenniiformes; family Blenniidae; genus Blennius; species Blennius ocellaris. The sequence continues at coordinate 17,415,406 of NC_137651.1, forward strand.
GGATGATGGGAAAAAGAAAAAGAAGAAGAAGAAGAAGAAGATAAAGAAGAAGAAGAAGAAAAAAGTAAATATCATAATCATAAATGGTTCAGTCGAGCTGCAGCCTTCCCCGTGAGCAATCAGAGGAAATGCCACCAATATACAATCTGTCCGGCCCTATGGCTACTATAGGTCTGGATTTGTAGCTACGCATGTGAGGCTGCTTTGCTCTGCTGACCTCTGGCAGGGAAGGACAGGGCAGGGCCGCCTCCGCCTAACTACCGCCAGTCAAACAAGAGGCAACTGGGAATTATTTGGTTATCACGTGGATCAACTGTCAGTTTCAGAAGTGATTGCTTCACTGACATTGCTGGAAAAGGTGTGCATTTGGCTATGTGTGTGAGTGTGTGTGTGTGTGTGTAGTTTTCTTTTGTGTGTTAAGTGTTTGTGGAGCCCCTCCCTCCCTACCGCTGCCTTGTTTCGGTGCAGATGACTGGATGTTTGGTGTGTTAGGAGTGACTCATTCGCTTAGATTCTTATTTTCCACTCTCGCCAACAAAGGAGAGCACAAGTGAACCCATGTGAGGTGTAAGCAGGTGAACAATAACTTCCCTCCCTGTGTTTGAACAGGATTCAAGCTCCTCCTCCTCCTCCTCCTCATCTTCATCCTCCTCTTCATCAAGCAGCTCCTCAGATAGTGACAGTGAGGTAAGTAGGACGTTCACATGTATTTGACTCCCATCATCATATGCTAGTTGAAAAGAATATTCTCTTGGGCAAGCAAATATGTATTTGTTCAACAAGGGAAGCTACATTGTGTTTATCTACAATCCGGAAAATTTACTTGAATAGTGGGAAATAGCAAAATACATCTTCTGTGTCAGAGCTGGTTCTGTCTGACTCAACAGACACAACACCGAGTTCCTCTTTTTATCCATTTCAGACACCTGCTCGCAAAGAATTTTGGACTTATTTACCATCTAGAATTCCTCCAGTCTAACAAATTCATAGGTTTTTATGTGTGCACTTTCTCTCTTAAGCCCTCCCATGACATGTCAATGTGGAACAAACCTGGGATTTATTACCTTTGCCTCATCAATCCCACAGGCCGTTATTTCTTTTTCTCTGTGCTTTGGCTTCCAGGTCTGTTGAAAAGCTGGGTTTTAGGTTCAACCTTAAGTTTCACCATACATTTGCAATGACGACCAGTTCTGAATGAATCTGCAATTATTTGAGACACCAAAATACAGGGTAACACCACAATATAGTGGAGTTTACATGTTTTCCCTGTGCAATCACAGTGTTTTCTGCAGGCCTTTTCTTTCCCTCCAGTCCAAAGGCACACATGTTTGACTGGGTTAATTGCTTTATTTTAGCCATGCGTTTGAAAGGCAACCTGCCTTGGATTCATTCTGCTATTCTCCCATCAGCTGAGACAACCTGCATTAAAGTATGGATCAGGGGTGTCAAACAGATTTTAGTCTCGGACCAGACTTGTATTTAAACTTTAAAGTTTTAAAGTCAACATTTTCACAAATACTACAACCAAAAATGACTTACAATCTCAACATAAAGCTAATTGACACCTTCTGGTGCAAAATACAGTGAGATGTCCAAAACAGATCTGCTTTAGCTGTTGCATTATGGGCATTTTTAAAAACTCACCCTGACAGCACGGTTTCGAGCAACGAGGTAGCCAGCTTTCATGATTTCTCAGCTCGGGTCTCAGTGCTACGTTTTCTCTGCTACTGTAAAGCATTTTTAAAATGAAATTAATGTTTGTTTTTGTAATTTCTTTGGTGATCTCATGGGTCAGATAGGAGCCCCTCATGGGCCTTAAGTTTGACACCCCTGGCTCTGTCGATGAAAATGCTAATCATTTGAATATTTGTTGGATTTATAAAATCACAGTTTTCAACTCTCTTATTCTTAGAAACTCAGCAAATCATCCAAACTGCACTGAACTAAGAGCTCAGCAGATCTGAAAGGGCAGAGGTCTAGATAAAATGGCTTCATCCTATAAATAACTCTCGAAATAAACACGTTACTAATCTTTATCATCTTATCTGGAATTGCCTGTGTTTTACTTGCTTTTTCATGGAACACACAGTTAAAAAAAAAAATCTGCACTAACTGGTCCTATTATGAGTACGATGAAGTACTTACTAGTTCATATAAGTTGGTTGGACTCAGCTGTTTTCCACTGAATTCTTCACCATGGGTATATGAACCCTTTTTGTCTCACGATGGCATTATGAAACACTTCTTCCCAAGATGTGTGATCTTGTTGTTACATGTTGTTGTTGTTACACGAGCTGCATATATCACATACCTTTTAATCCCTCAGATCTATTCATTGCACCTCTCTCACACTTGTTGTTTGTATTTGATCCAACAATACATTAGAAATTAGGCAAAAAAGATAGTAGTTTTGTCCACACTGAATCTTTACTCCAGAAATGCTACATTTAGTTCGTGGTTACAAGCACAATTTACCTGAACTCTTATGAAAGTAAGGAAGACGTCATGTGGGGACATACAGTAACAACACAGTCAGGCTTTGATAGAATCAAGGTGGGGGGAAAAAAAATCCAATAAAGTCACCTTGTCATTTCTTTAGCTTCAACTGGGGATGGTTATGCTTTCGGGAAGTATGTTGGTTCAACAACTTCATTCTTTGAATTTGAATAAGTCATATAGCATACAAAGAATTTTGTCTAGTTCTATATTACCTGACTTCATGTGACTGCACTCATAAAAAGACACTGCGTCTTCATTTTCTGGGGGTGTGGTTGGATAATCAGGAAAGTGAGTGACTCCTCTCTGGGGTTGGAGTCACAACTGACTGGTTGTAAAGTAGCTGTAAAGAAGAAAACTAGATCTATTAAAAAAGAACACCACCAAAAGCAAAGGAATGCATTTTGCCCTGAGCAATAGGCGGTGGCGGCGGCGGTAGAGCTGATGTCTTGATTCCCTGATAGCACTCGGTATCTGACGGCAGGGAACACACCCTGTAAGAATGTGTGTGTGTGTGTGTGAAGTCACAAGTTATTCTTGCTGCTTTGTTTGCAGTGACAACACCCCTGAAGTCATAATACACCCGAATGTATCTGTGGGTTTGGGCGCATGCATACTTGCATGCATGGTTGCATTGAAAAAAAGCAGCTGTTGCTCCTGCATCAGCAAAACTGTAACTGCACTATGATATATTACCTTTGTGTGTTTTGTATTATCTGCTTGTCCGCAGTAGATGAAGGATTATTCACAGAATAAAATAGGGTCACACATAACTGGGAGGCAGCAGATCCATCTGTATGTCACTTTATCACTTGCACACATATTTGTACAAATAATAGAAGAGTTGAGTGTTCTTTTTGAATATTTTCCTGCAGGATGATAAAAAGAAGAAGAAAAAGAAGAAGAAGAAGAAGGATGAGAAGGAGAAGAAAAAGGTTGACGGCAAAGAGTACATCTACAACAATGTCGTCATATGTCAAGAGGGTAAGAGGAATACAGTGTTTCCCACTTGTAATGTAGAAAGACCTTCATGGCTTGTTTTTTTTAAATGGCTTCTGGCTTTATTACAAAGTCATGTGTGGCAAATATTGTCCAAATTGATATGATATGCAAAATCAGGTAACATTACCCATAGTCAGGTGAGGTGAATGGCCTGAGGTATGTATTTACCATGACAGAAGTAAGTGTGTGAGTGATATTGGTCGGTGTGTGGATATTTTGTTCTCACGTTTATTGGAAACTGGATAAAATAGGCAAACATAAGGATTTCAATGGGTTTGGTCATGTTGAAAATGTCAGCGCTGCTCCAGAACTGCAGCTCTTGTGTGGCTTTCCTAGTCTACAGTGGATTATATCTATCAAAAGAAAAAGTTGCAAATGAATGATACAATCTTGTGCAGCTGAAGCTCATTTATGCACAAAATCCCATAGAGCTCCCATCTTGCAAATTACAGTAACATATTTTGTGATGGCAGTGCACACCTTTAGAGGTCTCGTTACATCCACACCTTCATGGATCTGCTTTGATCACAAAATGTAATCTGGTCAGGGTAGGCATTCATAACATTATGGCTGATCAATAGATCGCTTTATTTTCAAGCTTTTTGATGAAATGTAGCCATGTAGTTGATGTGGTGTAATGATGTTCACTTAAATTGAAAATTGACAGACTTCCAATGAACAATTTCAAAACTTTCAATGGTTACTGATGAACTGAAATGATGACATATGAACCCACCTGACTGTCTTGTGATTGTAATGTGGCTTTAATGTCAACGGATCACTTTACTAAACGTTCCCAGGTCTTGATGAACAACAGGAAAGTCTGCCTGCCGACTGTCAGCAGATGAACTCGGTGAGACAAGATGACCCAACACACAATATTTCTGTTGTAAAACTTGTTTAATTGTTTAAAAATACGTATTTCAGGAGTACAGCATATCAGATGAGGAGGGTGACAAGAAAAAGAAGAAGAAAAAGGAAAAGAAGAAGAAGAAGAAGAAAGTATGGCACATGTTCCTGAACAACAGATGCACTGATCCAGTGTAAACTACGTGATTGACACTTTTTATTGTTGATTTTGCATATGCACTTCCTCTCTTCCCCAGGAGTCGTCTTCCTCTTCATCTGATAGTTCTTCCTCGGACAGTGAAGATGAGAAGAAGAAAAAGAAGAAGAAAAAGGAAAAGAAGAAGAAAAAGGTATGGCACATGTTCCTGAACAACAGATGGACTGATCCAGTGTAAACTACGTGATTGACACTTTTTATTGTTGATTTTGCATATGCACTTCCTCTCTTCCCCAGGAGTCGTCTTCCTCTTCATCTGATAGTTCTTCCTCGGACAGTGAAGATGAGAAGAAGAAAAAGAAGAAGAAAAAGAAAGACAAGAAGAAGAAGAAAAAGAAGGTAGGATTTGTTTAACCCAACTTTTACCTCATTATGTAATAAAAATAAGGTGAAAGTCAGACATATTCTTACTATGGTTATGATCAGAGGAAAATTTATTTAGTAAACTGTCTGAAGACGACTTTATTTGATGTCTTATAACGGATGCTGTACTTTGCTTTATAGCGCACATAATTCAAATATTCTCACCATTAATTTGACTTGCAAAGACCATGGTATGGTATCTTGTTATTTTAAGGTATTTATATGGATGAAAAACAAGGTTTTGACATATTAACTTTTAGAATTGGTTCAGATAAACATCATTACAAAAGAATCTAAATCATCTTATTCTCATATCAGTGGTTTTGACTAATATACCAACTGATTTCTTTTTTTTTTGCAGGATTCCAGCTCCTCTTCATCTGATAGCTCCTCTTCTTCATCATCTTCTTCATCCGACAGCGATGGTGGGAAGAAAAAAGACAAAAAGAAGAAGAAAAAGAAGGACAAGAAAAAGGTGGATATTTCAAACTAACCCTACAATCGTTTATCTTAATGCAACTGGAGCTGTTTTTTTTTTTTTTTAATCATTTTCTATGTGTATAAAATTGGGGAATCTGTTTAAGAATAGACAGTTCCACAATGAAGAAGTCGGGTTGATCATGAAAATACACATTTCTTTATTACAAATGTAACCAGATAAATATATTTTATAGAACCAGGGATTCTTGTGTTACAGAAGATTACCTAGATTGACATTAAAATAGATTTTTGGATTTTCCTAGGACTCCAGCTCTTCATCATCTTCATCGTCGTCATCATCATCGTCTGACAGTGAAAAAGACAAGAAGAAGAAAAAGAAGAAGAAAAAGGTGAAATGCAGTTTTTTTACACAACTAAGAAAAGTAATTTTTATTGAGCCTTCATCTTACAGCTGCATTTGAGATATATTTTGCATCTGTGTTAGTAAGTTTTGCAGCATGTGTGATCATTATCTGGGTGAAACTGTTTCTAACTCATGACTATAGGGAGGCTTGTGCTCATTTCTACAAGAAACAGATTCCACAGCAGTTCACTCACCAGCCGCAAACGATGGGTGTGAACTGGTTCGCTTGTCAGGGCCTGTTAAAGAATGGCAGGAAAGCTTAGACTAGAAATGAGAAATGTAGTAGAAATTAGTCTTAAACCAGGTTGCGCGCATGCGCTATTTCCATAAGATGATGGAGGCTCCAAAGATATCAAACACTGGTCATCAGTATTTCTATTGTGCTCTGGTGCAGCTCCACCTCCTTTAAGATGGTTGAAGGAGAAATTAATCCACTTGTAGTCACATTAAATGTCATTACGGTCATTTCTTTCATTGTACCTTCACAAAAAAAAAAAAGACCTGACCTTTGTGTCTCAGCACCTCTTTTATTTTGATTGGGATTCCGTGTGTGTTTTTCACAGGATGAAGAACAGGAGGAGCTCAGTAACATTTGTACACTTGTAGCGGCAGGTAAATGTTTTGGATTCTTCATTCTGAATAAAAGGAAAAGCAGATTACCACATGGAAACGCCATCAGAGCTGCAGCCATACACTTGTTTGGTGTTTCACAGTGAAGTGTTGTTGAACTGTCTCAATTTCTGCAGGTGGTGAGGCTGCAGGACCAACTCCTGATGGCGATGCAAAGAAAGATAGCGACACGGTATGAAACAGACATACACACATTTGCATGCCATGCACAGACACAAAGTAAAGTAATTTCTTTGAATTTCTCACGGCAGGCACAAGCAAAAGTACTCAAGGGAGCAGAAGAGGGCAAAGTCTCCTCTACACTTTCAGGTATATGAGCTTTTCAGACTTGCACGCATCAAACTGTGATTATCGTCAGCGTTCATGGGGCGTTCTGGCCAGCAGGGGCAGCAGAGGACCCCGAAGGTATTGAGGATGGCAACTTGACTGATGATGAAGGGGAGGGAGGGGAAGAGAGTGGGAAGAAGAAGAAGAAGAAGCTTAAGAAAAAGAAGGACAAAAAGGTAACCAATGATTGAAGGGGAGATACATCCCAACCATATCACTCGTTCTTTGAGTTTGATTGTTGTTAAAAGTTTTGAAAATAAAATGATGATGAGCATGCCTGGCACACTGTGTTTGGTTTGATTCTCAGGACTCCGGCTCCTCTTCATCCGATAGCTCAGACAGTGAAGATGACAAAAAGAAAAAGAAGAAAAAGAAGAAGGTTTGCAAACAATTTGAAAAACATTTTGCAGACAAAATTTTGTTTTTGCATTGAATGGTTATTAAAGTATCTCTTGTGCTCCTCTTTTACAGGATTCCAGCTCTTCCTCCTCTGATAGTGATGATGACAAGAAGAAAAAGAAGAAGAAAAAGAAGAAGGTGAGAATTTTCTTACTTAGTAACTTTTAAGGTTTGTGGGTTTTTTTTGTTGTTTTTTTGTAGTTCGTTTTCATTATATATATTATCTTTTTTTTCTGTCCAGGATTCTTCTTCCTCCTCCAGTGATTCTTCAAGTGATGATGACAAGAAGAAAAAGAAGAAGAAGAAGAAGGTGGAAATTTTCTTTCTTATTAACTTTTAAGGTTTGGGTTTTTTTGTAGTTTGTTTTCATTTAATATATTTTCTGTTTTTTCTGTCCAGGATTCTTCTTCCTCCTCCAGTGATTCCTCAAGTGATGATGACAAGAAGAAAAAGAAAAAGAAGAAGAAAAAGGTGAGACAGACTAATCCCTTAAATCAACACCATGGTTTTGGATGACATGAATATTTTTGATTATACTCATTGTATAATTATTTTTGTCAAGGATTCCTCGTCATCATCCTCCAGCGATTCTTCAAGTGACGACGATAAGAAGAAGAAGAAGAAGAAAAAGAAAGACAAGAAAAAGGTGACGGTCACTGATGAGTTGTATTATTAGTTTATTCTGCTGTTGCTTTCGATTTCTTATATATAAAAATTGCGTTTTCCTGTTGTGAAGAATTAATGAGTAAGAAACTTAAACAAATTTACTATTCCTCTTTTTTTGTGCAGGATTCTTCTTCATCTTCCAGCGATTCTTCAAGTGACGACGATAAGAAGAAGAAGAAGAAGAAAAAGAAAGACAAGAAAAAGGTAACGTCACCGATTATTGTATTATTAGTTTACTCTGCTGTTGCTTTCGATTTCTTATATATAAAAATTGCGTTTTCCTGTTGTGAAGAATTAATGAGTAAGAAACTTAAACAAATTTACTATTCCTCTTTTTCTGTGCAGGATTCTTCTTCATCCTCCAGCGATTCTTCAAGTGACGACGATAAGAAGAAGAAGAAGAAGAAAAAGAAAGACAAGAAAAAGGTAACGTCACCGATTATTGTGTTATTAGTTTACTCTGCTGTTGCTTTCGATTTCTTATATATAAAAATTGCATTTTCCTGTTGTGAAGAATTAATGAGTAAGAAACTTAAACAAATTTACTATTCCTCTTTTTCTGTGCAGGATTCTTCTTCATCCTCCAGCGATTCTTCAAGTGACGACGATAAGAAGAAGAAGAAGAAAAAGAAAGACAAGAAAAAGGTGACGTCACCGATTAGTTGTAAAAGGGGCACAAAAAGTAGTGACATTTGTGTTTATTAGATGATTTGTTATGACAATGTTTCCTGGCATGAAATGGTATAATGTTGGAAAGTTTATTTCTGTCGTGAGTTGTGCTCATGATAATGATGTTCAATCTCTGCTGCCAAATACCAAATAGTTTATTCTGCTGTTGCGTTTGAGTTCGTTCCTGTTTTGAGAGATTTGTGAGTAAGAAGCTTAAACAAATTCGCAATCCTTCTTTTTTCTGTACAGGATTCTTGTTCCTCCTCCAGCGATTCTTCCAGTGAAGATGACAAGAAGAAGAAGAAGAAGAAGGAAAAGAAGAAGAAGAAAAAGAAGGTGGGGACAGGTCCTCTTTGCATCAATTTGGTTGTAACTTTTGAAGGTGGTCCATAATGTTTCAATCTTCAAAACACTCGAACACTGGTAAAATCTGAAAATGAAAAGGTCTGATTTTTGTTTTCTGCTGTGAGATTATTATAAATGAATGTTGAAAAAAGAAAACTTTTACAGAAATAAGAGCTTTTGTCTTTTTTATTGTCCAGGATTGTTCTTCCTCCTCATCCAGTGATTCTTCAAGTGAGGATGATAAGAAGAAGAAGAAGAAGACGAAGAAGAAGAAGAAGAAAAAGGTGAGAAATTAACCTTCAGTTTTTTTCATTTCCTGGATTTTGTTTGATGCTGTCAGTTTATGAGTTTTTATTTATTGAAAGGGACATAATGCTTCAGAAGTACAAAAAAATCTATCAGAATTAAATTAACAGCTTAAAAGGTGTACATACGGTACTTTGAAAGTCCATCCATTTCTTTTTCTATCTAGGATTCTTCTTCGTCTTCTTCTTCGGATTCATCCAGTGATGATGACAAGAAGAAAAAGAAGAAGAAAAAGGAGAAGAAGAAGAAAAAGAAGGTGAAAACATATAATCCTATCTTCTGTTTGTTTTTATGATTGTGTGTCATGCTATTTACAATATTTTCCCCCTTTCTTTTCAGGATTCCTCTTCCTCCTCTTCTGATTCCTCTAGCGATGATGACAAGAAGAAAAAGAAGAAAAAGAAAGACAAGAAAAAGGTAATGATGAATTGTCAGTTGACATGAAACAGTGTTTAGTGACAGGAAGTAGCATAGCAAACAAGGTGTGAGACTTTAAGTTAAGATGCATTACTTTTGTAGTAAAGTGGGAAACTATGAAGTCGTAACACAATTTTTGAATCTATGTCCAAGGACTCGGATTCTAGCAGTGACGAGGACAAGAAGAAGAAGAAAAAGAAAAAAGACAAGAAGAAGAAAAAGAAGAAGGACAAAAAGAAGGTAGTTTAGCATGTTATCAAGACAAACACAATATTTGCTCAAGATATAGTTGGACAAAGCAGATTAATGGAGTCTGCATGTTTTTTCATTTTATCAGGACTCAGGTTCTTCAAGCTCCTCTGACAGGGACAGCGACAAAGAGAACAAAGACGAGAAGGACAAGAAAAAGAAAGAGGTAAATTAATCATGTGATAAGATTCTTATCGGAGGAGTTCCCTGGTGGGGGGGGGAAAAAAACCCCAGACAAAATAAAACTGTTTTTCTGATGTTTATCTTTTTAGCATTCAGGCTCATCTGGAAGTGAAACTGAAAAGGAGTCAAAGAGTGTAAGTCTCATTCTAGTATCCATTATGTGATACATCATTATGTAAAGATTTGACTTAACCTTGTTTTTCATGTACACTATGCATAATGTGCAGTCTTAATTGGTGTTTGTTGCAGGATCGGTCTGAAGCAGAGCCAAAAAGTGAGCCCGAAATGCAAGTTTCAGGCTCCGTACCTGGCGGACTCTCTGCTAGCAGCAGTAGCAGCAGCAGCTCGAGGCCCGGTGGAATTCCTCTCGTCCCCATCTTACCCCTCCCCTCCAAACCCGTCATAAAGCAGGATCCCTCGAGCACTCCAAGCCTCTCTTCGGGCACTTCGTCGTACTCCTCCGGCATTTCGTCATACTCCCCGAGCTCTCCATCCTTCTCCTCGGGTATATCCTCTCTTTACTCGGGCTCTTCCTCTCTCCCCTCCGGTACTCCATCTTTCTTATCGGGCGCTTCATCATACTCTCCGGGTAAATCGTCTCTGACATCAGGTACATCGTCTTTCTCCCCGGGAATATCATCTTTCTCTTCGGGTACTCCATCTCTTTCCTCAGGTACTTCATCTTTCTCCTCCGGTACTCCATCTCTTTCCTCAGGTACTTCATCTCTCCCATCTGGTACCTTATTTCACTCCTCAAGTGCCTCGCCTCAGGCCGACACCCTCTATAGCTCCTCGCTGAATATGGGCGACAGGCAATTCAATCGCCGGCCTCCCAGCCCCATGGAAAAACTGATGGGGACCCCACTGAAGAGGTACGGCGAGCCGACGAGCCGCACCTCCAGCCACCTCTCGTCCAGTGAGCTGCTCAAAGGCCCCAGGCCCTACCAGCAATGAGAGGGTGCACATTTAAAAAGTAGTTGCTGATTGGAAAAAATATAACAAAAGAAAAACAATGGTTTGTTTGTGATATTGGAAACAGTTGAAAATAATTATGATAAGAAACTTTTTAAACAGCTTGTTTTCACTGAGTGCGAGATGGTACAAGGACTTTTTCTGTGTTGCTGCTGATGGAACAGAGAGGTTACTGGGTATTGATGAAAATGTGCTTAATGAGGGAGATGATTATATGATGAATGAACCTGAAAGTTTTCTAAATGACATGTCCATTTATGGAGGGGGGTGTCAAATCGCATGAAAGGTTTGCTCAAAGGGAATAAAACATAAAATTCCAATTGTCCTCATTTGTTTCTTGTCTACCTGCATATATATATATATATATATATATGAATAATGGAATGTTGCATATTTTACATCGATTTAAAAAAAAAAATCTTATTTCATTGTTTTAAGTACCAGATCAGACTCTTATATCATGACAACAGTAATTATGACCTTTCAAGACTGAAACAGGCACTCCAAAGAAATGACAAGGACCTTAAATCTGGATCTGGTAAACAATAGCTGCGGTTGTCTACAATATACTAAATATGTAAAGTACTTTCTATCAACTTATTTCTCTTGGAGGATATGCTTCTCACAAACAAAAAGAGAATGTTGAATGGAAAAAACAAACATTAAGAATTTGCACCACCAGTCTTTGAAACCTGATAACTTTTTTTATTACTGGATTTTTTGTTGTTGAGATGTTCAGTTTCTCTGATGGGTGCTGTTTTTATTGTTATGTGTCTGTATTAGTAGGCCGTCTATTATTGTGGTTGTTTTATAACACTTCGTCGAGGTCAATCTCGGTCAACCTGAGGCACACCAATGCAATAATCCTGCTGTCTAATCAGCGTTGTGATATGCCACACAACAAGTGAGATGGATGGATTATCGCGGCAAAAGAGGAGTGCTCACCAACACCCATTGAGATTTTTAGATTTGTGAACAACATCTTACAGAACTCGGCCTTACGTGTATATTGAAAAAGGCTTAGGTCTCTGAGTTCAGCTCATGAATAATTGGAGCAAAAACTAAAGTGATTCGTTTATATTTTTGTTCAGTGTATTTTTTTGTCACTGCAGTGTATATTTGTGGTAGCCTTTTCGTCTTTGGCATTGTTATGTAATGGTCTTGGTTGATAGTAGCAGTGGGCGAGATTGGATTCAATATCAAATGGTGAGTCAGTCATGACACCATCTTGTGGTGTAATCTTGAATTGCAAAATTGTGTGATTCAAGTATATCTGCAGCACATCACTCAATTTCCTTTAAAGGTTAATTTTATGATTTTTTGCTGTGACTGCTATAAAAAAAAGTTTAAAAGGTACAGTATGTACGGAGCCCCTCTTACGGAGCCCCTCTGGTGACATTGGTGAAAAAAATATTACTGCGTAATAACGCGTGGCCACGCGTTATTAAGGCGTGGGAACGAGATAAATAAGTCGTGGCCACGCGTTATTAAACTGCCGTCATGTGAGCCGGCACTCACTTGACGGTAAAACACAGGTCAGCGTACGGCCACAATGCTGACAGAAAGACAGATGGTCTGATTTCAAAATGCAATAAAACGGAATCCTTCATAGGTTTTCACCCAATTTCACTTCAGTGCAATACTAGGCATACTCCTTTGTTACTACAAGAAATATGAAAGAATATTACTGTAGAAATTTGGAGAAAAGTACTCTTAAACGTGGATGTGTTGATCGAAAATGATGGTCTCATCTATTTTCAAATTGCAATAAAATGGAATTCTTAATAGGTTAATGCCTGATTCCACTTCAGGCAGTACTAGACATACTCCTTTACTACTACAAGCAGCATCAAAGAATATCACTGTAGGAATTCGGAGAAAAATACTTTTAAACTTGGAGCAAATTAATGAAGGCGAGACCATTATTTTCGACCAACAGATCCAAGTTTGACATTACTTTTCTCCAAATTTCTACAGTAATATTCTTTGATATTACTGGTTCTGGTAAAGGACTATATCTAGTATTGCACTGAAGTGGAATCAGGCATTAACCTATTAAGAATTACGTACGCTGGCCTGTGTTTTGCCGTAAAGGTGTCAATAAAAGCGCAGTTAAAATTGAGTGCCGGCTCACTTGACGGCAGTTGGTTGGAGGGGCCGATGGCAGCCTCGCTTCCGTCAGTAAGATTGCTAAGTCATTAATTAAGAAATATGTGAAAAAGGTACGGCAGGGTAAATGGGATGGAGGAACTAAGTGGAGGGTCTTTTATCATGTGAATCCCCAGGTGGGGATGGAGTGTTCAGGTAGTCCATGCAGAACGGAAGAAACAATATTCACAAGATTAAGAATAGGACATACAGGATTAAATATAATGCTGCAGTTGATGGGAAAACATCAATCTGGAGAGTGTGACGCCTGTCATGAAGCTGAGACGGTGGAGAACGTTCTGACCAAGTGCATGGCCTTCGACAGGGAAAGAAATTTTTTAAGAAACAGGGTGGAGGACTTGCGGGAGATCTTCAGTTTGCAAAACAAATTGACTAAGCCATGATCATAGACTTGTTAAATATGTGTTTGAGTATCTTAGGAGCGTCGGATTTATTAATGGAATTTAGTTTATTTATTTTTTTGTAGCTTACATGCTGCATTTCTTAAGACTTATGAGCCATGCAGTTGACCTATCACATGCGTGAACTATCAGGAGGGTGGTACCAGGGGGCGTGGCTTCAGCTGTCAGTCACGATCTGACACAAAAGATCCGACAATTTAAATATCGTTGTATATGTGGTTGAACGTCATTCGTTTGGACGACTACGGGTTTATGTCCCGCTTTGAACGTGTGCGGTCGTTTGCAGTCGTTTGCAGCATCGGCGGAAGATAAAGGAAGTCGGTCACCAGTTAAAAGGGACACCAGGTGATCCGAAACACCGGACAGGTGTGGCGTTTGCTGATTGCCCTTGTGAGAGAGGACCTGCAAGACTCAAGTCAACAAGATGTCGTTCAATCTTGGCGACGGTATGCTCACAGTTATTGTGTCGTGTTCCTTTCTCTGAAGCTTAATGTGTGTCAGTGATTCAAACCTCAGGGAAGCGACTTTGACACGTAGAAAACGAGTTTTGCTTTCCCTGCCTCCAGTGTGCAACCTGACTTGTTAATGCCTTTGCATGTCTGTCTCGTTTGTTTGTAGCTTGTGGAGGTGAAGACCAAGTAACGAAAGAGAAGGCGTCGAAAGACGAATTTTCTTTCCCCTGGAATAGGGATAAAGACAAGAAGGTAGGTGGTCAAAAGCGTTGCATTGTATACAATCTCACAAAGACACTTAAAGGACATTATATCAGCGATTTGGGCTCCCCCCCCCCTGTGCAGTTATACATTTGCTCAGTTGGTCAATGATTTGTTTACGTTTTATATGTGTATATATATTCAGGGTGACAAGTCTGGTCATAAGGACGGCAAAGACAAGTCTAGTCATAAGGACGGCAAAGACAAGTCTAGTCATAAGGACGGCAAAGACAAATCCAAGAGCAAAGACGAGAAGAAGGGGGAGAAGAAAGATGGAGGTGGAGGCTCTTCTTCCTCCTCCTCCTCCTCTTCCTCTTCGTGCTCCAGCAGTGACGAGGTAGGTCCACTTCTGCTGCTACTTCAGCGACTTCACCGTGTCATTAGATTATTGTTGGGTTTATTTTGAGGGTTTTTTTTTCGTGCAGATTTGAGTGTCTCAGTCTTCGGGAGTGTGAATGCCTGACGTCATGAAATGCAGCTCAACAGGTTGCATACTTGTCACGCCTCGGTTTAAAAGCAGACAAAGTCGGTTTGAACAGAGATTCCTCAGCAGGTTTTACCAGCAATACTTCTTTCAGTCAAACTGGGCACAACATGCCCTGCTGTGTGTGTTTGTACTATATTTAGTCAAACTGTTCTCCTGCAGATCTGCATAGTCACTTGTTTTGGCCCCTCACTGTGCAGCAAAAAGACTCAGTTCAAAACTGAATTTACTTCTTCCACATACAAATCACTTTGTTCAGTGATGTGTCCTTTTTGGTTGTAACTGCATTGTAGTTTATTTGTTTTTTGGTTTTTTTCAGGACTGAAGCCTCCTGGAGTTTCTCACTTTCCCAATATTCTGTCCTACCTTGGATGCAATGGAAAAACGGATGTGTATGAAACATTTCCTCCTGTCCTTTTATTTTGTCACAGAAATGTCGTGGTCTTGTGTAAAATGTTGACCTTAACTGAAGTAAACGTTTTGAAAACAAATGAAGTACCTGCAGTATTGTTTATCCTTGAAAGGGCTTTTGCGTTTTTCTACCACTAGATGGCAGCAGTCTCCCTCAGAGTTCAATCGACGTGACCGTCAGGAGTGGGAAATAACCGGCTTTTATTTTATTTTTTAATGAAAAAGCTTAAAATACATATTGTTGTTCCGTTATGTTTAAAATAGGCATTTTGATACTGTAGGCACAGATAAAGGACTTGATTGAAATAGAATCATTACCGAATTAAAAAAACATTTTGTTAGTCGGGCATCTCTACCCAGCTCAAAGAAGCTTTACAGATGAAAAGAAAACATAATTAAGAAGCTTTCTATCTCCTGAAGAAATACAAAACCTTGCTTTATAGATGAGAGTGAGGCTTGTGTAACGATGCCATACATATTAAAAGCACCATATTCCTCAGCAGATGGAGATGGATTGTGTGAAATGAATTAGATTTGGATTATTAAACATATTGGGTGCAGCTCAAACCCACAAATGTATTAAAAATGCTAAAAAAAAAAAAAAAAATGTCATGAGGAACGACGTGCATTCCTGGGTGGTTTTGACTTGACCCTGCTTAAGGACTTCTTCAGGTTTTCTGCAGAATAATGATCCCAGCTTCAGACCAGGTGGGTGGAAACGGAGAACGACTGAAACCTCGCAGTACACTGCCATCTTCAGGAACACAAGAGTCCGTTTCTTCAACTGAGGAAGGCAGGAACCCTGATTCTAAAAACGGTAGGATTATGCAGGGATAACCCAGGAACCTATGAGGACTGTATTATGGTACATGGGATTTTTTTTTCTTAAGTGGAAATACATAAATCTATGCAGAGATTGAACTTTCTTTCCGTTCATGTCTTACTGTGGACAATGTTACACCAAGGCCCCAAATTGATTTAAAGTTTTTCAAAATCTCTGACACTGTGGTGGTTTATTGCCAATTATATTGTCAAACTCTCCTCATGCAGCATTTTGAGTAAATAAATACAAAACCTTCTGCAAATTCCCTCAGTTAAGTCAATTGTGACTTATCACACACAATATATGATTAATTTTGTTTTGTGTCCATTTGTCAAATGTTTTAATCTGAAATTATAAACATCACTGATCAATTCAATCAAATGTATTCTATTAAAATGTGTTGATTTACATTCTACCTTTTTTTCAGAATAAAAATTTAACTTTCATTTTCTTTTAATTTACCTTATGCTGTGCGGAAAATGTGTAAATCATGTCATGCTGTTTATTCCTCAGTGATGTGTAGCCTGAATAAATTCCTTCTTAGTGAGATACAGATGAAATATACTCGGCTTGAACCAGCAGAAAATAACCAGGGGCAAAGGCGAATACGTCACGTTCCCAACAACTCAAAGAATACATAAACAAAGGATCAGACGTTTATTTGTTATCAATATTAAAGTTACTTGTGAACTCTATCCTGGACTGCCAGGCGGGGAGAATTACAACGTTTAGCATTGAGGATCTCCTTCAGGTGTTTTGAATCTTTTATAGAGATGTAGGGGGGGGGAGTAAAATGAAGCAGTTTCAGAAAGGAATCAATAATAAATCAAGCATGCATCTTTCTGGGGCTGCTGAAGAAGCCCAATTTAACCCATCCATCATGGTGAAACATGTCTTATTTTAAGCTGGAAGGGAATATTGAAGAGCGAAATCAGATGAACATTTGTCCTGATGTATTGATCTGGCATGTAGGAGCAGATTCAGAGAAGAAATGTATTATATTTGCATATTTTGTCATATCCCTCATTTCCTTACTGTTGTTGATTTAGGTTTTGTTTATGTCAGGTTCCCTGCCATGTCATTCTGGATTTCTCCACACCTGTATAGTTTAACCTTGGTTTTGGAGCTGCCCTGCATGCAAATTCCTCAGTGTCGTTACACCTCATAGACGGGTCCAGGTCCTTATCAGGCTCCTATAGAGTCTCAACCATGACTACTGGCTATAGATTAATATGTAATATATTATATCTCATATTTTGACCAAAACCTCAGAATAAAAAATACTTTTATTCGAGGTTGAACTGCCAAAGTCTAATGAAAAGGTAGTTTTTATAGCAGAGGGAGAAAGTGTGATTTTTCTGAGCTGAGTCTTTCTCTTCAATGATTTCGGGCTCACTGATTGTTTTAATTCAATGCTGGATGGCACTGAAATCTTTGACGAGGTTAAAATAGTATTTTGTAGAGTGTGATTTACACACACCATGAAAATGCACACAGTGAGATGACCGAACGCTCGCTTTGATTATTAGTTTGTATATGATATTCAGCAATTCCCTGAACAAAAAAAAACATTTCTGCTGCGAATTGAGTTCTTTGTCATGATAACATTGGGATTTTATTTCTCTTTATCATTTCCAACCTCATCGGCTTTGCATAATTGCCCACATGAACTCTCTTAATTGTATTTAGTTTGCATCAAATCCTCCT
This sequence comes from Blennius ocellaris, assembly GCF_963422515.1. Taxonomy (NCBI): domain Eukaryota; kingdom Metazoa; phylum Chordata; class Actinopteri; order Blenniiformes; family Blenniidae; genus Blennius; species Blennius ocellaris. Next base: position 17,433,048 of record NC_137651.1, read on the forward strand.
TTAAAAAAAAACAATTCGAAAGCCATTTTGAGCTGATTTTAAACTCTAACTAATTATTGCTGAATTTGAAAAAAAAAAAAAAATCACATGTTTTGTGAGCATTAGATTAGACATGATCCAATACTGCTGAATCAGTATCTTATTTGGTCTTATGTTTTTCCTGATCACATCGAACTCCACAGCTGTCTGAAGCGTTCGTTTCCACATAGACCCGGAGTTGCATTCACACTGGACCATTTGCAACACCTTTCATCCACTGTCTTGCTTTATGCACCTTCAGTGAAAGAGGCAATGTTTCTGCGGCTGATACAGTGTCGCTTGACTTCAAATACCGCCTGTGTGGAACAGATTATATGCTGAGGGAGAGGAAGAGTGTTCATCCCTCATATTCTAAGCTAGCATGTCCTGCTTATCATCTACACACACATTTGTCCTGAACCTTTCATACATCAAGACCACTAGGACCTATATGAACTCGTTATCCACTTTTTTTTTTTCTTTTTTTTTTTCAAATCAGTGAGGCATGTTGCACCAGCAGTTTGGAGTCACAGTTCAGACCTGGGTTCATTCTAGACCAGGGTGTTTGTTTTTGTACCTGCAAAGGTTTTCTTCTGACTTCCTCCCACAGTCCAGACATATGTTTGACTGATGATGGACTCTGACCTTTGTCTGGATGAGTATTGCATTATATGGAGTAACTATTTGGTTTGCTGTTTGTGTATCCCCCTTGGTGGTGCATTGGCTTTAGTCAGTCCTTTGAGTGAGGAGAAACCGCAGGTTTGAATCCCATTCATAGTGGGCAGGGCATCTGACAAAAAAACAATCTGAGCTGTGACTTGCTGTGAGAGCCCATGTAAAAAGTGAGCACCTGAACAGACTGCATGGTCATTTGAAGGATGTTTTGATCGGTCTTCAACCAACAACCTAAAGCAATTTCTAGATTTTGCTTGAGCTGTATGGGGGACACTTTTCTTGCCACATTTATTATGGTCTGTCAACAGACAGACTCAAATATTGCTGTGTGTCTGTGGGGGAAGGGAAGGCCTCTGTTTCAAACAAGTAAATCACTTTGTGTTGAACGTTATGACATGAAATGTGCTTTATAACTATAGGTTGAATAAATGAAATTGTATACTCTACATGGAAAGCGTAATTGAAGCCGAACTTCAGAGGCAACTATGATGTAAAGTTAATTTACAAGAATGCATAATCAGTGCCTTGCATCACAAAAGCATCGGGAATTTGTTTCCCTGCATGTTACTTGCATGAAAGCCACAACAAAATCATCATCCCTTCTTTTCTTTTCTTTTTTTTAAATGAGAGGAGTAAGGGTGCATGTGTAAAAAAAAGTTTAAAGTTCAAGCAGAAGAATGGATAAATGGAGGATGTGATTGAAAAGCCTTGGGGAATTCTTATGAGCCTGTAGCGTGCACCTTATTTGTCTACCGTGATGGCTAAATGTTTGAATTCCGCTCAGTGGAAGAAGAAATGATGAGGGGATGACTAAGGTTCTGCCACCATGTTGTCTTTGCCTTTGATTTTTTTTCCCTTTATTTGGAAAATAAAAAAATAAAATGAGAAAAAAAAGAAGCTATTTCAGTCATAATGTTGCTCTTTTGATGTTGGAAGGCTGCAGATATTTGCTAAAACCACGAGTCCCCTGAGGTAAGAAAGACAGAGCAGCTATTTAGTGCTGAGGTGAGCCAAGTGTGATCAGAAGATTCAATGTTCGCTGTTTGATGCTGCCTCTTCAGTATATTCTTCCAATCACAGCCAAAATCAGCTCTTTGTCTAAATCCTTGACTTCAAGTTTCATCTTCACAAAGCCACACTTCACTCCCCCAATTTAACAAGCCACTTGTTATATCTTCTGAGTTATAACTTTTGGCTCATGCACACAGCTCTTAGGCTTGTCTGGAGGACTTTTTTCTCTCTCTCTTAAATTCCTGTCTTGTTTCAATGATGTGTTTTGAAGTTGGTAACTCACCTGTGTGCAAATACCAGTGTAAGCTATTTCTGCCGCCGTGACATGCTGAGGTTTACATTACAAATTTTGAACATGACTCAGAATGTGGGGCCTGATATAGCAGCAATCATCAAAGAGGCTGATGATTTCAGACATTATTGCAGAAAAAAGAAAATGTTTTATGCCAGGATCATGTTCTCCTCGTGATTTATCATGCTGTGTTGTTGTTTCGCATTATTTATAGGCTTCTTTGAGCATGCCTGGAATTTAATATTGTATATTGGTACTATAAATAATATCCACAGGTATTCTATTCTATTCCTGTCCGTCGTTCCGTGCACGCGTCGCAGGAGGGCACGCGCGTCTCTCTCTCGTCTGGCGTCAGCGGTCTCCCAGCAACAGCCGGGCTCGAGCTCACCTCAATCATCCGCTGCTGAGCTTCGTCAAGCTGCACACACCCACACAGTCTCAAACAGGAAACGTAGACTCCTACTGAGAAAATATAGACTCGCCGAATCCTGTCGTCCCGTTCCTGGATGACAGCATACTATAATAATCCCCCGTGAACGTGGAACCACATGCAAGCCAGTGTCGTATTAAATATTTGATTTCCCAGGTGATGGCTGGATGATGTTCATTTTAGCCACATATGTACAAGTCTGGATTTATTTCAAGGTGTTGAATATGAAATACAACCGCGTTGATTAAAATTAGAGTTGTGCAGTTTGTCATTTTAATTGATTATAACTCGAATAGTTTTACGAAATGTACCTGGTCACGTTTTGGAATTTGAGAGTAAGGGTGAATTGTTGTGGCCCTTCAGTGCGTACTTGTTTGATCTATTGGGATTGAAGTAGGAAATCTATGTTATTCAAAGCATAAAAAATAAGAGCGAGCCATAGATTGATCGCCCAAAAAACACTATAGACCTCCTAAGCTGTGGTGTGATGTTGGCACATTTTTTGCGGGTTTCTTGGATTTTTTTTCGTTGCACATGCTCCATTCATGCAGAGTTTATAAGAGACAATTAACCGCTTAATTGGTTGCCATCCCACTTGCACAACCATCACGCATTTTATCCACTTTTACGCACCGCGCATACATTAAATTTGCGCGGTTTGCACATTTTCTCTCCTTTATTATTTTATTTGTTTTATCGTGAAAACCTCTATGAGGAAGTGGCGTCGCTCCCCGTGCTGTCTGACTTGCCCTGAGGTCCGCGCGGCTGCAGCAGAACAGATGAGAAATCATGGAGCGCAACAAGACGCGTCGGAGAGACTCACCAAGCGGACGGAAATTGTGCCAGTTTCTGTTCTGTTTATAAGTCACTGTCAGTGAGAGTGTGCAGATTCTGGAACAGCAGCCAGTGGACGTACTTTTTAATTTCAGGCGTGCGTAAAATGTCTGGAGAGGTCTGAGAAAGAAATTGGACTTGGAGTGAGCGGCAGCTCCCAAAGAACGAGGATAAGGGAGTTTGCTCCAACGCGCTGGAAGGAGACACAAACCCCCACTGGATAGACATGATGTGTGTTTTTTCCCATGAGACATCTGGACATTTCACGTAGTTTTTTTCTTTTCTTTTCTTGTTGAAATATGCCGCCGATGTGTGCTGCGTAAAGTCTCGGGTTTGTTTTACTACTATCGCGCAATTACGAGGGACACTTTACTTTTCGGAAGCTGAGTGGAGCTGAGGTTCTTGGATAGAAGGGGACAAAAAAAAAAGACTGAAAGTGAGAGTTGCTCACTGAACAGTTCGGAATCATGGTGAAGTTTCACAACTCAGACCTATGGATAGCCTGGATGGTCATGTTCTGCATGGAGGGTAAGTTCATGTCTCCTGAAAACTTGTGTTGCTGCCTCCGCCAACTTGCAAGCAAGCAGCGTACGACACGCGTTCTTCACAGTGATACTGATGATAGGAGTCCAAAGACCGTTTCAAACGGCTTACGGATGTTGTGTCACGTGGGCATGTCATCGTTACAATACATCTGCATCAGTAATGCAAAAGCAGATGTATCCGGAATTAAATTGTACCACGGACTCAACCTCTCCAGGAGCGCGTGCCACAGCCATTTGATCCCACCCTTCTTTAATACTGCATGTTTGGATCAGGCCGACAAATCCCCGACATCCCCCCCCCCCCCAAAAGAAAAGAAAGAAAAAACCTCACAGCACTGATTTAGGATGGCTTTTCTCCCATTACGCGTCGCCTTGTCTTTTCTCTGCCCAGATCACTTCTTTTTGATTGTGCGCATTACATTCACGACGCGCGCTGACGCGATTTGATTTGTTTGCGCGCGTTTTACACAAAACAAGGTGTAAAATGTGTCCATTGTCCGTTTTTACTTTCACTGATACGCGCTGGAAGATAGTAAAGCGGCGGAGGAGTGGCTGTGTTTTTGAAATAGAAACGGAGCAGACGTTGGAGGGAGCCTGCGTCTGTAATCCGTCCGATTAACGAATGTAATGACCAGGCAGCACAGGCGAACGGATAACAACCGGTGTGTTTTCCCACAATTCACTCCACGGAGATAGTACTGTGTGTGTATCTTATTTATCTTTTTCTTTACCGTATTTAAAACGTTCAAACTGCTCTTTTGCTCAGGTGCGTTTGTATTTCTTCCAACCTTCCAAGAAAGAAAGTTTAGTGGATTGTAATACTTTGTTGTTGGCATGTTGCAGATAATGTGGGAAACACAATTTAACGAGTCATTTTGTGTTTTGTAATGTGATTTTATAAAAAAAAATAAAAATCCATATATAAGATTAGCAGGAACAATTTTATTAATAATTAAAGCCAAATGGTTGGCTGAATGTACATAGTAATGAATAAGACTAAATGTTTCTTTTCTATATATTTCCAAACACTCTCAAATAGAATCACTTTTAAATCAAAATAGTATTTTAACTTCTTTCCGCCACTGAGATAAACATTCTGATTGCAAAATAGCGAGCAAGGAAAACTCTCAAGTACAGCATCACCCTCCCTGGAGCTTCATGTCAGCACACCTCCAGTGGACCATACAAACACATGCACTGGGTTGACATGTCAATTTAGACAGAACAATTGTATGGGATTGAATTTCCTCCTGATTGTCCCACTGTTTCAGTCTGCTGCTTGCTTATTTAGTTGAATCCATTACCCCTGCAGAGATTGGATGCATGGTGTCTTGTCAGGTTTACTCAAGGTTACACACACACACACACACACACACACACACACACACACACACACACACACACACACACACACACACACACACACACACACACACACACACACACACACACACACACACACACACACGGGGTAGCACATCATCTGAGTTTCTCCTCAAATGAGTATCTACATGGTTGTTTGGTATAAAAGAGTATAGCTTTGTTTGGCTTTTGTCGAAAGTTCATCTTCACATGACTTCTGGAAGAGTGTGAGTTCAGCAACTCTGTTAACAAGCAAACTTGTTCAGAAGGAAGCGGCACAATTGTTTTTTCTTTATCGCACCCCATCGCCTTCCATCTTGGTTGTGAGTTACTAAAAATACGTTTCAATGCAGCAAAGTTGGTATTGATTGTGGTTGCTTGTTTTGGCTGTGTGAACTGACCTCCACGTTTTGCGTGTCAGACACTGTGACTCGATTGATCTGTTTGGATCCATGTTAACAGACACCAGACTGGTTTAGGTTGTTATACAGAGAGATTGAAGTGATTTCTTTTCCTTTGCAGGTCTATTTTTTCTTTCAGTAACACTGTGGCTCGAGATGTGACGACAAAGGCCAGACATAGAAGGCATGTTTTTCATCAGTGCTCCCGAGTTACACGCACATATCCTAATGGCTTTTCTCAGTTTGAAGTGGCCATTTTACTACTGCTGTGATCAAAAATGTGTTTGTTTTGATCTTCTGTTACTTAAACTGTTTAAAGAAAGTTTCCAAAAGTTGAAAGTGTAAACAGTGGAAGCTTTATGCTAATCAGCTGATTGGTTCAACTGCTGTCACAATGATCGGCCCTCGTGAGACCAACATAGATCCGCTCTGTTTGCGATGCCTCGGTATAATGATCCCGGAACAACCCTCAAGGGGTGTGGCAGCGATCCGGAGGTTCAATCAATTCAGTGAATTAAAAATCTGAGCGGAAGTGGTTGCTCTGAACTTTTCAACCGCTTTTTGTTTGTTTTGGCTGTCTGCACAACACATCTTATAGAACATTTCAATTTGCATACGCAGAAATGTTCAGATTAGCCTCCGGGCTTCAATCTCACTCTCCGAGTGTTTTGGAATGAGGAGTCCAGTGAGAACAAGGAGCAATCGAGCATAAAGGAGGGGGGAAAAAAAATGGACAACATGCAGTGTTCCTCAAGCTCATTGACATTCAAGGCATTCATGTCTGCTTCAAAGCTGAACTTAGACCAATTCTTCTCCCTACTTTTCCTGTGAGCGTGTTAACCTTTGAGGCTCGGCTGAAAGTCCTGGTATGAAATTACCGAGAAATCCTGGTTTGTCTGTTATTTACATTCACGTATTTCTCGTTTGCATGTTTATTCTCTCAAGCACTTTGAAGTACACTGGGTATACAATAGTGTTAGAATGTTTTTTGCGGGTTTCAGAGGAAAACGTATGCAACTATCAGGATGAAAACTTGCATCATCAATGTGGGAAAGTGACAATAACCTGTCCAAGTGATCCATCTATCTCTTATAGTGGAAATGATCTGCTGACAATGGGTAAAAAGCAGGGTACATGGACGGGTCATCAGTCCATAACACAGCAAATACAGAACGACAAGCAACCGCACACACTCACTCACACTTAGGGCTGATTTACTGTCACCAATTGATAGGATTGCAAAGAGAACATGATTTGATCACCGATGCACGCACAGGAAGAACATGGAAACCCCCTCACACTGGGAATCTACTTGCTGTGTGGCAAAAATGCAAGCTAGACCACACGAAAAGGCCCACACCAAGTACTTATTTATGCTTATTTTCAGTTAATTCAATGTCTGCTTGAAAGCAGAAATCCCATTTAGTTGCTTTCTTTTGCAGCACATAAATTCGATATTCGATTTGAAAGACAAAAATGCAAAAATGGCACATTGCTGATGAATCTGTCTTTTTTTTTTTTTTTTTTTAAACAAGTTTTTTTTTGCCTGCTCAGTTCATTTGTCATCTAACTCAGTCCACTGTTCCTCTCTTCCTGCTAATGCAGAATGCATACGATAAAAAAAAAACAAAAAAAAAAACACGTCATGTGTTCGACTCATCTGATAAGCAGCGATTTGTTTTTTGTTTTTTGCCCCCTCTTCTTTCCGCCTGCTGCTAAAAAGGAGCAGCTGGAACAAGAGTGTCGGACAGATGGAACTTTCCACCTCGATTATTTTTCATACTAAATATAGCCCCTCAAAAAAATTAAAAGACCTCTGGGACCGCTCGCAAAGTGCATGCGCCCGTGTTCGTGGGTTTGAGCGACGGAGGCGGCGAGAACTTCAGACGACGCGGTCCTCAGATGATGGCAGCAGCGGCCATCCTGGGAGTGTAAATGAATAAATGATGGGCAGATATTTGGAGGAGAGAGAGAGAGCAAGGGAGAGAGAGAGAGAGAGAGAGAGAGAGAGACATTTGCCTGGTCCCTCGGTCTCTTAAGCACACATTAAAACCAGGCCCCAAAGAGTCCACACAGGCTGCCCTGCTGCGCGGCAGTTGGCCAAGCATCTGGGGCAAACATCTGATGCGGTCAGTTCACAGAGGTTCGGGGGCTTGGAGGTTTGGGGCTTTGAGGTTTTTTGGGGTTTGGTTGTACCTTTAATCAGAGTGGCAAATGAGAGAAACATGAGTGAGTCACGAGGGTGATGCTGTCGGTACATCGTTTGGGTTTGGTGAAGAAACAGGGTGTCGCTTGTCTAAGACAGGAGCTTATCTATAGCGCTTTGCTTTGTCTTGGCTTTGCTCACCGGTTCCATTCAGAGGAGAAGTACTTCTACAACACGCCATGCAAACAAAGAGCAGCTGGAGTATTTTAAGCAATTTTACAAGTTGTAAGCATTTCAAAAACCTTTTATCGGTGAATCAAACCAGAAGTCTGCGCTGCGGTTTGAACAGTAACCAGCTTTATCTCAGTGTGCCTTAAGAAGCAGTATATAATTCCTCTGTGTCTTCACTTTGATAATTGCATGATTGCAAGAGTGGATGTTTGTTCAGAAACTACGAAAGGCAACATCACTCATTACAGTCCCGCAATAGTGCTTTGTGCATTTATTAACAGGTGCAGAGGCTGTGGTATAATGCACAAAGCTAAAAGAAAAATCCATGGCTAGTCCAAAGAACGTAATTGACTCTACATGCTGAAGGTGAATATACCAGGATCTCCCTCTGTAACATACTGTGACAGGTTGGATACGTTTGAATGAGAGTATCTTTTAGCTCGATTTTCCTCTCTCTCTTTCCTGTGTGTGTGTGTGTGTGTGTGTGTGTGTGTGTGTGTGTGTGTGTGTGTGTGTGTGTGTGTGTGTGTGTGTGTGTGTGTGTGTGTGTGTGTGTGTGTGTGTGTGTGTGTGTGTGTGTGTGTGTGTGTGTGTGTGTGTGTGTGTGTGTGTGCGAGTGCGTGCGTGCGAGTGTGTGCGAGTGTGTGTGTGACGAGGCCTGGGCTTATATATATTTAAAGCAGATGTCTTCTTCATGTCCTGGCACCCCCGAAGATCCACTCAGTTTTGCTTTGCTGGTTCTTGAGGTTTGACCGAGACCTGCGCTGACGGAGCACATGAGAAAACACCATTCATGTAACAATTTATTCATTTATTAACTTTTTTTGAATAGATCTCGCTACTTGTACAACAAATTAATCCTTCACATTCATGAGTGCACTTACTGTTCCACGGACGTCATTTTTGATGTCACTTGTTGTCTGTGATTGTTCAAGAAAGCAGTGGAAAAAAAGAAGCCCCTTCAGTACATTTTAATCAACGTAAAGTCATGTGTGAAAGTCAGCACCCAGCTCAAGCCTTGAACAGGGGCTTTCCACAGGAAGTGATTGAACAGAATAACTATTGTGTCCCTGCAGGCTTTGACATAGTACAATATCAGCCATTTATCACTAAGATATAATTTCAAACATGTTTTTAAACAATGGTAAATATTTACGTCCACACATTTAAAGGAAAAAGAACGACATTTTAACAAAGCAATAGTTTGTCTCTCAAAAAACGCGTTGTGTTACTTCTTTTTCCTTCATAAAATAAGCCCTTTTTGCATCATTCATGTCATCACTATCAATATTGATTGAGTTACAAATGAGAAAAGCCCTCCGATATGTTTCATTCCTGATATATGATGGTTTCCACTCGGTGAATGCTTCAGGATCGTTAAGTTGCTCTGTGGAATTACCAAGAATAGTTGCCATGTTTATCATTGTGAGCCTTTATGAGCTCAGATCAATGCAGAAGAAAATGCCCCTGCATGTGCACATATTCCCACAGGTGTGCGCTAACAGGCCGGGTGTTTGTGCTCGGATCCTCTTATTCCCATGGCAAATAAATTACAGTTGGTCCCAAAGCAGCAAAGTTTCCCCTTGACTGTACAATCCTTCTCAGTTTGATCCACCGATCACAAATCTCCTCACAAATGTTGCTTCATAAGGGGGGATTCCAGCTCCTCTGTTTGCTTGTTTTCATCTTTGCATGTTGATTTTCTTTCTACTTGCAGAGATTTGTAAATGCATTTTAAAATAAACTGAAACAGGGTGGTTTTAAAAAAAACAGTTTACATAGGTACATTGAGATTAGCCTTGTAGGCGCCAGTTGCTTATTGTTGACCTTTCAATAATGTCTATTTCCCGTTGACATTGGCTTAATCATGTATCGTCAATCAAGTATAATCATAATCATTAGAAGTGGTGCCAGTAGATAGAGGTGAAGAACTACAATGTGTTTCAGATCAAATTTCAAGTATTGTTGATTAAGCTGGATGGATACTGTTTTAAATTATTAAATTGTAAGAATGAGGAAATGAAGCAAAGCAAATAAGATTACATGGATAATATGCTTACGCCAGCTCCAAGAGCCTCACTGTCCTATAAAAACATTATTTATTCACTTTTTGTTGCAGCTGAACTGAAACAGTTACATTTCTTACAGGTGGGGCTTTAATAAGTTATTAATTCTGTCGATTTTTCTGCTAGTTTTACGTGCAGATTATAGTTAGGAGTTGTCAATCCCATAATATTAACAGTGTTGGCAATAATTACATAATGTTATAAATTGATGCTTTTCTGTAACACTATTAACATTAACATTCGAGACATCTTCTCACTTTCAGTAGTTTGTTAATCGGTTTCTTAAAAGGAAGGATATGATGAGGTTAAAAATATAGGACTTAAATAATGACTGATTAACTAAAACACAGCAAAACATATTGTGTGCACATTATAACAAAACAAAAAAACACAAGTAACTGTAATTCATTATGATTAAGTTGATAAACTTACACAACATTGACCACATATTAGTGCCCTTATCTATACGATGCCTGAACCTATGGCTGCCTGGATCGAAAGTTAAAGATTCAGACTATATTTGTGTCATGGCTTTGACACAAGTGTTGTCAGAAAGAAATATGTAATAAGTAAATCTGAGACATGATTGGGAAAAAAAGAAATTAAAAACTAAAGTAAAAATTACTTGTGCAGCTCAAACAAGATGGATTTTAAAATGGCAAAGGAAAGTTAAGCCAAAAAAAACTACATTTGAAACGGAACATATAAACTATCTCGTTGAATGTCATTATAAAGCACAAGACCAAACTGAGAAGAAGGTTTGAAGCTTTTGTTTAAATACTTCGATCACTGTTCATGAACTTTCTCCTTATTAATGGGTGTCTGATAGATAATATCAGATAAATATCGTCCAGCCTTATTTACTTTGCTTTATTTAAATACCGGTGTCTGTACTGTGACGAGTTTACTGTGGCGCCACAGTAAACTTAGCCTCCTCCGTGTCACCATGATGGTGAGTGTAGGAAACATGCCTTGCTTCACTTCCACTTAACCTTCTGACCTTTCTCTTTGCTACCCAGGTACTCACAGGGCCTGTTGACTTGTTTACAGCGTGAGCACACTTCAGAACTCAAAATGGCTTGTGTGATTGTGTAAGTACGCAATTTGAGACTGTATGACTTCAGTTTCAAGTCATTACTACGAGCTGTGGGCTCCCAAGATCCCACTATGGGTTCACTTTGGTTCAGTTCATAGAAGCAGGTTCATGTTTGTCAAACCAGTTTCCAGTTTTTTGTTTTTTGTCCCAACCTTAATTGTGATTCAACTGCTGCTCAGATGTTTTTGGATATTTCCATTAAACAATAGAATGTCTTCTTATATCAGGACGTTATTCATTAGTTTGTTGTGACATTTTCTCATTCACCCGATAACTGTGTGAAAGCACAACACCATAATAATGTGGATGAATTTATCTTGACAGTAACCAGACCCCCCCTTTAACTGGCTATAGGTAACATCAAGACCTACCGTATGACGGGAGTGATTCTGATATAGGATGATGTATTATTTTGACCTTTCACAAATATGCTGAGCAGAACTGGAAAAAAAAAGAAAATGCACATCTGCCTCGGGGTATCGGGCAGTTTCCCTCTCAGGTCGTGGTGACGGACAGGTGGTGGAAGTGCTGACATACTTGAGGATCTGCGTTTACATCAGTCTGAGGATCAAGAATGGAGATTCAGCTGTGGGGGATTTTGGGTCAGAGTCTCCTTACACAAGTGTGTCCTAAAGCAAGGACTATATATAGGATTTTTTTTTTTCCCAACTGTACACTGCGGCACACTGGCATTGCATCCCTAATTTGAAATTGATTGTTAATTGATCCACACAGAGGCTAAATGACCTTACAGCACTTGATGAACCCAGAGGGCGAAAGGGTGGGTGTCGCACTGTGAGATAATGACGACCCCGAGAGCAGCTACGAGTGTGTGGTGGTCCATTCAGTCGTCTTGACCAGCATCCAATAATACACCGTGGATAATTTCTAGTTCTTCGTGAATATAATTTTAGAAATTGCATAGTGTTACACTCAGTGGGTTATCCGTGGTTTCCTGTAATGGCCACCTCTAATGTTAGCCACCCACCTGAGAGCGCCTCCAGAAATCATTTCTCTCCCTATGAGTTTTTTTAAAAGCTTTCGAGGGTCAAAAGTCTTGAACATGATGTATTTTCAGAAAAGATTGAAAGCTGTGTATACCTCAGCAGTGTATCACATGCAGTTTATACCTCCGATTCATGGCAGTTCAGTGAAATCTTCTGCTGCCTTTCTCTTTCATTTTGCCTCTTTGGGAAACCCCCCCCACTATGGTCAGTTTGAGCAGATAAACTGGGCTCGATACTCGATGATGTTTTGCTGCTAAAGGGGTGAAAAAAAGGAGAATACTGCAAAGAGAAAGAGAACAGAGGGGAACAAAGTGAAAATGGGACAGATTCTCCTGCATTAAATATGCCCAGGGCTTTTCACAGCCATAGGTAATTTATAAACTTGCTGTCGGGCTAAAACACTTGCTGTTTTTTATTTGAGGGGTTTTCTCAAGTTCAATTTCACTGCTTGCAGTATTACAGTGTTCAGTTACAGTAACTAGTGTAGTCAAAATTGACAGACTTTTAAAGGCTTTAAATGTCTTAAATTTGTTTAGTTTTTTTTTTTTTTTGGGGGGGGGGGGTCAATTGAATTACAGATCTGAGAACCGGGCTCCACTTTGTTATTATATTCATCCATCTTCCTCATCTCTGGCTCAGTCGACAGTTCATCAAATACAGAGAGGTGTACGACAAGTGTAGTTGTCTTTAATGAACAGAAATGCATTTATACTATGGGAATAAGCTAAATCCATGACAGACCATGCAGACTTCACACACAAATGAAATTAATTAATCCCTCAACAGCCTGACAAGATGAGATATACCATCTGAATATGAAAACTAGAGGAAAAAAAACCCATAAAATAATAAGATGATTTCTTTCTGGCATTTTTTTTTAAAACTTAGTTATGTTTGAAACAGACATAAATTTTTTATTGAACTCTTTTCCCGGTGGAAATCTCCCAGTGACTACATTTCTGCAGCGCTTTCACCAAAGCGCTTTACAGTAACCTGTGGGAGCAATTTAAACTTCATTGTCTCATCCAAGGACACTTCAGACCGCGTGATGCAGAGTTGAGGCTTGAACTTGTAACCCTGCAAGCGCCATCAATGATGCAGTTCCATCTGGGAAATACAAACCTATTTCTCACCTGACTGAGACAGATTGGACTCTTTGTTTCGTTTTACTTGCAAAGAAGGCTTGATCTTTATCCAATTGTACATCATGCCGCTCTGATGCTTCACCGGCTCATCAATTACTGGTGTGGTGTAACCCTTGCCATTCACCCCTCTTTTCAAACCCAAGCAGGAGCTTTTGTGGGTAAAGTGCAAACATAAGCAATGAAGAGAGCCAATTCAAGGAAAATAAGTCGAGAGCAGTTATACACTTGTGCTCTGGAAATGTAGTGGCTGGAGGAACATAAGGAATTAAGTCAACTGCTTAATAGCTTACTTAAGAGGTGGCAATAGCACGGATCTTAATTGAACCTGTGGTATAACTTGTGTCTATTATTTTGTCACTTTCTAAATGCACAGGGAGTAATCAATCTGCACTGCATAGAAATCACTGAAAAACCTTGTCTCTTGTTTGAAAACATATGATAATAAATTAAATGTAATGAGGATGTGTAAACAGATATAAAGCGACCTCCAAGGGCTATAAGAACACATGCCTGTGTACCAACATTTTATTTTGATACTCAGGAAGTTCAGTCACTCAGCTAAATGCCCTCTCTCTGTGGTTGACCTCCCTTCCGTGTGTTTTTACGTCTCTGAATGTCATCCGTAGAGGTTAAACCACAGTAAAAAAAAAAAAAAAACATTTCTTCTTATGACGAATGAAAAGTATATTCATTGAAAAGACATTTGATAATCACAGAGGGACATTTTTTAATAGTGACATTCCACACAGGGTAATAAATTACAGTTAAGAGAAAAAAAACATCAAATAAATCTGGTGAGTAAAATCATCAAAAAAGTACCATAGCTTGGAAAGTCTTTCATACAAAATATTTGTAATTTGTGGTTTTCCTCCTCAGACTACCTCCAAAACGTCCTTTTACACTACGTGCTTTAGGTCAGCGTCCCACTTGTACCAGCCAGTGCAGAGTCATTGTCTGCTTAGTTAGGACGACAGAATGAGACATCCGCACAGTAGTGCGAGGTGAGCTCTCAGTGTGGCACACTTTGGCTCGCAGTAAATGTGTGTTAACTGCCTGAATCACTCCCTGTAGAAAAGACTGTGCAGCATCTCTCCATAGTTTCATTATTAGTCCCTCTTTTGTATGGTGCCCTCGAGCCATTTTCTCTCCTTCGTGCTATTCTTCTGCACTCTCTCTCTCCCAGGTGTCATTCTTCCAAAACACAGGCCCAACTTATCCCTCCCTCTTCACCGTGACCTACATGGCACAGTGTTCATCCTTGTCCTCCTTGTGCCATCGTTTTCCTTTGTCTTGCATTGCCGTGTTTTAACGATTTTGCCATTTTTGTTGTTCCACTCTCTGTGCCACTTTTTCACACAAATTTCTTTCCTGCCTGTCTATGTTGCTCGGTCCTCCCACACACTCGACTGTGTTGATGCACAAATGACTTTCCAGGGATGAGGATGAGCCTGAAAAGTAGTCCCCGGTTGTTCTGTCCTTGCAGACAACGAATGAGCATGTCAAATCTGATGCATGTGAACAGCCAGGAAGACTGGCGCATTAGGCAGAGAGAGAGAGAGAGAGAGAGAGAGAGAGAGAGAGAGAGAGAGAGAGAGAGAGAGAGAGAGAGAGAGAGAGAGAGAGAGAGAGAGAGAGAGAGAGAGAGAGAGAGAGAGAGAGAGAGAGAGAGAGAGAGAGAGAGAGAGAGAGAGAGAGAGAGGAGAGAGAGGAGAGAGAGAGAGAGAGAGAGAGAGAGAGAGAGAGAGAGAGAGAGAGAGAGAGAGAGAGAGAGAGAGAGAGAGAGAGAGAGAGAGAGAGAGAGAGAGAGAGGAGTGTGTGAAGAAAAAGAGATGGGGACGACAGAAAGAGAGAGGCAGAGATCCCATCTGTGCATTGTTACAGCAGACTTAACTCTTAACCTTGTCTTTGTTGTGTCCCACAGAGCGGGAGGGGGCTCCAGGTGGACTCTGATAAAGTGGGGAACACACAGTTTATGCATGCACACGTGCCCACACATATATAGAAATACATGCACATGAAACTTACAGACAATACGTTCATGGTTAATGCACGTCTACATAAACAAACATAGAAACACTGTTAGTTATATGCAGGCACATGCTCACGACCATAGAAGAAACAGCTGAGACCTAAAGCACTAGATTATGGTGTTATAGTATTTGTTGCTCTGATGCTGATCCCACAATGGGAGATGGCATTGTACATACACCCTGAAGAGGTCCATTTGTCAATCCATCTTCGATACCAATTTATCCAGTTCATGGCACTGGTGGTCAATCATTGTTTACCAAGGGT